>NC_081433.1:41368395-41736526 GCF_949786415.1 Peromyscus eremicus
TTAAAGAGAACATAATTAATTTGTTTTGCTAAATAAGTAAAGTGAAGCATGACCAGTATCAGAGCACTGATGTGAGTTGAGAGCTATTTTCAGGAACAAAATCAACCAGTATATTTTAAAAATGTAAAAACGTTTAGAGCTCATTGGGGAATAGGCTTTCATTTAGAAGTGTAAAATTTAGACCGAAGGGCCACAGAATTTACTCACAGGCATATTAGTGAAATAATGAAGAATAGGATCCCAAAATTCTTATTCTTTCCATTCTTATCTTTTTTGCCTTACCATATACTAAGAAATGCTTTTTGATTCTAGAAATTATTCTATGTAATTAACAATTTGGTCTTTTCATAAGACAAATGGTTGTAAATAAATGTACAGGTCAAAACATTCTCCTGATTACTTTTAGCATCATGATGATCAATAACAGTGTGTTTTATTATAAAAAAAAATGTTCCATGCTAAATGAATAATTAATGTTAGGTACAATATATGCCAAGTAATTCAAATATTACTTAACTCTTTGTGTTAGTTTGAATAATAATGTCCCCCATAGCTTATATTTGCATGCTTGGTCCCCAGTTGGTGGAGATTTTGAGAAGAAATAAGAGGTATACTTTTGTTGGACCTGTGTCACTGGGGGTAGACTTAAAGGTTTCAAAAGATTCAAGCCATCCCAGTCTCTTTCTCTTCCTTATGTTTATACTTCAACATGTTAAATATTGGATACTGCTATAAGACCATGTCTGCCTGCCTGCTGCTGTGATCCTACCGTGATAGTCATGGACTCTAACCCTCTGAATCTGTAAAGCTCAAATAAACTTTTATTGCCTACACATTTCCTTGGTTATAATGTCTTACCACAGCAATAGAAAAGTGGCTGAATTAACATAAAATAGACAGACTTTGTATAAAATAGCTTAGGGGTGTGAACAGATCGGAAATGGTGCATTTAAAATATAGCAGTATTCCATTGGACTACTACATTATTCTCATGTTACTTATCAAGATACTTGTCATAATGAATTATTATACATATGCATTTTTTTTCTTATCCTTCGTTTTGGAAGTTCTGGTCCAGGGATAATGCCTTATCATTCTAGGTCCCTGGCAAAAGGGGCACCTCTTGTCAGGAATGTATAACAGAAAAAACACCACACACCAAAAACAAAAGGATGCCTGGACAGACTGGGGTCATCAAATTACTGCTTGTAATGATACCAATGACCTAGAGACCTCCCAGTCTCCATCTTTTAAACTTTCCATCATATAACAGAAGCAACACTCTGAGGACCACATATTTAAGTCATGGCTTTTGTCAGAACCTTTCTCAAAACTGTACAGTGTTACTTATTCAACCTAAAATAAAATTACAGCTAAAGATTCTACTTTGGATAATTTTTTTTAGAATAATATTACAACAAGTAGTTGCCTTTGAGAGTTAACCATTTTATTTAACTAGAAAATGCAGATAGTTAATAATGTATTTTAGTAACTCTAGAAAGGATTGCCCCTTGTATGGGTACAATTAGTAATCAAAGTTTCTCTTTAGCTGTTAGAAGAGGATATTATTCAATGTGACGAGTGTACAATAGAACACTGAAGTCAGAACAAATTTCTCTTCTCCATTTGAGCTAGGATGTTATCTTTGTCCACTCTTGATATTAGTGTTCCACTTTCTTGGGCTGCAGGTTTGAAGGAGACATTCACACTATTAGATTTTCTGCATGTCCATCATTCAGGAAAAACAATGTATTAATTCTCAGTCCCCATGATTATTCGATTCAATTCTTCACAACGAATCTCCTAACATATATCTATATATGTATCTATCCATCTATGGATCATCTATCAATCTACTATCTATCTGTATAACTATTATTAATACATCTATCTATCTGCTCTATTCTATTGAGTCTATTTCTCGGGAAAACACTGAATAATGCATCACGGTCTACACTGTCACACAGGGTCAACTTTCTAGTGGTTCTGAACACATGCTTCTGAGATTCATAACGTTAGGATCATCTGTGAGCTTAATAGAAATGCTAATTTTGGGGCTCTCACGCAGACCTGTTGACAAACAATCACTCTTAACAAGTCCTCCAGATGATTCTAATGAACTATAAATTTTTATAACCAGTGTTTTACATGAATTTCAGAATTAAGGTAACTCTACTTAATTATGTCTGCAGTAATTTCTCCTACAGACAAAAAAATATTGCACCAGATCTTTTTGGCTTTCCAAAGACATGTTGATCTCTCCTTATTCTTTTTTATTTTAATTTTGTGCTTCACTATATAAAAAAAATTGCAAATTAAAAAATCCTCATTATATTTGTTCTAAATAGAAAATTTCACTTTTAATTTCTTATTTTAAATATTAGACTATGTTAAAGTAGTTTCTTAATGTTAATACAAATGATATAGTCATTTTAGAGTAGATGAAATTTAATATGCATGTTTAAATAAAAAATATACATTTATGTGCACATATTAAATATAGTGCTTAGTGTCACTTGTTTTGCTTTTTATGAGTAATGGAATGTCATATATTTTAAGTAGTTGTGTGTATATATTTTGGTTTTCTTGTTTGCCTAAAGTGAAAGTCAATTATTCAATAAACAACATTTTTTAAATATGCAAACAATATTTTGTCATGAGACTATAGCCAATTATCATTTTCTTTCGTACAATATCTACCATTTTCTTTAACATATTTATTAATATTTTCAAAGAAAATGGTCCTTCATTTTACTTTTTTTTACAATAGATACAAGTTATATTATACATATTTCAGTAAATTATTCATTCCTTTATGGGAAACAGTTTTTCTACTTGAGTGAAGAATGACAGAGGATCTTAAACATAAATTTACTTAATAAACACTTGATAAAATATATTTAAAATGTTATTGATATAGTTAGGTAGTCATAAACACAGTTACCTGTCTTATGGTTGCCACAAAACAACCAACAAAGACATTTTATAGGTAGATTTTATTGGCTGAAATGAAAAGATTCAGGTCAATGATTTATGTTAGAAGCTTCACAGTGTTAATCAAACGCAATGAGTTTGTGTTTTACAATTAAGAAATGAGGGTTGGATACCGTATGGGCTTCTGTTTTCTCAGTAGTCATGAGTTTGGAAAACAGCCAAGATGGCCAAGCAAACTTTTCCAGCATGGCTGAGACTGAGGAACAGTAAAGATAAACAATTGGTGTATGCTGAAATATTTCTAGAAAATATCGACTGTAGCTATTTTGCACTTTAAATTGAATCACAGAACAAGATTAAAATGTGAGTAAGATGACTTGGATTTAATAAGGGCAAGCCATCTTTGTACTCTGCAAGTTACTTTAGTTCCATCCACCTTGGTTCCTCTATTTATAAAATGTAAGGGACTGATTAACTGATATTTACTCTTTGCAACTTTCACCATCTACGTTTTTCCTTCCGTAGGTTGTAAATTTGTTTATGCACTATGTATGAAAAATAGTTTTTAATCATTTATTTAGTTGGAAGAATGAGCCTGTGTAAAATAATACTTTCTAGTTACAATAATTTTACTTCTGCTTAGGATAACCTGGAATAGCCATTAGATTAACAAGATTACAAAGAAAGGTTAACATTTTTGGAGTTTATAAGGCATCAGCCATCATTAAATGACCCCTGTAAGATTTTAGTTGGTGGGACTTGGAGGACATACTTTGCTTCCAAATATAAAAGCCATGTGTAACAAGATAATTTTATTGTGGATGATGTGTAGCCTTCCTAAATTTTGGTTTTTCATAATCTGACAGGAAAGGAAAGATCTCACCTAGTTTTTGAAGTTAGTTGTAATACAGGATGTCACCACGAGAAGGATAAGAAATGAAGAGGAAAGTGAGTATGTTTAGTGGCTTTTGGTGTATATGGAGTATAGTAATTTTCTCTGAGATAAAACTGTCCATCTTGAAAAAAAAATCTTCAGACACTGGCTATTAAAATGGAGGAAAAAGAACAGGATATTCTTAGGCAAGATGAAACATTCCATCCTTCAGGGAAGCTGAGGAGGTAAACAACTCAAACACTCAGGAACACCCTGAAACTGACCAAACTCAGCAGGCCCTTTCTCCCCAAGCATATATAAACAATAATGACTGCTGAGAGACACGCTCAAAGATGATCTGCCTGAACAAACAAATACCAGTTGTGTTGTTGCGAAGAGTCAGATGCCCCTGAGACACATGGAAGAGGCTCAGATTACCTCAGCTACTCTCAAAGAACACTGTCAAACATTGTTAGCTGTACGTCATGTCGCCAGTTTTAGTGACATGTCATCAATGGTGTTGTGCCGTTTGGTGATGCTGCTGTGAGTTATTTTTGCTCCTGTGAGTGAGCACTCATCCATATTCTTGTTAGTAACTCCAATGAAAGGGAGAACTCATGAATGAACACCCCACATTGAATATCCAAACTTAACAAAGCAATTATGAGAATGTAACATCCAATGCTACGTGATATCATATAAAATACAGAAAAGTAATTAAAAATGTGTAGTAAAGAGTTAAACTTTTCTTATACTTGACATCTTTTAACTTACTTGCAAGTAAATACAGAAAACAGAAAAGAGAGTCTCAATAAAAAGTGTTCACCTTATTCAATCAAATATTATTTCTATTGATTTAGTAACTCGTAAACCTCATTTTTTGCTCTGGGAAGTGATAATGTTTCTGGCCATCAGCTCTTTTCTTTCAGGACTCTAATTTGAAATATTTCAGACACCTCTGAAATTTGCAAAATAATGCACATGCTTATCTTCCAGAAGGAACCTCCTAAATGCAGATATGCTGTGCTTTGCAAGCACAAACTCCAATGTTAACGACCAGGATAACTTCTTTCTAAGAAACCTACCGTCTACCCAGGCTGTGAAATACAGCTCTTATTTTGCTGGAAGCTCTAGGAGATGCAGCTGCTGGCTGACAACGCGATCAAGTGGGTTCAGGTGGGGAACGGAAGGTTAACAACAGCCTCTGTAATAGAAATGTAGACAAAAGATAATGCAAGTTTCTAGCTTTCAAGGGATTCACTGATGGTGGCTGACTACGAGCTTTCAGCTTTAAATCTAATAAAGTCCTCAGGCAGAGCAATGGTGGGGTTGTTACCTCTGAGAAATGGCAATGTGGTTTTCAGTATTTGGAAACAGAAGCTGGGCACACGGAAAGATTTCGAGAGGATCTAAGCTGAAATCAAAATTTATAGTAAGTTCATGGCTCCAGTTTTTCATGCATACATTAACATTTCCAGTATGAAGAACTTAAATGAAAATACTTTAACGACACTAGCTCCCAGTTATTTCCAAATCATAAGCTGATCCAGACACTGACATGTAATTTTGCAACTGTACTTCGTCAAAGCAGACGTCTTTTTTCCTAACTCAATTTTCTCCTAAGCTAACAGTGCCATCACAGGAAGAGACTCTAATGTAAGTACTACTAATCACTTTAGGTTTAATTTGAATATAGAGCAGAATATTAGCTTGAGAAGAAGAGTCCTGGAGTGAGCAGAGGTTTGAAATATGGTGAACTTCAAACACTCTACTTTCTACTCACTATCGCAAGTTGCCTTTCAATACTGCCTTTCTGCCATTTATACTAACTTCAGAATAACATAGTGTTCATTGAGTAACTGGCTGTAGTCATTTTATCTAGGAGGTGCTAAGCACATGTGATGTATTTCTTGACAAGGACTTCATCTGCACACTGTACATTCTAGTATTTGAAATCTTTACTTTTCATGACGTCTTTGCCTTGCATGACCATTCCTTCTCATCCTATTATTTTTTTAAGGAATTGCTGTAGCTTGAGTTTTCCTGCCTGGCCCACAGTCAGGACAAATCTCTCTCACCTGCCAGTCCCACAGCCGCTCAAACCCGACCAAGTAAACAGAGACTTATATTGGTTACAAACTGTATGGCCGTGGCAGGCTTCTTGCTAACTGTTCTTACAGCTTAAATTAATCCATTTCCATTAATCTATACCTTGCCACATGGCTTGTGGCTTACCGGCATCTTCACATGCTATTTGTCATCATGGCGGCTGGCAGTGTCTCTCTGACTCAGCCTTCCACTTCTCAGGTTTATTCTCCTCCTTGTCCCGCCTACACTTCCTGCCTAGCCAATGGCCAATCAGTGTTTTATTTATTGACCAATCAGCAACACATTTGCCATACAGAACATCCCAAAGCAAATTGCAAACTCAGATAAATGAGAAAGATACCATAGTTTTAGCTTAACTGAAGTTTTAGGGGAATATATATATATATATATCACCAAACACAAACACCATTAACTCTAAAAGCAGATTAAAAACACCATCACTTCTGCCATTTATGGTAATGCAACCTAGATACTTCACTATTTTAAATGTCAACATTTCTGTGGCTTATAATTTTCATTGATTATGTTGATGGTTTAGTGTGCCTTTAACAGATGCTACATTTACATTTAAGAATATATATATATGTATATATATATATGTATGTTTAGGAAAATACATATTTAGAAATATATATATTTACATTTTGGAGTATGTATTCCTAATATATATTTCTAATAATATATTCCATATATATTCCTAAATGCATTCCAAGATGGAGTAATGCAACTATTGTCTCTAAAGTAATCGAGGATGAATATTGCATTCTCCATTAGTGAATATGACAAAATCAATAGTGGATAAAGGGCACAGTGACAAGCTTAAGGAAATTGAAGTTGGTCTGGGAGGGTGACTCAGTAGATCAAATGTGATCTAATTCGAGCCTCAGAACACATATGAGAAGTTGGGTACAGTGATGTATATGTGAGATCCCAGTGCTGGAAGCAGCAGACAGGGTGGTATTTGTGTCTTGTTGGTTAGTCAACCCATCTAAATTGGGATACTTTGGGTTCAGTGTCAGAACCTGACTGGACAAACAAGTTGAAAGGCAATTAAGAGAAACACTGAATGTCTACAGATACTTCTAGAGGTACTTGCACACCCATGAATATTCAGACACATTCACACACACATACACACACATACATGAGGGCAGGGGATAGACTACTGAGCAAGAAATCTTCAAGCATGCTTCAAGTGTTTTTTTTTTTTTTAATTATAGCATTATTACATCATCTACTCCTTCCCTTTATTCCCTCTAAACCCTCCCATATATCACTCTTTGTTTTAAACTCCTAGCCTCTTTTCTTAAAATTGATTCTCACTATATACATATATGCATACTTATATATAATATATTCACAAATATAACTTGTTCAGCCTGTATAATATTAATTGCATGTATGTTTTCATGGCTGAGCATTTGGTATTGGATAACCAATTAGTGTATCTTCCCAAAAAATACTGTTTCTACCACTCTCAGCATGTATTAGTTGCCTACAGTTCTTTGTGTAAATTTGAGGGCTCAAAGAACATTGGAGAACACAGAGGAAACTGCTAATTGTTGAAGCCAGAGAATCAGAGTTTGCTGTGAGATTATGTCTCCTAGTAATTTCCATATCTACATCCAAAAGTCTCATTGACATGGCCACCTAAACATGAGCTGAACAGGAATGACAACATTGATACACTACTGTGCCACGAACACACACTTATCTGTGTAACACACAGTACCCTCTTCACCTACTTCTGCTGTTTCTAAAAAAAGTCTATAAATGCCAAAATTATGTATTATCCTCATTTTGACAACAAATTTGGTGATTTGCTGAAATTAGGTATATTTATTTTCTAAGAAAAGAGATGAATTTTATGTAGAAATTATTAAAAATTATTCAAATGCGACAGAACATTTTAAAGGACTCTCATGCCTACATTGTTGTATTCGTCTTAATTGTTCACACAAGATGTGTCATAGAAGAGTCCACAAAGATGACAGGGCATAATTCTGGAAGTTTAGGTTCAGATGAGTCATGTGACTGTACCACTTACATCTTTAGACCATAGCCTAAAGGAAGTAGGCCTTCACTCTTCCTTCACGTGAGTGATTCTATCAGACCATCCACTTTATAATTTTGAGTTAAAAAAAAGATTCTGGTTCAGTGTTCTGTTTTCACATCTGGCAGGAAGTTTGCACAAGTATTCCCTAGAGATAGCATATGATCTTTGAAGACCTAGAAATTATTGAAGTTAATTGAATTTATAGGGCATCTGGGTTGTCAGAAACGCTGGGATGGCACTAATTAGGCTTATTACCAATGCCAAATGTGAAAGCAGCATAAAAATATGAAAACGTGATTCACTGAAAATGTGAAGTTGGAGGTGTCGTCCATGCTAGTTCTTACTGCCTTCATTCCATTGTTCTTTCTGACCCCTCATAATTTGATGTGGCTGTTTTGTTATTGTTACTAATCGTTTACTTAATCCTGAATCACATTCTAAACAGGTGATGCCATCTTCTAATGGAAGACCAGAAATATATGCTCCCTGTAAATATAATATGGCATGGGTGCTGTCAAAATTAATGTATAGCTTGATAAAGATGATGATGATAAAAAGTGTTCCATAGAGAAAAATAAACACGCTAATCTTAGAATCTCAGTGCTGCTCCAGTATGGAAGGGCTATCATACAAATAAGAGGTTAGTGTGAACGAGATAAGCAACTGGTTCTTTGAAGTTCATCCTTCTTTCCTCATGAGGATTTGTACCATTTTATATAAAGTAACCCAATCTAAATAGTTGTTCTTTAGCAAGTTTGGAAGATTGTGATGAAATAGGAAAATTGTATGACTATAGGTAAATGCAAATATTTTTAACATTGTTAATGAATTATAATAAATGTACAATATATTGTAGAAATTATAGAAACCACAGATTGGAGGCTTTGTACAGCTGGACCTTTCTGAGAGCGTTTCCTACTAGTGCTGCTGTTCCTGTTCCTGCTCCTGCTGCTGATGATAATGAACTTTTATCTAGTTTTAGTCAGTAATTGTAAAAATATCAAAAACAAAGAAATTTTATTTTTTTGTAAAATCACTTGTGTGCCTCTGTCAATGATAATTTTGACACAAGATAGATAAATATTATGTTAAAATACAGTTCCACACCAATACCTAACAAAAGTTTAGAAGATAGATAAATTAAACATTAAATAATTAAATAAATTTTACTTTATGTCTAGTTTCTTGAGTTCTTTATATATTTTGGAGATCAGCTGGAACAGGGATGGAGTAGGAGGAAAAATGAGAGATATCTTGATAGAGGAAGACATCAGGGGGTAGGGAGATACTGGATACTAAGGAAGTTTCCAGGAATCCCCAAGATGACTCCAGCTTAGACTAATAGCAATAGTGGAGAGGATGCCTGAGCTGTCCTATCCCAGTGATCAGATTGGTGAATACCCTAACTGTCATCATAGAGCCTTCATCCAGTAACTGAGCAAGCAGATTCAGAGAGCCACAGCCCAGCACCAGGGCTAGCTCCAGAAATTCATTCGAAGACAGGGAAAAGGGATTCTATGAGCAAGGGCATCAAGATCATGATGGGGAAATCTGCAGAGACAAACGAACCAAGCTAGTGGGAACTCATGAACATTAGACCAACAGCTGTGGGGCCTGCTTGGGACTGGACTAAGCCCTCTGCATAAGTGAGAGAGTTGTGTAGCTTGGTGTATTCCAGGGGCCCCCTGGCAGTGGAATCAGGATCTATCCCTGGTGCATAAGTGGGCTTTTTGGAGCCCACTACCTATGGTGGGACACCTTGCACAGCCTTGATGCAGGGGGAGGGACTTGGACCTGCCTCAGTTGAAAGTACCAGGCTTTGCTGACTCCCCATGGGAGGCCTTACCTTTTCAGAGGGGATGGGGGGTGGGTTGGGGGAGGGGAAGGTTTTCGGGGAGCAGGAGGAAGGATAAGAGAGTCATCTGTGGTTGGTATATAAAATGAATAAAAAATTGTTCTTAATAAAGAAAAAAGTAATAATACAAAATTCATTTTATTACAAATTTAGCAGGTTAAGCTGTACTGTAAATAACAAAAAACTTTTCACATTTATAAAATTCATTAATATTTAGAAAAGGATTAGATATATCTGTCATTTTAAATATTAGCAAGTGTACTGGCTGGTTTTGCGTGTCAAGTGACACAAACTACAGTCATCAATGAGTGGAGGGAGCCTCAGTGGAGGCAATGCCTCCATGAGATCCAGCTGTAAGGCATGTTCTCAATGAGTGACCAGTGTGGGGAGGGCCCAGGCCCTGGTGGATGGTTCCACTCCTGAGCTGCTGGTCCTCAGTTCTGTAAGAAAGCAGGTTGAGTACCATGAGAAGCAAGTCAGTAAGCAGACATCCTCCAAGGCCAATGTATCAGCTCCTGCCTCCAGGTTCCAGCCCATCTTGAGTTCCTCTCCTGACTTCCTCCAATGATGGACTATGATTTGGAAGTATTTCTCCCCAACTTTCTTTTTGGTCATGGTGTTTTGTCACAGCAAATAGAAACTCTAAGACAGAAAGTTTTGTCTCAGTGTCAAAAAACAGCATGACAGCCCTAAATGGCTTTACTACAGCTGCTCCTCCTTATGAAGTTAGGACAAGAGATGAACATCAAACATTAATTCACTTAAGTTCTGAAACTAATTTATTTTATTTATTTAATAAAGAGCAAAGGTAATTTTAAATAGTGGTACAGAGCAAGCCAGCACACTGAAATCCAAAAACGGAAACTAGGCATTCAGGGGATGCCAAACTAGAATTATTCCACATGGTTATGAAGAAGTTTAACCGGGGAGTCCTTGAAATGCAGACATCCTGTCTCCCTCCCACCAATGGACAAGAAGAGCAAGTGTGATTGCATCTCCGTAGCCCTGAAGCACTAGAACTCATGTGGAGAACTGAACCACAAAACCTGTCCTCTCCTTCAGGGGAAAATGCTGGTAACCACACCAGTCATTACCATAGCTGTTACCGCTTTTCAATCTGTCCGAAGTAATGTATGTGATCATTTTTCTTTTTCAGAAATTTTTAGAATCACTATTGTCATCCTCACTCTTTATATTTTTCTTTTTCTGTGCTAATACTGTTCCTTTCTCAAGGACTTCAAAGCCACTATAGAATTTTCATCCTGTGACATGCAGCAAACCACACACCGACCACAGAGTATCCATTGATATTTGAATTTGACTCCTTTTCTTGCCTCATTTCCTCTTTCCTATTCTGTCCTAGGTTCTTGTTGTACATTTTGAAAATTCTCCTTACACCAGAGTCCCCTGACTGAAAGCTGCTTGCATTTGGGTTAAATATATGTTAGAAGTCCTGCCTGTGGTAGCTACAACTGGACTCTGTTAAGACACCAACTATCAAATCTATGGGGCTTAGTTATTTGAGAAAGTGGTAAAATTAAAATACATGTATCTTAAATTGATTTTAAAAGGCTTAGACAAACTCATGAATCAATAAGGTTCTCTGTTATGCCCAGATTGCTGGGACTCTTGGTTTTAGTGGTGGTCTTACCCTGTGAGGAAAAGTCACGGAATATGACAAACCCACTAACAAGAGTATTATTAAGACAAGGAGAAAGGCCTGCTGAAAGGGGGAGGGAACATGGCATTCGTCTTTTAAGGACCACACGCACCAGTGGCTACTCCATGCATGCACTTACATCACGTGGTCACAGGGCGCGTAATTTACATAACCACGCAGAGCATGGGTTACTAGGACAGAGCTTGTGCGATCATGGGGGCATAGCTGGAATTCCTATCAGGGACCCCCCAAAAGACCACCACAGAGACCGAATCCAAATGAAAAAGCAAAGAGCCTTTATTATTTCAAGCTCAGAGCTTGGGCCCTATCTCTACCTCAGTAGTGAGAGCAGAGAGCCCACAGCCTAAGCAGGGTGGGGTTTTTATCATAGCAGAGGTTGGGGTGAGGGATTTCCAGAGTTCAGGACCTGATTGGCTGACATTTGTGTAAGGGTATAGGGGATGTTTGGAATGTCAGGTATTTCCTCTTAGATGCAGACCCCCACTGGGTGGGGTCAGCTTATGGCTCTTCCTGGGTCCAGGTGTTGCCTGCCAGAAGCTGTGTCTGGGCCTCAGGTATTTCCCCTTAGTTGCAGGCCCCACTGGGTGGAGTCTGTCAGAAGATGTGTCTGGGCATCTAAGCCAATCATGGCAGCTGTGTGGTCAAGCTGCTTTAGTGCCCTTCTACGTTCTCAATACATAAGATCATTATTGTTATTTTTCCCTGTTTTGTTCTTTGATAAGAGCAGTATCCTTGTATCCTCGGTCTAAAAGGTATTTTATATAGGACTTGGTCTTGCATTTTTTTGCTGTTACACAGGCTATCACAATTATATGCCATCCAGAAAGTTCATATGATTAGCACCCATGTAAACAATTCCAAAACATCAAATATGTATTTTAAACGTTTTGTATTTAATACTGACATTTGACTCTCTTACATAAATGATTGAATTTATGCACACACAAACACACACACACACACACACACACACACACACACACAGCTCTTTAATATGATAGGCAATGGTTTAAATTAGGACAAATTGAATCTACTTGATTAGTGAATATATTGGACATTGAGTTGCAATATATATTAACCTAATTTAATATTAACTAATTTTAAAATTAATTTAAGAAGTACAATGTGATATTTTGATATGTATATATTATAGAACGATTAAATCAGACTAGTGGACATGTTTTTGTTAAACACTTATTGTATCTTTCTTGTGGTTAGAACATTAAAATCCCAAAGTTTTAGCCGCTTTGAAATAATATTAACTATAGTCATTACATTGTACTACAGAGCAGCAGAACCTTTTCTAACACATTTTCTTGCTAACTGTAGTAGCCTTCAGTAAGAATTTTGACTTGTACATTTTGATTCACAGATGCAAGGGCTTAATGGCAAACCACACCACTTAAGTAAGAATTGCTTCTTCTGAATTGCTTTGAAATCTATCTACATACGTATTGCATTTAGACTCCAAAGCGCCCCGTGCTGGCTTGCTTCTCTCAGTGACGAGGTGGTGCCTAACAGGAAGCAGAGTGGCAGCTCCTGATGACTGTTCTGTGGATAAAGGCACTTCTGTTCTCACCAGGAACATGGAAACACACTGTGATTTGCACAGTACTATTTATTCCCTAGGTACCCAGAAGAAAATCATTTCCCTTCAGACGTAGCTTACAAAGTGTGTATGTGGATTATGCTTTCTCTTATTGTTATTTAAAACAATACCGAAAGTTGAAGGAAATCCTTAATAGTTACATTTAGAGATCCTGTTTACTTACGTAAAAGGACATGTTATATGAAAAGTTTGCACTTGTAGATGATTTTAAGTAGAAAAATAATGTAGGAGAGGCTTCCAATACTTAAAATGCAAAAAGAATACAACTTTTTTTGATGTAAAATCAAATGCATAAAATTGCTTTTTTATTGTTGAACTTGAACTGAGATCTGAGACCACAGGGTTATTAGATAAGGTTTGAAGAACAAATGAAATGCAGTTGCATATTTTTAATGTTTATCTTTAAAGTTGCGTTTGAGTTTTAAGAATACTAGAATGAGGGACTGAGGAGGTACCTGAAGGGTTGAAAGTACTTGAAGTCCATCCATAAGGAACTGAGTTTAAATCCTACCACTTCTGTAAAAAGCCAGGCCTGGATGTCGTGTTCCTATGGAGTGCGGAGACAGGAAGGCTAACAGAACTTGCTGCTCACCAACTTGCTTCAGGTTCACTGAGCAACTCTGCTCTCGGGACTGTGTAAACTTCTGAGGGAATGTGTCTGGTTTGACATAGACATGGTACTTCAGCCTCATGGTAGTGAAAATGTCTTTCCCAGTTGTGACTGAGAGGGATGGCAATGCCCTCATGGGGTCCAATTGGGAATGTTGACAGTGTGTCCAGAAAAGGTTCACTTTAACTTTCTCCTTGGAATATTTCATCCTGAAGTCTGCTTCTCTATGGAGACTGTTACCAAGAGTAGCCGACCTTGCCTTCCCTCCCATTCAGCTGTAAGTAAAAAACCCCACCTCCCAGGTCAATTGTATATGATAAACACACTGATCTTCCAGAGTACTGAGACTGAGACCCACATCACTCACCCCAGCTTTTCTGTGTGCATGTTTGTCTTTTCTCAATCCCCTTACTGCCCCAGTGAGGTAAAACCCTGGAGCTGTGCAGAGCATATAGTATTTGCCTCAACTTAATAGAGTTAATGTGTCAGAGCAGGACACTTAGTGTTACTCTCTGGTCCCCATATGTGCATATATTTGCAGATATGCATTCAAACACATGTGTGCATATACCACACACACACACATAACTCACACACAAGCACACATATACAAGAAATACACACACATACACACACAGAACTAACGGAATAAAACCTAGATCTCTATGTTTTCAAAGTCAGACTTTGAAAAGTACATGTGGGCCGGGTGGTGGTGGCGGCGGCGGCGGCGGCGGCGGCGGCGGCGGCGGCGGCGGCGCACGCCTTTAGTCCCAGCACTCAGGGAGGCAGAGGCAGGCAGATCTCTGTGAGTTCGAGGCCAGCCTGGTCTACAGAGTGAGTTCCAGGAAAGGCTCAGAGCTACACAGAGAAACCCTGTCTCGAAAAACCAAAAAAAAAACAAAAAAACAAACAAAAAAACCCTGAAACTTTCTGCTTGGAGTATATTTACCTGGAGCTGTGCAGAGCATAGTAGTTATCTCAATATGTCAACTTAATAGAGTTAAGTGTGTCAGAGCAGTACACTTTTATTCTCTGGTCCCCATATGTGCATATATTTGCGGATGTTCATTCAAACACATGTGTGCATATACCACACACACATAACTCACACACAAGCACACATATACAAGAAACACACACACACACACACACACACACACACACACACTCAACTAACAGAATAAAACCTAGATCTCTGTATTATAATATTTAGGCTCATGAGTTATGTTAATTTTATTTAAAGAATGTTCCAGGTGGTTAATAACTAAACTTTTTACCTGGAGTTGAAGAAAGGGAGTAATCTCTGGGTTGCATTATCCCCGTCAGAAATGCTCCACTCGTCATTTTGCATCTTGCTTTCAGCTCCCTGTCGCTACTGCCTGTTGCTCGGTTTGGGGTCCATTCTGGGAGCAGACATAGAACCTGGTCTAAGGAAGCACGGCTGGTAGACCCTGGCTGCATGGTTTGTCATGCTTTAGTCCTGACTTTCAGCAGGAGCCAAACAGGTGCTCTTTAATGTACTTCGAGCACAACAGGCTGAAAGCACCAGGCTTGTTAAATGAATGCTTTTCAGAGACTTAATCCGAGCCCCATTAAAGGTAGGAAGAGACTTCTAACTGTGGCTTGCAACCTTGTTTCCTGGAGGCGTGCGCAGATATAATGAACTGGCTTGCGTGCTTCCAGGAGTGCTTGTTAGGTGCCAAACTGTTAGGCTTTGCTTTTTCATGTACATACATTCTCATTCTATTGTCAGAACAACACAGTGAGGCACGATTGTTAGGCAGCTATTGAAACTCAGAAGCTAAGCAACTTGCATGCAGTCTTGCTGGAGATAAAGAGTACCCTAGAAAGAGGCGGGGCTTTAATTCATATAGGCAAAATTTAGTCTGTTCTCTCTTTGAGAGCTTATAAAGAGGGTCCTATCAGACATCAAGAACCTAAGCTGAATGCTAGAATTCTGTTTTTGGTGAAAGATTTCCCATTGGGGAAAAAAAAGAGAAAAAAAGGAAGGAAGGAAGGAAGGAAGGAAGAAAGGAAGGAAGGAAGATGAGAAAAAGCAGTAGATTCAAAATATTGTTCTCAGAACACTGTTCCCAGGTTAGGATTCCTGAGCTAAGTTATTTATATGACAATTTTATGTTTCTTCCTCTAAGTATAGTGATAATGATATTTTAAAACACAGCTTTTTGATATGGTGAATATTAACATAATAAGAGCTGTCATAAGTTATTTGATGTGAATCCAGAAAATTTATGACCAGTAGATACATCCAGAACATCGCTCTCTTTTTTTCTAACTCTGGGCCCACTCCCTACTGGTTCCCAACTTCCAAGAGCACAGTCAATAACAGCAGCCTTTCAGTGAGTGTTACTACAGCCCCAGCATGGCAGGAGGAAGGATATGCAGCTCTTTCCCAGGTTATTATTATCATAAACCAAGCCCAGACCTGGTTTCCTGTATAACACATAGCACACATGAGACCAATTGGCACCTCATGTAATTTCTTTGAGAAAAAGTCAGACTTTGAAAAGTACATGTGAGTCTGAATGTCTATGCTCCCATGTAGATATTAAATGAGCTTTGTTAATATTTTATTGATTAAATAATAATCCAATCAGCATTATCATGCTTTTTATCTTCTCCAATAAAATTTACTTGAGACAACCTTGGAATCAGGCAAGCATGCAGGGATTCCAAGTGATAAGGGCTTTATATCCCGGAAGAAAAGGAAGACTGAAAACTTAAATGAGTAGCAAAGAGCAAGATTATCAGAGAATAAGAACAAAAATAAACATGTCTGTATGCCTCCTAGTCCTGTGAGTGAAGTAACACAATATCTTAGCTTTGATTTCCTGTGTATGAACATTATACAGGTTAAGGCTGGGTAGGGAAGTAAGTGGACTAGCAGCACTTCATAGTGTCTCTTAACTTATAGTTACTCTGTTAAATATTGTTTAGCTCACTTTTGCTGCTCTTTCATAATTAATAACCAAGGAGAATTTATACATTTATAAATTTATAATTTATAATATATCTATAAATATAATAGTGCCTTGAAAGCAAATTTGTTACAATTTTATATTACCTTTCCCAATTTTTATTTCAAAACCTGTGAAATTCTATGTATGACTGATATTTTAATAACTAACCTTTAAAATAATTTGTTAAGGGATGCATTTTCAAGTTTGCTTTTGTTGTGAAAATACACTTTTCCAGGTAGAATAGGGTTTTCTTTAAACTGTAAAATGTAATTTTCATACAAGAAAAGGGACATGTAGGCATAGAGATTGATCGATATGGCGACAGCTGTGTTGGCAAGCCAGGGAATACCAACAAGTGTTGGACATTAACTTGACTTAGTAGAGAGAAGTGAACAGATTCTCCTTCAGGCCTTCCAGGGACATGAGCCCCGTCAAAGCTTTGTTTTTGAATTGGGAGAGAGTTCATTTCTGCATTAAATCCTGCATCACAGTATGTGGATCTTTACATAATGGACTTAGAAAACACACACACACACACACACACACACACACACACACACACACACACACATATATGTATATATGTAATTTTCCTTCCATTCTTTTACTTGTGAGTATTTTGTTGTTGGGAAATGCAGGAATAGGAGGGCACTAGTTTAACCTGCATTGGAATGGTGAAATCTAATTGACAGTGAAGTTTTCATATTAGAATTTATCTGTGAACTACGGAATACAAAATTTGAATTGATGTGGATTTTAGTTAAATTAAGTTTTTAGTGTGTTTAAATGTTGTTTAATTTAGAAAATTGTACCCAAATTTTTGATCAAATGAGTGTAAAAAACCAGTTATATAAGTCCAAACTTTGTTAGTGAAAATAGAAAAATCATAGTATATTGAGGTAAAGGAAGACATATAAACTATTTAACTCATGTGAGTCCTTTAGCCTAAAAAGGCAGAAGTGTATGTTGTTAAGGAGCATTTTAAGAGGATTTTTAAAAAAAAACCTTAAAGGGAAAATGAGAGACTGAATAAATTAGGAGCTAGCTGAAGGTCATTTTAACTGTACTAATTTAGAAATACAGGAGAAAAAAGATTTTCTATCTCTTAATGAGACAAAATATATGCATAGGGATGTGGTTAGATATGGCCAGAGATTCTGTTTGGACACCTTCTTAATTAGTTCAATAAAAATGAAGTTTCAAGAATGAGATTAATTCAACAAATCAATTGATAACAACTGATTAATTGATGTCAGTTATCATTTATAAAGCAGTTTGAACATGGAACATGTTATGAGTATTAAGTAGTATTATTAAGATTATAATGATGAGGATGCAGATGAAAAATCTACCATGGGTACCATTTTAAAAAAGGGTTTGTAATAAGGACATAGTGAATGATGACATGGCATTCAGGAAGCTATATCAAGCAATTTTAATTTTCCAGACACATATAGACACTCACATAAACAAACATTCATTTAAGGTGTTGTCTATTTAACCCTGTTTTTGCTTCAAATTCATTCTCTGTTTAGCATAAAAATGACATTTTGTATAAATTTTGAAAATATGAAAAATTTAATAAATTGTTTTTTTTAAGTATCTAAGAGGAAAAACATCTCTGGGATGTCTGTGATGGAATTTCCAGAGAAGTTCAGATCACCTGGCTCCTGACCTAATGAATGGACTAATATTGGTGAAATTATTTAGGCCACTCCACGTAGTTAAAAGGAGATTTATTTAATGGCGTAACTTACAAATTAAGGGATAGGTAGGTCGCGGGGTCTGGGGAAGGTGTATCACAGTCCAGCGGTGTTCTCTGGAGCTCTCCTCTGTCTACCTCCACCATCCAGCGTCCTGGAACCAAGAGAGCGTTCGCCGATCCGGATCTCGGGTCCCCAGGCGCCTCCCTTGGCCCCGCCTTGTAGGCGTGACAGTTGCCGAAGTCTCAATGGGGGTTGGAACTTCCAGAACAAAGCTGGAATGGCTACCCACTACAGACTAACCTCTTGATGGGTTCACGGTAAGACAGTAGTACTGGGAGATGGAGAAAGGTGGGACAAGGGGTGTAGTTGGAAGAAATAGGTTAATTGAGGACATGTATTTGGGCCTAACCATTGCCCTAGACCTTTGCTGTATTTATCCTCCTTACTGCTTTTCCTTACCCCTCTTCTGGCTTTCAGAGTATGCCACATTTACTCACTGCCATAAGAGATGATGCTTCCTTAACTATGAGCAAAATTAATGTTTCCTTATTTAAACTGTCTTCTTAGGTATTTGCTCTGGTCAATGGAAAAAAAATAATATAGCCATCAATTTGTTTTTTGAATTTGTATAGTCACCTCTTTTTCATTGTCATGTATGTAGAATCATATAATGTGTAGCCAAATAGTTAATAGCAGTAGTCCTTATAAAAATCGAATAAATGCTCAATATGAACTGGATTTAAGTTAATTGTGAAAAGTAGAGTAATGAAACTTTATTGACTTGGATAAAACATTTAAGAGGCAAAAAAGAAAAACTGAAAATCTCAGTTTAAAAAAACCATCCTGGCAGTGGTTGTGCACACCTTTCATGCCAGCACTCAGGAAGCAGAGGCAGGCAGATCTCTGAGTTCAAGGCCGGCCTGGTCTACAGATAAAGTTCCTGTGTAACCAGGGCTATCAGAGAAAACTTGTCTTGAAAAAACTAAAACAAACAAACAAACAAAACCTAATATACGTGATATCATGACTGGTGATTCCATCATGATAATAAGATCTTCATTAAAGTAATCTGTACTCTTTCTTAAGAAATCAGATTTTCATTGAATAAAACAGTAAGTATATAAGGGTAATTGTAGACAATAATCTGGGAGCCAACAGAGAACGTGTGTTTAAATTGTAGTCATATTTATAGGAAGAACCAGCTTACAGTTCTAGAGTGCTTACCGTGCAGAACCACTGTAAACATGTTGAGTTCCTTGAATTCTTGAATAAAGTTCAATTTCTGCTTCAATACATAAGAAACTAGAGGTATTCATTCTGTCTTAAAAACATGTGAAAAAGTCACAATGAAAAGTTTTGATACCTCAAAACATACAGAAAGTTAAATAATAAAATGCTTAGTTACATTCACAAAAATAAGAGAGGGAAAATGAAATGAAAGAAATCAAGTAGAAAATAGCAAAAAAAAGAAAAAAAGTATTTATATTTAATCCAGTTACAGCAATAATCGAATTTGCTATCGATTATCAATTCAAGGACAAATAGATTGCCAGAGAGCATCCAAAGTGTGACGTAAATAACTCCACTTTAACTCATATGCGAAACATTTACTCCATTAAGGCAGACATACAGTAAATGCATGAATATCCTTCGCTAAGGCTTACCAAACAAAATGAGGAAGGCCTGCAGTGGTTAACAGAAGTAGAGGCTGGAGAGTGACGTCAGCTCTTGTGATCCAGCAGCTCATGGCCCTTTGATATATTTCTGCTAAAATTTGGGAAAAAGTCATTTGCTGTAATTATTTTATTTCCTTCCTCTCATCGTCTCTTCCACCTTTTATTTTTTTGTAATTCTATCCTAATGTGTTTTTTTTCCTTTTAATGTAGAAATAAATAATGTAAAAACAAACAAACACATACATACATACATACATACATACATACATACATACATACCCTACGGGTCATTCAGTAGTTATTACTAATTATCAATGATAAATGTATTTCTAAGAATGTATTTCTAAGAAAACTGATCATCAGCAAACAAGAAACTATATCTTTCCAAAAACAGGAAGCATGGAATGTGTTCTAATCTTTACTCAATGACTGAAAAATTGAAGACAGAAAATAACCTTTTTATTTTTTGTTTCCAGTATATCCCAACCCCAGTTTTCCCTCTCTCCCCTGCTCCCAACCCCACCCACCACCTCCTAGATTCACCCCTTCTCCTCCATTTCTCTTCAGAAAAGAAAGGGCCTCACAAGGATATTTACTGAACATGATATAACAAGATACAATAAGACTAAGCACAAACCCTCATATTAAGGAAGGGTGAGGCAACTCAGTAGGAAGAAAAGGGGTCCCAAGATCATAGAAAAGAGTCAGAGACACCCTTGCTCCCACTGTTAGGAGTCCCACAAAACACCAAGCAAACAAATATAACATGTATGCAGAGGATCCAGCAAAGATCATTGTAGAGTCTGTGATTATTGCCTCAGTCTTTGTGAGGCCCATTGAGCCCTGCTTATTTGATGTCTGTGGGTTATGTCCTCCTGAGTTCTTGACCCCTCATACTCTACAGTTCTTCCTCTCTCTCTTCTGTAGAGTTTGCTCTAAGAACAGGGACCCTATGGAGATCTGCAATTTGGGCTTTCTCTCTACTTAATGTTTGGTTGTGGGTATCTGCCTCGGCTCCATCAGCTGCCAGGGGAAACCTCTCTGATGATGATTGGGCTAGGCAACAGTTTATGATTACATAAGAAAATCATTAGGAAACATTTTATTGTTTGTTTGTTTGCTTGCTTGCTTGCTTGCTTGTTTGTTTTCTATCATCGGTCTCTGGGCTATCCAGTCTATCTCTGGTTTCTGGACATAAAGGCTTTCAGCATGGGCTACCTCTAGTGCTCACGCCTCAAATTAGACCAGTCATTGGTTGGCCACTGCCACAAGTTCTGCACCTCCATTGTCCCAGCACATCTTGAAGGTAGATAGACCATAGGTTGAAGGTTCTGTGGCTGGATTAGTGTCTCAGTTCCACTAATGGAAGCCTTGCCTGGTTACAGAGGATGAGTAGTTCAGTCTCCAAGTGCTCTATTACTAGGAGTCCTGTCTAGGGTCACCTTCATAGAATCTTGAGAGTTTCGACTGCACTAGGTTTCCACATCAACCACCTCCAGATGTCCTCCAGTTCCAGTCTTCTCTCTCTATACCCTATCCCACCATTCCTCCACATCACATGATTCCCCCACTTCCTGTTCCCACCTGCCCCTCGTCCACTACCAAAGTCTATTCTATGTCTGTTCTGGAAGTTGTCTCCTCAGTCAATGTGTTCAAGGCTATTCCCCACTTCCTCTTCTATTCAGATTCAATGTATCTGGTTGCGTGGTGAGCTGTTTGATCCTTTGGAGCTGAGTTTTGTGGTGATATGCCAGAAAGACGCAAAGGAAAAAAAGAAAGCATCTTCAACAAATGGTGCTGGCTTAACGCACTATCTGCAGGTAGGAGAATACAAATAGACCAAATGTGTCACCCTGCATGAAAACAATCTTTAGAAAAACCTCCGTAACATGTCTTCCTTTAGAATTTTTATAAATTGATTATCTGAAATAATTAAAAAATATTTATTAATAAAATATTACTAAATAGTCTAGATTACCAATCTTAAGAAATAAAGTAGAATTTTTTTACTCAAACGTGTTCCTTATAATAAGTAAAATGCACCTGATTTAATTAGATGTGAAAATTGAATTTTTATGTGACCATGTCTTATGTCTATTATTTTGTTGATAATTTAAATTACTGACTCTCCTTTTGATGAGCAAGTTTAAATTGTTCCATGTACTGAATGAAATTTAGGTAGCAAAAAAGTTCTAGAATATGTAAATTGAAATTAAAAATTTAAAATTCTGAATTATTTCTTTAAATGTATTAATGCTTAAATCTACTTATATAAAGTCAATTATAAACATACTTAAAATTTTTCAAATTTGTCACTCATTGTCAAATTGAAGAATTATTAACATCTTGAAAGGTCTGAAAATTATGGGAATGTCTATACAATACTGATTGTATATATTTCTTCATTCTTTCTAAATGTGTGTATATGTGTATTAGCAGAAGCAATTCAAATTTACAGTAAATTTGTTATCTCTTTAATGCAATCTTCATTTAAATTTAATATTTAATAATGTTTAACAGGTCCTTATAAAATATATAGTTGTAATCTAATATCTTTTCTGATTATTTTAATCTTTTGTTTATTTAATTGAAAAATAATTACATAATTATTGCCCTCTCTTCCCTCAAATCCTGATCCATTTCAAATCCATAGCCTTTTAAACTTATTTTTGTTACATATATATATATATATGCATGTATGTATATACACATACATATGCTAGTATACATAAATATACATTGTTGAGTCTCTTTATTCATTCTTAAATATATATGTTCTTAGAGGTTAACACTACTATTGGGTCAGCATTTAGGAGGCTCATCCCTTGGAACGTCTACTTTTCCCTCAGCATTAGTTAGAGCTTTTATCTAGGAGTGGGGAACTCATGAAATTAACAAATCATGATGGTTTGTCAACTGGTATTGTCATTTCCAGGTCTTGTTTACACACTAGGTATCTTTCTTGCCCAGAGTTCCTATCTACCTTCTTGATTGTCAATTATATTTGGAAGATTTCTCTCCAAAGTGATTTTCATTTTGCCTATCATGGTTAAGACAAACTTCAGAGTGACAATATAACTGTGTCAGACATTTATGCCTTCATAGTCCAACTGTTTATCTCATACAACTTACTCAAACCCGTAGGAATTCCTGTAGAGGGTTGTAGATGAATTTCTAAACAATCTTATTAAATAAGAAACACAGAGCCAAATACAGAGGTAATAGCCAAAGAGATCAGAGTGAATACCCATGACTAGCCTTAGTTTATCACCACACAGTAGCTTCCACAGAGAGAGAGCTTCTTCCTGTCTAACCTGTGTTTTTATTGCTTTCCTGTTCTGCCTTCTTATTGGCTCTAAGGCCAGCCACATCACTTCCTCGTCACTGCCTGTCTATACAGACCTCCAGGTCTCTATGGTTGGTACTGGGATTAAAGGTGCGTTTGGCTGTGTCCTTGACCACACAGAGACTCTGCCTGCCATGTGATCAGATTAAGGGCATGTGCTACCACCGCCTGACTTCTATTTATGGCTTGCTTTGACCTCTGATCTCCAGGCAAACTTTATTTATTAACATAAAAATAAAATATCACATTTCAGCACAAATAAAATATCACCATATTTCCCCTTTTTATTCTAATAAAAAGAAAAAAGTTATAACTAATATAAGAAAAACTATATACAATAAGTGTAATAACTATATACAACATATACAAGCAATAAATAGCTAAACAATGTCTAGTCCATTTGCATTTGACAAACTCAGAGATAATATTCCATTATATATCCTATTTTGGTAAGTAATATACCTGAATCACTTTCTATCTTAACTTGTATTACTAACAGAGAACTACCTTATAATGTCTTTCAAATTTATACACTTTACATCTCTTTAGTGAGTTTCTTTTCTGAAATTCTTAACAAGGAAAACTATAACTATCACTATCTAATCTTCAACTAACTATAACTATAACTATCTAATTTTCAACTCCCTCAGAGACCCAAGAAGGAAATAATATTACCCAATAAAACAGGAAGTGCAAACAAGCAACTTCCAAAAAAAATATGAGTTGACAGAAACAACCAGCTGCCTGGACAGTCACCTGAGGTTTCTCTGCAACTTTGGGGCATCATTGTCAGCCTAGGCTTAGCGTATCTGACAGACTCATTTGTGAAGTAGGATGTATACAAGGCCTACAGTTCAACATAACATTCGGTGTGAGTAGGCCATGTACCAGATAAACCTGAATTCAGGAAATTGTTGATGTTTTTGGAATTCAGCTGTCCACTATTCTTGGCTTGTGGGTGGCTTCATCTCTTTTATTAAATGCCAGTCTACCATTGAGAGGTTAGACTCCACCAGCCTAGTTACTCTTTCAAGAATAACTGTTTCAGCTACTGTTCCACTGTACATCAGAAGCCATTGGTCCACTGCCTGTTCAGCTGCCTTTGAAGAAAGGGGCACTGTACCTTTTCCAGATTGCAGAGACCACTTCAGCAATGGTGCCATATTATCCTGGCCTCAGAGGATGCCTGTTGCTAAAACCACAATCACACTTGTCTTGGCAAGAATTGGTAGTCTTTTGTTTTGTGTCTTGTTTGTCCATTTTTGTCCTGTTTGTTAGCAGTCAATTTGAGGACACTTTGTTGTCCAGTGGCTAACTTTTGCTACAATGAAATTTAACTCCATATGCTGCTTCTTCAATGCCCATATCTTCTCTGAAGTAGACTGGAATAATATTATCTTTCTGGGGTCTTTGATGTAGTTGGAGACTAGATAGTTATAATTTCCTTAGTTATGATAAAACCTTAGACTCACAAATATAAGATAGCTAGGATATCTTCTTATAAGATTAGATATTGTAACTGTAATTCTTGCTTGATAATTGTTTTGTTATATGTAATTTTACTATGTTAAAATTAAAACCTTCCTTTTTGAAAAAAAGAAAAGGAGAAGTGCTATGGATATTGCTCTGCATGCTGTAAATGTGTTGCTCTGATTGGTTAATAAATAAAGTGCTAATTAGCTAGTAGCCAGGCAGGAAGTATAGGTGGGACAAAGAGAGAGGGGAATTCTGGGAACAGGAAGGCTGAGCCAGGAGTCGCCAGGAAGACACAGAGGAAGCAAGATATGAAGGCAGAACTGAAAAAAGGGACCAAGCCACATGGCTAAACACAAATAAGAATTATGGATTAATTTAAGCATAAGAGCTAGTCAATAGTTAGTCTGAGCTAATGGCCAAGCAGTTTAATTAATATAAGCCTCTGTGTGTTTACTTGGGTCAGAGTGACTGTGGGAGTGGCAGGTGAGAGAGATTTGTCCTGACCACCGGCAGGCTGGGACACAGGAAATCTAGCTACAGAGGGTAGTGTATCTTCAAACATTTATCAAGATTCTAATCACTAATTCAATTGTTACCAGCTTAATCCTTATCTTACAGCTTCTCTTGACCACCTTATGATTCCATGATTCCATTGTTTTTTGAGCAATTGCAATGAAATGTATAAAACCTAATCTTGTTTTCATCAATGAAAGATGAAAAATATATTCCTACCTTGCTCAAAGTGACAACCAAAGTCTTCCTATGCTTGCAAGACTCTTTGCAACTTGTTTCCATCAGTATCTTCCCTGTGCTTGTATGGATAGATTCCCATTTTAAACTAGAAACAATAGGAGCAATTACATTATTAAAATAATTTAGTTATTAGCACAACCACACAAAGAATATGACTGTGTAAATGAAAATGTCAAAATTCTAGACTTAATAGGGTACAAGAAAATATAAGGCAATATCAATACAAAATATTCGCACGGCCGGGCGGTGGTGGCACATGCTTTTAATCCCAGCACTCGGGAGCCAGAGGCAGGCGGAGCTCTGTGAGTTCGAGGCCAGCCTGGTCTACAAAGTGAGTTCCAGGAAAGGCGCAAAGCTACACAGAAAAACCCTGTCTTGAAAAACCAAAAAACAAAACAAAACAAAAAAATATTATGTAAAATGTACCTATTTTATAAAATGAAAGAAACTTTTTGAACAATTATGTAGATTTTGGTAGAAGTTTCTATCAACAAAATCAGTATATACCTTAGAAATGCCTGTTTTTTCTTTTGGTTTTTCTAACGCCTTTTTATGTTTTCCCTTTTTTATTAAAAATAGATTTTTTTCTCACATAATATATCCTGATTAGTTTCACCTCCCTCTACTCCTCTCAGTCTCTTGTCCCATCTGGATCCACTCCTTTTCAGTCTTTCAGTAGTAACCAAACAGGGAATATCATATCATATCATATCATATCATCTTATGACAAAACAAAAACTAACACATTACATAGCTGAAAGACCCCCACCAAAAGCCCAGACACAGTTCCCCCCAGAAACCCAAAAGAGCTGAGGGAAGAGATATCTTAAAATAAACAGAACTGAGTCAGTTCCCGCTTCCTAGAGAGGGTAAAGTCAGGTGTTTTCAAAAGAACAAAGTGAAGATGTCTGGTAGTGACCGATTAACCACAAGATGCCCCCTCTCCGTAGATAACATGACCAGACCCCTGGAGATGAGTTGTAAAACTCCTGACAGGGCAAACAGATAAGCTAGAATAAGAGGAAGTCCAGGCCCGGGAAAAACTGGATCAATCAAGGATAGACCCGTACTAATGCCCTCCCCTCTAAGAAATTTTGTGGGTTTTGCCTATAAAAACTAACTTCCCCAAGAAAGAGTTACTCTCCTCCCTGCCTCGAGGTGTCAGGTGTGGTGGATGAGGGTTCCCTGCTAGCTTGAACTAAACACGCACATGCACCGGGTCCAATAAACCTTGCTATTGCATTCTGGACATCTCCTGTCTCCAGTGGTCTCTTTGGGGGTCCTGATCTGGGCAGAACAATAGCATAAAGAAAACAAACAGAAGGTAAAAAGCCCAAATAAAGGCACAAGAAAGAGAGTCTCAGTCTTTCACAAAATCAAGAATCTCATTTATAAAACAACAACACAATAAACTGAAATCCTTAACATATATGCAAAGGACCTGTTATGTAAAATCAAAGTCAGAGAAGAAAATGTATATAAATAAAATTAAATTAAAATAATAAGATACATTAAAAAAAAAAAGGGAAAGCCCTGACAGGATATAATGAGCATTGGGGAAGGAGGGCACATTAGATATCCTGCTCTTTGGGGCTGAAGAAAGGGGTTGGATTTAGGGAATTGGAGTGGTAGTTGAAACTCTGTAGTTAGCTTACTGTTTGCCTGCCCAGAGTGGCCTGTGGATTCCAGGAAATGCCTGATGGAAATGGGGAATGGGATGAAGCAATGAATGGGAAGGGGGAGGGCGGTGTGAAAGAAAATATTCATGTGATTCCTTCGAGGTGGGGTAGAGATGAAGCTGAGACAGCGAAGGTGGTTTGCTACAGAGCTGAGAATGGAGGAGCTGTGGGAGAGAGGAAGATCGATCTGCAGTTAACCTCCCTACTTCCCTGACCAAAGTGGACTGTGGTTCCCCAGAGAATGCTTGCTGCAGCTGGGGGCTGGTATAAAGCCATGAGTAGGGGAAGGCAGGTAGAGGAAGATCTGTGTGATTCACAGGAGTTGGGAGGATTGGAGACTGAAGCAAGTGGTCTGATACAGAGCTGGGTATCTGTTAGGGAGACTGGATTTGAAGGAGTAAAGTGAGGGGAAGATTTGCAGTCAACTTTCTTGTTTTCCTGGCCAGAACGCTTTCTTTTTTTTATCTTGAATACCATTCATTTCCTTTATGACATAAGTAAATAGTTTTATAAACACTTTGTTTACCTAATGAAACTATAACAAACCTGAAAATAAGAGAAAACTTTGTAGGTGCAACATTTAAAATTGTATGCAATGATTCAAGGTGACATTGCTAATTTTTCATTTTT
Source organism: Peromyscus eremicus (assembly GCF_949786415.1). NCBI lineage: Eukaryota > Metazoa > Chordata > Mammalia > Rodentia > Cricetidae > Peromyscus > Peromyscus eremicus. The sequence continues at coordinate 41,396,371 of NC_081433.1, forward strand.
CTTCATAATAATGTATTGATGATATATCAACACCAATGTAATATTGACATTTGTCTAATGCCATAATCTATCTATATGTCCTAAAGAAAATACAACCACTTATTGGTTATTTGGAGACAAGCAAATTGACATATGTAAATATCACAGACCTATTCTGTAGATCTGTTTTATAAATTTACTATTAATGACATTAGTAAGATGGGGATAAAATTTTGCAGAACATAATTCATGAGAAAAATATAATTAATATTATTTACTTATTTTTTAATTAAATGTATTGACTTCCTGTTCTGAACAGTTTTATGCTGACCAGCATTTATTTTCTAGAAATTATAATATTATATAGAGTTTTTTAAATGGAAATCTACCTGCTATCACTTTATCTGAGATGGTATAGACAATGTGGAAAGGGAAAATATCAGTATTTACATGTACAAAGAATATAATGAGGGGCTGGAGAGACAGCTCTGTGGTTAAGAGCTAATTACTTTTCCAGAGGACCCAGGTTCAATTCTTAGCACTCACATGACAGATCACGACTATCTGTTCCAGGGGAACCAACAGCCATGACAAAACATCAATGCACATAAAAAAAAAATTTAAAAAGAGTATAATGATGCAAAACCACAAAAATACCACATATAGAAAAAATACATATTTTCAGAACAAACAGGGAAGGGAAAAATGAAAGAAGAAAAATTGTGGAAGAAAAGAGACAGCTGCATAAGTCTCTGGAATTTCCCTTGGGAGAGGCTATTATTCTTATTGATTTGCGTTTGCAAGTTCTCTGCCCCTCTCCCTCTGCTGGGCCACTATGTAATCCATAAATAATAAATGGAGTAGTAGTGAGCGACTCCTTAGGCTGTAAGCATAGCAGCCATTACAAAATATTAATCCACCGACTGTGCGCCACATCACCTTCATCATAAAACCCACTTCGTTGTGGAATGAAGAGCCTACATGTAAACTATCAGCTCCAAAGTTTGAAGCAAATGCAACGAGATGGTTATAATTACAAGATTCAACTCTTTTATTATTTGAAATTTAAAAATTAGTTATTTGCCTAATAGGGTATACAGGATTACAGAATGTAAATCTTTAATTTTTTTTTTTTACTTCAAATTGATGTGTTTGCCTTTAAAATATTGACTTGATTCATAAATGTATAAAGCAATAAAGCAAAGGTTGTTGTTGCCCTTAAAAGTATTATATCTGACCATTTTCTGGGTGCTTTTTATAAAAATCATAAAATATCTTAAGTGTGATACCATTTTATGTTTTATTTATCCCGTGTGTATATGAGAAACGTAAGCTTCAGACTGTAAGTGGATAGCCAAACATGTAGTGTAAAGGCTGAATGCAGATGTGACAAAGAAGTGGCTGGTACCAATTAAAGAGAACTCAAAATTGCAACATTTGCAAAGGTAATCAGAAGTTAATGATACACCTGAATAATATGGCCCTAGGCATTTTTACTGTTTCAAAGACCTAGACAGGCACAAGTGTATCATATATTGTATATGGAAGATATCCCCCACGCTGTGTAAGAACCAACTTATTTGTATCATTTTAAATATCTTTTTATTTTCTCAGAATGACAAATATCCAGAGAAGCACACCAACTGTCAGTACTTACCACCATGAATCTCACATTGTGGTCAGACAAGTCCTTTCTTTCATTAACTGAGTAAGAAGCCGAAGACGGGGAGTATCTCCAGCGTTCCCCATGTCGTTTCCCAGGAACAGGTAGTTTATTTCTCAGAGACTGCTTCACATCCAGAAATGTCATTTCATCATGTGTTTAACTTTATCATTTAGGTATAGAGTGTATTTCTTTTTATTAGATATATTTGATGTTGATTTTCTAAAGGCACTATAATTTGTTTTTCTACTTGACTGTTAGTGGCTGATTTAATATTTATCTGTGATTTACGTTGCTTTTGTTTATAAACACCAGGTGAGTATAATATTGTTATGAACATTTTGTATATGCTTTCCTTTGATAAGTATGTGTGTTTCATAGAGTGTATGTGTGTGTGTGTCTGTGTGTGTGTGTGTTTGAATGAGTGAAAGTTGTTTTATTTAAGTTTTCTTTTTTTTAATTTATTTATTTTAATGTGCATTGGCATTTTTGTCATGGGTGTCGGGTCCCCTGAAACCGGCATTACAAACAGTTGTGAGCTGCCATGTGGACACTGGGAATTGAACTCAGGTCCTCTGGAAGAGCAGTCCATGCTCTTAACCTCTGAGCCATCTCTCCAGCCCAAATGAAAGTTCTTAATTTAAATTTTATATATTTGTCTTTTTTATGATTCACTATTTCTTAATTTGTCTTGTTTAAAGTTATACACAGATTTCTTAATATTTTCTCCCAGCAGGTATACAAATCCGTCTTTGACATTGAGATGCAACAATTTTAGCAATAAAAATGCAATGTAAGAAACTACTCCCAGAGGCTAGAATAATTAGTAAAAGAATATGGATTTCTCGAGAGTGTAGAATAAAGGAGCAAGAAGAATCACTAACTCTAAAGTTTACTTGGTAACTCAAGGAAATCCTGCATGCCGTCAGTTAGAGCTGACATGTTGGCCTAGTTTGATAAGGCATAGCCATAACTTAAGCAACATAATGGACTATAGATCCTGACAGAAAGTGCTGGAACCTGTGCTTCAAACACTGGAGCAGCCCTTCATAGAGATGTATACTGATGATGTGCAGACTTTTCTGGATGTTTGCTCCAGGCAAAGCTGTCCACTGGGGACCAGGATAGATTTTAATAAATAGTTTCCACTGGCTTTTATGTGCTATAGGGTCATGGATCTCTGTGATGAGATCTGGGGAAGCATAGACTGCGAGACTCTAAAGAGAAAGTGAACACATGTAGGAAGTCAGACAGTTTTTTTTCCCCACAATGTCTCTGACATTTCTAAGTTGGACTTAAAAAAGGTAATATTTAATTACCCATAGCTTTTTTGTTCACAGATCATGAAAAAAGTATTGGTTTTGAACTAAAGTAATTTTATTGCAGAAACAAGAATGGAGGGAGGGAGAATGAGGGAGATAGATAGATAGAGAGAGAGAGAGAGAGAGAGAGAGAGAGAGAGAGAGAGAGAGAGAGAGATGATTAGATAATGCCAGGGATTTCCTGTGTTAACTCTAGCATAAATGGTATGGAATATATTCATATTTTGGAAGGTAAATTTCCCCTAGCCATAAGGCCTATGAGCAATATTATACTAATTTGGAAATTATTTTGTTCTGAACGTCCTGAATACCAAGTCCTTGCAGTTGGCCTGTATTAAAGCAATAGGCACTGTGTACAATGAGAACTTGCAATGTGTCAGTGGTGGGAGCATAAAAATATTACTATATTTAAGGCCTGTTAATAACAGTCAACTCCCAATGTGTCTGACATGGAGACAAAATGCTTACCTGACAAGTTAACAACAGCAACGCTTTAAATTAGGTATGGAGTTAAAATGCTACTTAAAAACAGCATTGGCTGTTAAACGTCAGTCCCTGGAATAGATAAATCTGACTACCTATAGGCAGTCTGGACTTACTCTTTTCATTCATGCTTCAGACTGAAGTTTTGTTTGCTTTTATGATGTTTACATTTCCTTCCTTCTCTTCTGTCTTTGACAGTTTATTTTCTCTCGACTTCACTGTATCAGAATGTGAGCATTGCTCAATATAACCAATGCTGGCTCACTGATTCTTTTTAAGAGAAAAACTCCTCTTTTGAAATTCTGTATCTATGGCATCATATCTCGTATCTTTGTGAAATATATAGGTCTGAGTTTTCAAATTTGGTTTCAGTCTCTAGATTTTACTCATAAATTTCTAACTAGTTAAGAAGTGTGTGTGTGTGTGTGTGTGTGTGTGTGTGTATTTGTGTGTGTGTGTGGTGTGTGTGTGTCTTCACAGCTCAGGGCTGAAAGAGCCAGATTCTTCTGCTAAATGTGTTTCACTAAATCTATAATTTCTCAATAATTATACAATCAATTGCCTAGATTTCAGGATCCATATTTCCTATTCTATTCATGCCTATCTTTTTGCTTTCTGCCAGTTCCTAGTATATAGCATACTTATATTTGCAAGTTCTTAGACGTTTTGTTTATACACTTTTTTTTAATTCTATACTACAATTTCCACTACTACTTAAGCAACAGAGTATGGGAAACAAACAACTTATAGTACTTAGAATAAACTACTTGTCTTTTGAGAACCTACAATGAAATCAGTTCTAGGAGCTGAAATTCTGAAGCTCATTATTAGCAAATCCAGAAAATTATTAAAATATCATAGCACACAGAGTACTACTGACAAACCACAAGGTCATCGTTTATGATCATATGGTAAGGGTGTCTTCCTAAGGTACCATGAGAATAGCTTAATTATAAGAGTAGAAAAAGGATTTAAAGAAAAATCAGCATTCCTCCACTGGCCCTTCTTTTGAATGGCAAAAAGCAAATATGGAACAGAGAAAAGAGAGTACCAAGTTATTGTCACAGTGTCTCAGACACATGCGGAAAGATTGAAGTACAGTTAATTATGATATGGAGTTTGATAGGAAGATGCTTAGGGGAAAACAGAAGTTCTCCCAAAAGGACAGCAAGAACAAACACTAGAATGCTAGGACAAAACTACAGAATAAACATTGAGAATGATGCGCTGTCTCAATGGGCGAAGTCACAAAGCTGGCGATTTGAGTTCCTTTCCTTGAGCTACGTGAAGGTGGAAGAAGACACCTGGCCCCACCAAAATGCCTTCTGAACTCCACACATGCGCGGTGGCACAGTATGCAAACACCACACACACACACACACACACACACACACACGCACACGCACACGCACACGTACACACACACACACACACGCACACACGCACACACACACGCACACGCACACGCACATGCATGCACATACACACATACAGGCATATAAATAAATAAACATGGGATCCTAGTCTTTAAGAAAAAAAAAGCAATGTAAATCACAGATAAATATTGAATCAGAAGGGGCAGTTTTTAAATGGTTCTATAAAGGACCATACATGGTTTAGGGTCTCTATTTTTCTTCGTCTAATTCCTGAAAGCATTTGCTTGGTACCATAGTAATCCACAGAGAAAAACACTGAATAAATATGTATCTACAAGAAGCGGGAATCCCAGGAGCATAAAGAAGTTCTGGGGGTCAGGAAAAACTCAAGAATTCTGTGAATGTGCAGAATCTTTTATTTACTTCTTGTGAGCTGCCCGCAGAATGTAGCTCAGAATTATTTATCTTTCTTCCTCAGAAGTGTAAAATGAAAGAAGGAAGAGCAACCTCACTGTACTCTAAAAGCATTTCAATAACAGAATTCTGTGAGGCATTCTAGAGTACCCTGTTCATTGTTCAAGCTGTTGAACATGCTAAACAGCCGTTTAGAAAAATTTCAAATAACTGGTCCAACACTTTCATTCATTCATTTTTGGATGGATATGAAAATGGAACTAAACCATATTTAAATGAAAATATATGCTTTCCAATAGAATTATTAGGTTCCTTTCAATCTTTGCTGGTAAACAAAAGCATTTTTGGATTCTAAAATGCAGTGCTTTCATGAAAATATTGATAATGGTACATTTTAAATATATATATATATATATTATGTGTATTAGTTGCCTAATTAAATTAAGTTTATGGAGTTCACATTATTTGCACAAGCTGTTGTATTACACCACAAAGAGTATTAATATACAAATTAGGTAATATATTAGGTGTAACACTCTGCACAGAAATTCCAGCCTTCCCACTTGTCATCTGTGTAACATGGAGAATTAAAGTGAAGGGAAGACAATACTTATCTCAATAGACTGTGATGAGTGTTAATTGAGAGTAACCATTAATGGGATTAATCCATGGAGTCTATTTAATGAGCAAAGGGATTTATTTGGGGGTTAACTCACAACCACGGGAGATTTATTGGAGGGTCTGGTAAAGTTGAACTGTGCCCCACAGTGATCTGCCTGGTCCAAGATTTCAGCATCCAAAACCACATGGTAGCAAAGAGAGAGCATAGCGCAACCCAGGTCTTAAGGGTCCCCCAGCAGGCATGCCCCAGGGGCATGTACCTTAAGGTCATAGGCAGGTGTAACAGTAACCTGCTACCTTACTAGGGGTGGTGCTTCAAGGCATGGCTCAAACAGCTACTCACTTTCAACCATTGTGATGGAGTCAGAAAAATGTCTCTCACACAGTCACTCAACAAGTAATCATTTCTATAATGGGGGTATGTATCACAGCATGTAGATATCATAGAAGAAAACAGGCCATGGGCCGGATTTCATCATATCGTGTTGAATCAGGAACAAGATTATTTGTGGTTCTCAATGCTCATAAATCATCAAAGGATTATGCTTGAGGAATTCTTTACTCCTTCCCAAAAGGTCGGGAAGCATTAGTATTGAAGGAAATATGGTCAGCTAAACAGGCAATCAACTTGCTTTAAAAAGAAAATGTTGCTAATGGCAATGTGTGTGTGTGTGTGTGTGTGTGTGTGTGTGTGTGTGTGTGTGTGTGTGTGTGTTTTAAGAATATATAAATATGTGCAGTAGCTGGAAATCCTTCTCTCTATCCTCCTCTCTCTCCTTCATCCTGCTTTCCCCCTTCTTTTTACGTCCCCTTCCTTCTCCTCCTCCTTCCTCTTTCTCTTCTGACAATATCATACTGTTCAGCTCAGCACAGCATCACAATTATGATCCTTCTGTTTCACCCTGAAGAGTGCTGGGAATACGGCCACATGCCTGCTGCCACCATACTCAGAAACCCACATCTTTCATAACATACAGGAAACCTCTGAGCAGTGTTCATGTGAAGAGATGATGCTGAATGCGGGCAGAGTTCTCACAGATGATTCATAAAGAGATTTCCAACGAACAATATCTCTTTGATGTTTGTATTACTTACAGCGATAGAGTATTAAAAATTGAAAGTACTAAGGAATATTGAGAAGAGCCACCCTCCTTTCAGCTAATGGTGAGTTGTGATTTCACCCAGGACCTACAATATGCATTGCTAGAGCACATGGTTTATCTTGGCAGTGTTTGTTGTACTTCTGTTTACACAAGAATAAATTGGACTACAAAGACCATGATTTCGTTCTGTGACTTTTTCCAATTCTGATTTCATCCCTTTGGCTTCTGAGACTGCCTGCCATCTCGGGCTCAGAATCTGGAGAGTAATAATAATCAATATAGTCTTGCCTCAAGTGGGAAAAACACGGGCTCCTCTACCTCTAAGTCTTTCCTTTTTGTATGTAATGGCCCCTTGTCGTGTTCATGAAGAATTATGTTTCTGGCTGAAATGCAGTTTCTGTATTTAGAGAAACATGGCACATTCCATTCATTTCACGATGAATGCATGATTCTTGTCTGTAATGTAATTAGAACAAGAAGAAAGACTCTGTTAGTGGCTGAGTTCAAGAAACTAAAATTGATGGTCAAAGTGGATTAATCACTTTTGTGGATTCTGAGCATACTATTCTTAAATTTCTAGTGTAAACTATATTAAACTATTTCTGTCCTATCCACATTTAATCCTACTGCTTCTAGAGAAATGAGATGCAAAGCAATTTTTTGAGAATATTGCTGTACATGAGAAAGAAGCTTACGTTAAATTAGCCAAGTTTTAGTGAGACCAAAAGCCCGTGCAGCAGCTCTGTTCCTATTGTTTCTTCCACATACTGAGCTCTGGTCTTCTGTTGTGGTTTTCCTCCCTTTTAAAGGAGAAAGTAAGTTCTGCTGTCAAGTTCGTTCTTCTTTGTTTCTGGAAACTGAAAATACAACGTTAAGCCTCACTTAAAAGTATTCTGCACAAACATGATTCCCAACCTTAGAAAACAAAAGAAGAAGACCACAGTAAAAGATTTTCCCTTTCTACCACCACCATTAACTTTTTGGGTCTTCGGAAATACCTAGATAACGTGTCAAAAAAATTTCTGCATTCAAGCAGAAACTGTCAAACTAGTATTAACTGAACAAAAATGGACACCCATAGTTATCTGTTGCACTAAAAAATAAATCCTCAGGTTCCCATTCTTTGATTTACCAAAAAGTAATAGTGGTGTAGTTCTCTTTTGTTTGCAAAATATTTCATTAAGTTGGAGTATAGAAGAATTGTTTGCAATTGAAAAACCCCCTACTTAAGCAGCAGACATAGGGGCTATACTCACGTTTGACTTAGAAAAAAAGGTACATATATTAACTTTTTACTAACTCATTTTTACTAGTTTATTATATGCTACTTTATAATAAGACAAAAGACATATAACAGAAAATATAAACAATGTATAATTATTTATTAATATTTAATGCTTTAATTAAAATATATAAATATGTTTACTTATGAATACACCTTCCTTCAAAAGGAATATGGATTTCTGTAATTAGGGGCATAGAACTTGATGGGTGTTTTGGAAATGTTCCCTTTCCTGTTCCTCTGCAGGTATTGAAAAATGTGGAGAATATGCAGAAAACAACTATTTATGTTGAACACCATGTAGCAGAGAACTGGAATCCCTAAAGAAGGGACAATGAAGGATTGCCTTCTGCCTCAGGGACCATTTACGGAATATAACCTGGAAAAGGGAAACCTAGGAGATTTCTGTAAGTTTCCCGAGTTTGAAGAAGCTGAAACTGAGGTTTAAGGAGACAATACAGTCATTATATTTAGAATAGAATATCTACCAGCAAAAGTCTGCAAAGAGAAGTGAACTAGCAAAATTAAAGATCATTAAGACTTCAGTTAAATACTTATCAGTATATGCCCTGGATTAAACTCTCTTAAGGCAAGCAAAAATGGCTTGGAGACATGATAGTTCCCAGGCAAACAGGGAAGTGTAGATTGGAAAGCCAGAAAGGAGATATCAGCTAAATACATGATGTACATAGTAAAAAAACAAAAAACAAAATTTCCACACTTTAAGAATGGTGTGTGTGTGTGTGTGTGTGTGTGTGTGTCTTTTGCGTTTGTACCCTTTTTTTAGAGTTTGATTTGTTTTTGTTTGTTTTCTAAGGAGAGAGAGAAATAGTGTGGGCTTAGGTGGGTGGGGAAGATCTGGAATTGGAGGATGGGAAACCATGATCAAAATGTAACATGTTTATTTTCTTAATAAAAATATCATAAATTGGAATAGGGATCAAATATATCTCATCTCAGAATAATGGCTCTGTAAATGTGTTCCTGTTCTCCAAAAAAATAATAAATAAATAAATAAATAAATAAATAAATAAATAAATAAACAACAACAGGCAAAAATATTGGACACTTAACTAGACATAGATGGAATCTTTGCCATAATAAAATTTATAATTGAGAAGATACAACAAAATCTATCACTGAATAATTTAGAATGACAAATATTCATCATCTATTTTAAAATTACTTGCTATAATAAAAGTTCAAAAATATAATCTATTACCAGAAGAAAAGATTCAAAATGGACAAACTAAATAACTTTTTAAAATGTTCTATGTAACAAGAATGATGTAAATAGCAAATATAATCTAAAAATTATATGGTACAATTCATGGAATAGAGATTAATTAAATTAGACTAGTGTCAGTTTGGACCTCTTATAGATGAAATGATTCCACACAGGTGAAGTTAGTAACAGAAAATCTTCAGGATAATACATAGAGAAGAAAAATATATAAAATAACTCCCCCACCTCCTCTCTCTCTCTTTCTCTCTCTCTCTCTCTCTCTCTCTCTCTCTCTCTCTCTCTCTCTCTCTCTCTCTCTGTGTGTGTGTGTGTGTGTGTGTGTGTCTTCTGTGGCCATAGGACAAAATCACATATATAACTTCCTTCTTAGGAACAAGCAGATGGCAGAATGTACATTAAATATATTTTAACAGAGTTGATAAAAACATAACCCTAGAGATCCATTAAGCAGTGCCAACCACAAATAATAAAAATAAAGAAAGAAAAAGAAAATGTGCTTTGTCAGATCATAATCCATTTGTTGAGAACAAGTGATAAAACACTCCCAAAATCATGCACACACACACACACACACACACACACACACACACACACACACGGAATATATGCTAAAAATAGACATAAAATTTCCATAATACTCTCTTCAAACTTATGAAGTGTCACAGAACAACAGAGAAAAGAGCTGTCACCTTGGAAATATAAAGGCATGAAGTTGAAAGAAAAAATAGGTAAAAGATAGGAAAAATAAAAGCTGAAGGGGCTGGAGAGATGGCTCAGTGGTTAAAATCAATGTCTGTTCTTCCAGAGGTCCTGAGTTCAATTCCCAGCAACCACATAGTGTCTCCCAACTGTCTACAGTGGTATCTGATGCTCTTTTCTGGGAAAAATGCATACAGACAGATAGAGCACTCACAGACATAAATAAACAAACCTTAAAAAGAAGGTGAGTGATCTATTTGTCTATGGATTCAGTTACTTGAAATTGTAAAGCAGCTCAACAGAATGAAGGAAAATGATTCCAGAGGGAAACTGAGAGTTAGACAATAAGATAGGAGAGCTTGCAATGATAAGTGCAGAAGTAAATATGTTACTGAGAGCATATTTTAAAACAATTTTAAACAATTTAAACTGAGGTTGCTATAAAAGTCATGAATTTATATATATGTATATTAATGTAATTAATTATCTATACTTATACATTCACACACACATATATATGTTCTGTATATATATATATATACAAACACACACACACGTGTGTGTGTGTATGTGTGTGTGTGTTTTATGATTTTGGTTGAATAGGAAAGTGGGCACAGAAATCTGGGCTGAATACTTAGTAAATTTTTAATCAAATTATAACATATGTGATTCTCAAAGAACAGATAAACACTTAAAATATCAATATGCAGTGGACAAATTCCACTATGGGGAATTTCTTCAACTACAAATTTTTTAAATCATAAAAACATAGATGTTATGGGGTAAGCTTTTTGTACACTGTGAATGTATGTCTTCGTCAAGGAGTCAAGGAGACTTCTGATTTGTTTAATAAAGAGCCAAATGGTCAATAGCTGTGCAGGAGAGGATAGACAGGATTTCTGGGGAGAGAGGGGAAGAGGAGGAGGAATCTAGGTCTATGGATTATGCCAGCAAGTGATGTGGAGACTTGGAATGAGTTGGACACACAGGATAGGAGAGAGGGAAAAGACCCACAGTATTAATCTATTACATAGATTAATAGATTAATACAAATATGGGTTAATTTCAGTTATAACAGATAGTTGGATGAGCCTAAGTTAAGGCCAAGCTCTCATAATAATAATAATAAGTCCCAGTGTTATTATTTGTGACTGGCGGCTATAAAGAACATGTGTCTACACAGAGAAAGAATTACAATGGAAATCTTACAAGCTCTAATTATGTTCTTGCTTTTAAAAATGGGGCTTCTATTGCTAAAAATCATTCTTTGAAAATTTTATTAGCCTCATTAAAAGTGTGAACTAATGAGCTTCAATGTGTCATTTAGTGTATGTGTATAATATGCTTTGAGGTTTTTCAGTCCCTCATTATCACATCCTATCTTCCATCACTACTCTTCTTACAGTACTTACAAGGCTTCCTTAAACTTACATGAATTATTTCTCGTAGCCAAAAGTTTTCCTGTGTCCTGCCTGGCCTGCAGCAGCTTATAAAATAATCACTCAGAAGCTAAGTATTAATTACTAATTGTTTGGTCTGTGGCTCCAGATTTTTGCTAGCTAGCTCTTTTGTCTCAACTTGTTTCTATTAATCAATGTTTTGCCACAGGGCCATGGTGTTACCAGTCTTTTGGCATCTTGCTCCTTGGGTGGCTGGATGATGTCCACCCTGACTCTGCCTTTCTTCTTTCTGTGTCTTTACTTGGATTTCCTGCCTGGCTATAATCTGTCTTGCCATAGGCCAAAGTAACTTCTTTATTAACCAATGGTAGCAACACATATTCACAGCATAGAGAAAGTCCATACTACAGAAAATCTCTATTGATTTTCTTTGTGTTCTTTGACTCTTATTGTTACATATATACATACCTATAAACATATACATGCAACAAGCTGTGCCTATTTAGTGTCATTAGAATGTATGTGTTTTCAGGGTTGACTACTTCTAGGGGTTTACTAATTAAAGAGCTCATTTCTGGAGAACACTGAATCTCCCTCTCTCTGCAGTCCTTTATTGCCGGTAGTTCTTCATCTAGGTATTGCATCCTATTAGGCATCCCCCTTCCATATTATCATGTTAACAGACATAGTCATTGTTTGTATCCTGCTTAGGCTACCATGTTGTTGAGAGCTCCTGAGGGCTACTTCCCTATATAGAAGAGCAATGCCGTTGCAGACACCCTTGTCTTTTGGCTCTTAAAATCGTTCTGAACCCTCTTCTCTGATGTTTCTGAGAATTAGGTAGAGGGGTGGCACTAAATATGAAACAACTGGGTGTGAGAACAAGTCAGCTGCTCTCCTCATTTTGAGCAGTTGTGCCTTTCTGTAAGTTTCTGTTGCTGAGAAAAGAAGCTTTGATGAGGGATGGAAGCTACACTCTTCTGAGACTGTGTGGGTAAGTATTTAGAATGCAGTTTAAAAGTACACTGGTTTAGGAAAGTGGCAGTAGTAGATTTTCCTAGGATGCCATGGATAGTTGGCTATGTTTTCAGTACCAGGCTTTATTTCCTCATATGGAGCAAACTTGAAGCCCAATTGACAGCTGATTGTTAACTACAAGATACCAGTGTCCCTGTTGCACCTTTCATAATATTTTATGACACTAGCTATTCTGTTTCATGGATGTGACAGCAAGGTAGGACTACTGATTGCTTTTTCTGTCCTCAGCTTACACTACATGTTCTTGTACTATGAGAGATAACTCTCAAAGAGCGGGTGAGTTTCAGTTCAATTCCTCTAAATCGTGTTTCTGAACATTGTTGTATCTTCAATAACAGGACTCTAGAAACTCTTTCTCATAATAGTAGTTTAAACAAAAAAGTCAATTATTAGGCATTTGTTTGATGCTAAGATGAATTTCAAACTACCTCCATTGACTCCATTCCATCAGTTTATTTTCTTAATCTGTTGTGATTTTCCTTGTCTAGATGTTCATCATGTATAGTTAAAATATTTTTTCTATATAGCTTACTCATCATTTTCCTTCGGTAGTGATTACACATTGTGTTGTGGAATATTTCTTTGCACTGTGAGATGTGTCAATGTGATTGGCTTACTAAAGAGCTGAATGTCCAATAGCTAGACAGGAGAGAATAGATGAGTCTTCTGGACAAAGAGAGGAACTTGGGATGAATCTAGGCTCATGAGAGATGCCAGTGAAACATTGAAGAAGTCAGACATACAGTACAGAGGAGGAGTAACTGAGCCACATGGCAGAACATAGATTAATAGAAACAGGTTAATTTAAGTTATAAGAGCTAGTTGGGAAAAAGCCTAAATTAAGCCAAGCTTTCATAATTAATAATAAATCTCTATGTCATTATTTGTGAGCTGGTGGCCCAAAGGAAAGTCTAACAACAAGAGTGCTTGTTAATTCATGATTATTATCATAGAGAGATGGGTATCTGTACTCATTAAATAAAAAACACAAATAATCTTTTTTCATGATTATAGTATTCAATAGTATATCTCTCTGAAATGAGCATATACCTTTGGCATTTACTTTATGTTTGTTTTGTTTTTGTGATCACTCTGTATTTGAAGTTGGAAAAGCAAGTATAGTTCGATGTAAGGTCTATAGTTAGTTAGGTTTCCTTTGCTGTGATAAACATCAGGACCATAAACAACTTGGGGAAGAAAATGTTTGTTTAATCTTACAGCTCTCAGGTAAGTCTCTCTCACTGAGGAAGGTCAGGACAAGAACTCAAGGCAGGAAGCAGGAAGCAGGAACTGAGGCAGAAGCCATGGAAAAAAAGCTGCTTACTGGATTGCTCTGCATGGATTGCTCAGCCAGCTTTCCTGTGAAACTCAGGACCACCTGATCAAGGGTGGCACTGCCCTCTTTAAATTGGGCCTGCCCATAACATTTGGTAATTGTTAAAGACTTGTCTATAGGCAGCCTTAGGGTGGCATCTCCTCAACTGAGGTTCTTCTTAACTGGTAAATGTAATATGTGTCAAATTGACACAAAACCCAACCAGAACAGTATAATTTCTATAATTTGAGATAATGCTGTTTTTTATGAATACATTGTAAATACTTCTGGTCCTTGAAGAACTTCAATAAAATAGACTACAAATATTTAATATTTTAAATAAATATCATTATTATATCCACAGATCAGATTTGTAGATATTAGTTATTAAATAGAACAAAATGTATTCTCACAAAACTTGTCACCTCAAAAGTAGATTCATATTTACCTTAGTGACTCTGTGGAGAAATCCCTTGATTGGTCCAAGTTATACCATGCACTAATTTCAAAATTTGTCTATGCCACTTAAAGTGTGCTTAAAAAAAAGAAGTAGCAGTTCTTCATACAACTTTTACAGCAAGCTGTAACTTTTGAACTGGGAATTCATGTTCAGGTCTGATTGCGTAGCAAGAAGTTTACCCAATAAATTATGTATTTTTTTAATTAAAAATAGATTATTCTTATACAATACATTCTGATCATGGTTTCCCTTCTCTCCACTCCTCCCAGCTCCCACTGACCTCCCCTCTCCCCCAGACCCACTTGCTCTCCATGTTTTTTTGTTTTTTTTTTTTTGCTTTTTTTGTTTCCGAAATCATGATACTGAGTAAATGGTTCAGTAGGTAAAAATTGATGTGAGTTTCTATTCCTTATTAAATTAGGTATGCCACAGGTGCCTGTCAACACAGTATTTTGGTTTCTGGAACAGAAGGATCAAAAGGGTGTTTGATGGTCAGCCAGCGTAGCTGAACAATAGCAAGCTCTTGTTTCAGAAAGAATCCAAGTCTCAAGGAAATTGCTGGTGATAAAGAAGGACATTTAATGTCCTCCTCTGATCTTTACACACATGGGCACAAGGACACTAAACCATGAGCATGCAACACTCATATGCTTCATGCCACACACACACATACAGAATTAACTACATATTCCCCACTTTTGAGTGAACTTATATTACTTATGCTTGTGATCCATTCTTACATTTACAATTTTTTCCTTATTCAGAGTTGTGGGCTGCAAGATGTAACTTTTTTTTTTACAATTTTTAATTATTTTCAATATTTTGGTAACATTAATACCTATCCTTTTACAACTCTCTTGATGTTATCTTCCTCAAAGAATCATTAAAATTAAAAATTAAAGATAAATTTTATATTTTTGACTCTCTTAACGATTTCTACATATGTATCTCAAAAAAAACAATCACATACATTATATGTATTATAAAACAATGTTAGACAGATTTTTGCATATATGAATCATATTTATTTTGTAGCTCAGCAATGCATTCCTTTTTCCTGTAAAAGAATTTTTTCTTTTACACTAATTTATTAGAAAAATTATTACTGTTATTGTGGAAGACTCTCAATATGTATTACTATATACTTTTGTACTTGTATGTTTTATTATATTCAGAAAAAACTATAAAATTCCATTTGAGCCAATTTTATTGAACCTATAAAATGTAATTTTACTTCTTTCATCCCTAAAACTTTTGGGGTGTCAAAGATGATCATCTCTGAGGTTCAGTATCTAGTGTATTATCTCTTTTCATATCTTTGCAAAAGATTTTTCCCAAAGCTATAGGCTAGAAAGTTCTGGTGCAAAAGCCATCTCAGAGTTTTATGGGCAGAGGGATGTAATTACTAAGACCTCATTGAAAGGCTGATACTACAGGCTTCTGTGTTGATACCACCGAGACAAGTATCAGACTGTGACGAAGGACTCAGTGGAAACTTGCAGCCATTGTTTTCCAACTGAAAAGTTTTCATGAAAGCAAGAAATAAAACTCATCTATGACTGAACCAACATCAATTAAAGAGCAATGACTGAGTGCCCTAACAGTCAATACGAATTTGATTGTGAGATGCGGTGTCTCACACTGCATACTATACGTACAGTACAGCTGGAGAGCAAGTATATTAAATAAACAGACCTAAGCTTCTTTCCAAGACTCAAAACAGAAATTTTCTTTGGATATGAGTTTTTCAACAGCACAGTGTAAGTCAAATCACCTTCCACATTACGCTACATGTGTGTAAGCAAATCAAGCAAAAATACAAGGAGATCCGGGGTTTATTTTAATACAAGAAAAAACCTTTGGGGATATTAGTCTCATCTAGAGTGGTGTATTCGAACAATTTGAATTTCAGATGCAGGTGAAGGGATGCCTACCATTTGACATCATTGTCTAAAAAGTCAATCCAAATGTCATTCTTTGTAAACAGGCACCATTTCCTGCTGACTAGCTCTGGATTCAGCTCTGTAAAGGCGGATGCTCAGTGAAAACAGACAGCAACCCTGCAGGTTCTTCTCTGAGAGCAATGCTAAGAATTTGATTTTACAAATATGTATGGGTTTTGTCTAACAGGAAAGAGCAGTGCACAACTACAGCTTTATTTTATTTTCTGAAATTATTCTTTTATGCTTGTTTTCTGTGTGTGGGTGTTTTGACTGTGAAACACATGTTGACTGGTGCCCACTAACATCTGAAGAAGGTGTCAGATCCCCTGGAACTCAGGTTACAGATAGTTTGAGCTTCACATGTGGGGGGTGCTGAGAATAAAACCCGAAACTATTGGGAAAGCAACCAATGCTTTTAATTGCCAAGTCATATTTCCAGTTTATAGTTTTATTTCTTACCATGCATTGATCAGTTTTTCATGTAATCTTAACTTCCTTTCCTTTTTTAGGGATTAGTCTTTGCTCGTTTGATTTGAGAAGAATCTTTTCTATTGCTGTTTTCTGTCTTTAGAAATTAATGTGGGAAGTTGACCTAATAAGGTACAACATGAGGACCTGAGTTCAAATCCCAAGCACTTGCGTAAAAATTAGAACTCAGCTGTGCTGCCATCCCCATGGAGAGGCAGACAGGAAGATCACTGGAACTGATCATTCAAATTAGATCATTCAATTGATCATCTAGATTCAAGGAGAAAACCTATATCAAAAATAAGAACAACAAAATAAACAAAACAAAGAAACAAAAAAATTAAAGAGGAGAAGCTATTGAGAAAAAAAAAAAAAAACCTGAAAGTTCAGCTCTGACTTCCATGCACAAGTACAGGCAGTGAGATGGATTATGGGAGGGAGACAGGAAGAGATACAGAGTGATTTAGAGAGAACAAAAGTTACTTACAGTTTCCCTTGTATTTTCAGTGGAGAGTTAGCCATGACAGGGACCATGAAATACAGTATATATAAAGCATCTATGAAATGAGATCTTTAAAGTAGATCAGAGAAGGACACAGCATTCTCATTAATCCTAATCCTTCCTTAAGTTTATTCTTCTTCAGATAATATTCTCTCTTGTGGTGAGATAAATGTTAACCACTCCGAAAGAGAAAGGTGATTTCCAAAATAGATATCAGTGGTTTCTTCCGTAAAGGAACAATGAGAGCACAATTGCTCCATGTAAAGATAGGAAAAAGAAAACGTATAATTTCAAAGGAATCAATAAATTTTAAGAGCTCCAAATTGTGGAAGACCTATGGGAATACACTTCGTGTCTTTCAATGAAGTAACACTTACCACATTCAGAGAACACTGAATTGAGATTTCCTTCACTTATTTTTGGGACTGGTTTTATACAGAAAAATCACCAGCTTCAGTCACACACTTGATTACTTGATTTTCTACTCTGCGACATTCTTCTGGTCTCAGTTTCCCTTCCTCCAGCCCCCCTTTTTATGTTGAGTTATATATATATATATATATATATATATATATATATATACACACACACACACACACACACAATTGTTGGTACTGGAAATGCATTGCCATATTCATATCTGCTCTTTTACATAATTCTGAAGTTTTGCTGTATTGTAACAGTGATTAAGAAGAATAGATTTCAACTCTGGGTGCAGTTTTATTTTTATTTAACTGCTAATGACTTTTCCAGTGATGTTCATTTTCCCATATTCACATATTTGGTTGATGTTTTAGGCTGTTTTATTTCAAATCTTCTTTCTTTTTCCAGTACATGTGTTCACAGATTGAACATATATTACTGAGGATGGACATAAAAAAATACTTAATCATAATAACTCAGCCCACACATTCTGTTAGTGTCTGTTTCATTCTGAAAAAAAAAAAAGGATCAGAGATCCTGTATTCTATTTTTTTTAAATCTCACAGACTGCTTAACTTAGAGATTGACACACACTAGGCAAATATAAAGCATAGAATCAATGAATAATTGATTCATTCTGATGCTCTAATACACATCCATATTTGTTTCCGGGAAGTAGTTTAGTTGTTGAAGGATCAAGTTCTAGAATGAATAATTAATCATTTATCAAATGCCTCTAAAAGGCAAGGTCAAATGTGATAGAAAGGATGAAAGCCATTAGAAGATTGTTGATATGCACACCAATCTATTTCAGAAGTGTCAGTTTGCATTTGTTGGTGGTTAGTCTAAGACACACTGCAGATGGCAGCTTTATCAGAAGATGCACTTTTCAACACCTCATAACTGGAGAACAGATAGGACAAAAAGCCACATAGAGTAAAGTACGTGAAATTACCCTTGTACTTTGTGTGAGACCTTTTGTTACCTCCTAAAAATAAACTAGGTAGGTATTTACCCACAGTAACAAAATTCACTAATGTGCTTCCATTATATAAATACATAGTTTCCTTTTCTTGAAGGAGAATAGACATTTCATCAATGATTAGGGATGATGTGAATAGTCCATGTACCTTTGTAGACAAGTCTCTGAAAGCAGACAAGTTATAACTTGATACAAAGCCTCCTCCAATGAACCTCCAGCTTTTTCTTTCGATTTCCCTCTTCTTCTGATATGTACCCCAAACCTTGGTAGGGTGTGGGATTGACCTAGATGTCCTGTTAGGGCTGCCCATCCAGTCTCTTGTTCTCAACATTTTAACCAGTTATACATCTCACCACTGACTATTGCCAGTTATAGAAAGAAGTTTCTCAGACCAAGCTAAGAACAGTTTAGAGATCAGGGTTTAAATATAAATGTTCAGACAGAAAATTTAGAGTATGGACAATCAGCAAAATAATAAAAACAGATTCCTCTTAGGGTTTATGATCCACATCCCTCATGCCCAGATATGGGCTTTTGACCAGGATTGAAGTATCTGGCATGAAACTCACTATAGTGGAGCAGACCACAAATTCAATCAGAAAGCAATTAGTTATCCCGTGACAGTCGTGACACTATTGCATCATCAGGCATGTCTTGCCTGGCAGGTTGGCATTTCGGCCTGCAAGGCCCAGCACTGGATAAGAAAGTCTATTTGTGGTTTTTCTCCCTAAAAAGCCTGAATGACATTTTCCAATACTATGCAGGTTAGGCAGCTGAAAGGAAGTTTCCTGGTCAATTTGAGATTGATTTTTCCATGCGTTTGGTATCTTCAGCAATAGCATCTTAAAATGCAATCACCACAGTCATCAATAAGAATGTCAACAGCGTGTGTTGCTTTGCGTACCTTTAGAGTCTCACTGGCCAACACCTAATATGGAGGAATCCCATGCCTTGCATTGTGATTTGTATTTAATAACCCATGTATTACAAAAACAAAGTTGTCCACCTATGTATTAGGAATTACATCAAACTCTCATTTCCTTTTCTTTTTTAAAGTTGAATTTCAAAATCAGATGACTAACTAGTGGGTTTTCATCTTATTTTATACATATTCTTAGCTTTGGGTAAACCACCCACTAACTCTTCCTTCTCCAATATTCTGGATTCTCCCCTGCTTAAACTTCTAACCCTGAGCACCTTGACTACAAAGATTATTTACGGCACATGAAAGTTTATATAGTAATTAACCCTAAAATTAACATATTCCCATTACTGAGGGTGAGCTTGTCTTATTTAAATTTTAAATATTAATTAACATTTTATTTTTTAATTACTATGTTTATTTTTTAGTAAATTATAATTAGCTCATTCTCCCTTCCTTTTCCTCCTTCCAACCCCTCCCAAGTTTCCCCACTCCTTCTCAAATTAATATATATGTATATAATATATATGCAAAAATGTATTAATACAAACTACGGAGTTCATTTAGTGCTTCTTGTATATATGTGATTGCAGGACTGACAACGTGGTATTGAAAAGCTAATTAGGGGGCTCATCCCTAAGAAAGACTAATTTTCACTCTTTTAGCAGGCATTAGTTGTCTGTCTTTCTTTTGCTATGGGTTGAGTCTATGAGATTTTCATTTTGCATGTCAGCATGTCCATTGTTATATTTGTTCAGGTCTTGTTTAGGCAGCCTATTTTTTTTTTGGGGGGGGAGGGGGTTAGCTTCCCACTCATTTCTAGGAGACATATTTTACAGCAGTTTTATGATTCTCTGCATCATTTCCTCTTTCCTCTTCCTCCTCTAAGATGTTCACTGAGCCTTAGGTGCAGAAGTTGTATTGTAGATACAGGGGATTGGGTACCCAATATTCAGTTTTTCTTTGAATTTTGACAAGTTGTGGTCTTCTGCAATGCTCTCTCCCTCCTGTAAAAAAATAAATAAATAAACAAAAGAAAAGCTCCTTTATTGAAGGATGAGAACTATACTGTCTGTGATTATAAAGATAAGTATTTAAAATGCAATCAGGAACCAGAGAGTTTATTGTTTAAACAAAACAACATATTTTGTTCAAAACCTTCTTATAAGAGAAAGAGCCAAACTTTAAATTCTTTAAGATTAAATAATTTTAATCTCTGTATCATAAACAATAAAAATGATGTTTTGTTATAATGAGATTAAAATGTATTTATTTATGTAGTATTGGCTGCTTTCACTTTTATAAATGTATCTCCTTGGTGATCTGTTTGTCCTTATTCTGGTCAAGAGTTGAAGGAGAGCAGAAAAATAATGTCTTTCAGGAAACCTGGTAAATCAGGTGGGAACATCTAAAGCAGTATCTGTCCTTCTAAGAACTGCATAACCTAGTAATCTCAACTCTACTCAGCAGATCCATGTTACTACAGGAATGCTGTCTACCCTCGCCTGTGTGTGAATGCTGGAATTCTTCAAGTGAACTGCATGCTGTGAGAAGATAGTTCCACAATGGCAGCACCTGCCTCAAATGAATTCAGCTTATTTCCCCCTCTGTTCCGGTTGGTTGGTTTGCTCACTTCAGTGCTTTCTAATTCTGTTCAAAGAAAGAAAGGGAAGAAACATTTCTGGATGCAATTAAAGCCCTATCATGGTGTCTTTGGATATTGAAAATGCTACTTGTTTCAGATCCTTTTTTTAAAGAAAACTTTTTTATTATTATTAATTTAGCCTCCTTAATTTGAAAATAAGTCTACAAGTCATTTTACTAACAGGCCTGATCGTAAATTTGTTTCTAATGTCTTTATGTCCTCAGAAAGCAGAGATGAATTGAGCAGGCTTAATTGGCTGAAACACCATAGAAATGTAATGTGAATGATTTAATCAACCTATGGCCATAATGGAGTTAAGCACTCTCTCCACTAGGAAAATGCATGGTCTCTCCCTGAGTTTCTAAGTGGCTTCTTATTTCACTATGTAAAGCACTAGCTTTTGTAGTTTGCATGTGGCCTTGTCTAGAGATTTAAAATATCTTGTGCATTTTAAAACAGTACTAGTTTCAAAGTAGCACTACAGGTTTTTTTTTTTTCTTAATTAAATTGCATTTTAGCCTCTGTTATAGAATTACCACTGGGAAAACCTATACAATTTTTTCTTCTCTTTAGTAGTTTTTTTTTTCTTTAGTAAATTCTTACAATGTTTTTGATCATATTTACATCCCCATTCTCAATTCCTTCCAGATCCACAGTTCTCTTTTTTATCCCCCCAACTTTGTGACTTTGTGTCCTCCTACTTTTTAAACCAAGCTAGTCCTTTTTTTCCTTTTTTTTTTTTCTGCCCGTGTACTCTTGGATGGATAGTTTTCCATTCGAGCATGGAGAATTTACCAGGGGCCACATCTTTAAGGAAAAACCAGCTCTCCTCTCTCTCAGCAATTATCAGATACCAATAGCTCCTTAACTCGGGGTGGGACATCACAACCCTCCTTCACCTTGCTGTGGTTTCCTCTAGCATGAGCTCCTGCAGGTTTTAAGCTGTTGTCACAACAGCTGTGAGGTCATATTTTAAATGTCTTTTTTAATTTAAACTATCCTTTTTAAATGTCTTCTATCGTCACTAAGCAAAGTCAGTTCACTTTTTTTTTAACCAAATTGTGTAAACAATAAATTTAACATAGACATTGGCTAATACAAAAGGAGAGAGAAAAACAACAAACACACCTTCAGAAAGTAAAAATTTCCAATTGCCATTTTACCTGTCAGGGGGAAAATATATTCTCTCTGCATCTCTCTCTCTCTGTCTCTATATTTCAGTCTCTTTGTATCTTCCTTTATTTAATTCTTAGAATGATGTAGGTTGGCCAAGACACTCGCCAGACTGGAACAGAGAACAGGAGATGAAGCCCATTCTGGGCCTGGGGATTGGGGAACACACACACAGGCAGACTGAGGTCATATGGACTCAGTAGAATGGGATGTGTGACTTAAGCCACGCCAGAGTAATCGCATTATTAAAGTATTTTATGGTCGTCACCAAGAAGAATTTATCTTTCAGTCACACCCCTTCCATTCGTGTTCCTTATGCATCCTAACCTTGGAATATGATTCAGTGTGAGAGGTATTCACAGCATCATCAGAACACCAGTCTATTCTCTTGCAGCAGCTGCATAGTTTAACTCCCATCACTCCCTGCTCCCACTTATGCTAGCATCCACTCCTACCTGTTAGGAGGCAGCTTGCTTTATGTCTTTCCAGAACTGTATATCAAGAACACAGTCTTCGGTAACTAATATTGTATTATTCATAGTGTACACTAGGTCAGGGGAATTAAAAGAAATGCCCAACTTCACATTTTTCATATTGAACAGAAAGGGTGATTTTAAAAGATCATTTTATGGGATGAGTTTGGTAAGCTGAAATATTTCCCTATACCTGGAAGCTTTTCTTCCTGCCCACTGGTATCCAAATAACAAGTCAGAGTCTTAATATTAATTACAAACTGTTTGGTCTATGGCTCAGGCTTATTGCCAGCTAGCTCTGACATCTCAAATTAACCCATTTCTATTCATTTATATTTTGTCATGTGGCCATGGCATTACTGGTCTGCAGGCATCTTGTTCCTTGGGCAGTTGGATGGCATCTTCCTAACTGTATGCTTCTTCCCCTGTATCTCTCTTAGATTTCTCACTTGATTATAACCTGTCTTGCCATAGGCCAGAGTAGCTTCTTTATTAACCAATCGTAGCAACACGTATTCACAGCATACAGAAAGACCATCCAATATTACTTCCCCCTTTGTATGTAATCAAAAAGGAAGATTTTCTTTTTAACATAGTAAAGTTCCATATAACAAAATAGTTATCATGCAAGAATTACAGTTATAATATCTAGTCTATTTGTATTTGGCAAAATTAAAGAAAATATTCTATAATTTATCCTATATTTGTGAGTCTAAAGTTTCATATCTAATTTAACTTTTATCATAACCAAGGAAAACTATAACTATCTAGTCTTCAACTCCATCAAAGAACCCAGAAGGATATAATATTATCTGAGTAAACAGGAAGTGCATTGCAAGCAACTTCCATAATTTTAGAAATGATAGAGACATCTGGCTGCCTAGACAGTCACTCAAATTTCCTCTGTAACATTGGGGCATCCATCTTCAGCTTACAGGCTTAGAGTCTCTGGCAGATTTTTCTGTGAAGCAGAAAATTTGAAGAATTTTTTCACCTATTAGCAAATTTCATCAGTTGCTTTTTTCTGTGTCCTGCAGACTGTCTGGCAATTTCTTCTGTGAAGCAAGAATCTGAAGGACCATCTTGCCTTGGTTTCGCAAATTTCAGTGGTCACTTTCCTATGGGCCCTGTATGTCCAGTTTATACAAACTGTCAAGCAGTCCAGACAAGAGCAGTTTCTTGTCCAAATGGCTAATTTTTGCCACAAAAAAAGAAAACTCTATATGGAGTTTCTTTGATGCCTATCATCTTCTCTAAAGTAGATTGGTGCTGCCAGGAGCAACATATCTCAATGTCCAGGAAAGTCTAAGTTCTTAAAGCATTTTAAATGCCATATTCTGTAAGTCTTTGAAAAGTTTGAAGATTACTTATCCATCTGAAATATATATCTGCATATCAATAAACCTAATTAGCATGACTATAAGTTTGACTATTATAGATGACTATTAATTTGTATTTATAACTATACATTGCATATTTAAATGGGTTGTATAAACATAATACTTTAAATAAGAGTAGAAATATGCATACAGTATAACAAAATTAACTGTAAATTTGGGTCAATAAACTGAAATCCATACTAATGTAAAGTATGTAAGATTAATAGTTTTTTTATTTTTTGTATTTAAATAGATTCAATAATCTACCCCCTTTTCCTATCATTTCTATATCATATCCCCCTTTCTTCTTTTATAAAGAGATTGACTATGACCAATAACAATTTGTAACCAAACTCCCTAAACAAAGACAAATATTCATAATCCCAGTTTTAGGAATGGGGGTATACTTTTCTAGGCTACTTCCTACTGGTTGAGGGCCTTGGTAATCTTATGGGGATCCTAAGAAAATTTAGGATTATGGTCAAGTCCTGACTGGAGTAGTCTGTGAAGCTGCATCTTCTCAGCCATTTGCCTTGAAGCTGCTCTGGATGTTGGATCATCTGGAGACCTCTCAGGGGATGTTCCTTGATGGAACCATATTAACCTGGAAGGAATCCACAGCTTCTCCTCTTCTGTTTAACCCCCTTTCCAAAGCAACATGTCCTTAGGCCCAAATTTTGACCTCAAGATACCTTTAAGATATATGTTGGTTTAACTTAGCAGTCCCTAAAATCAAATGTATCTTTGCAGTTAAAAAAAAAAAAAATCCCAAAGACAACACAATAATATACAGTATGCAGACTCTCTGTGTATTTTCCATCTTTACATAGCTTTTTAAAAAATTCTATTTCTAGCTGGGCGGTGGTGGCACACGCCTTTAATCCCAGCACTCAGGAGGCAGAGGCAGGCGGATCTCTGTGAGTTCGAGGCCAGCCTGGGCTACCAAGTGAGTCCCAGGAAAGGCGCAAAGCTACACAGAGAAACCCTGTCTCGAAAAAACAAAAAAAAAAAAAATTCTATTTCTTTTTTAAGTACTTTCTCTACCTTTTTTTCTTTTCTCTCTCAAGCCTACATATATTTTTAAACTTCTTATAACACATTTAGAGGTTTTCTTTATCATTCTGTTTAAAACTAGGTCAAAGCAATCTACTGTAGTGAAATCAAGATGCAAAACATTGCTGTACATAAAATAAAGTACTTGTTTGATGAATCGAAGTAAAAAAGAAAACTGATTTAACTTCACTTTCCCCGTATCAATTTGTGAACAATAATTAACAAAGTATTATATTTCTTTCACACCAAGTATAACCCTGGCCACTAAAAATTTATTTCTGATGATTGTAGGTCTTAAAAAACAATATCCAAAAGTATCACAATTTTAGTCTTTATTTGTGAAGGGATACACAACTGTATTACATAGAAAAATTTCTATACAAACACTAATTTAACTATTTTTAACCTTGAAAAATTTTCAACTATAAGCATTTTTTTTTTCTACATGCAATTCATGTGTGTCTGGTGCCTACAAAGCCCAGAAGAAGGTGCTAGAGTCCCTGAAACTGGAGTTGCAGATACTCCTGAGCCACCATGTGGATACTGAAAATGTGATTTTGCTCCCTTGTGAGATCGGTAAGTGCTCCTGTCTGCTGTGGGATGGTCTGTATGTCAAGTGTGTTGCTGATATGTCAATAAATAAATCATTGATTGGCCAGTGGCCAGGCAGGAAGTATAGGTGGGACAAGGAGGAGAATAAAGCTGGGAAGTAGAAGACTGAGTCAGAGAGACACTGCCAGCCACCTAGGTTGACAAACATCATGTAAAGATGCCGGTAATCCATGAGCCATGTGGCAAGGTATAGATTAATGGAAATGGATTAATTTAAGCTGTAAGAACAGTTAGCAAGAAGCCTGCCACGGCCATACAGTTTGTAACCAATATAAGTCTCTGTGTTTACTTGGTTGGGCTGTGGGACTGGCAAGTGAGAGAGATTTGCCCTGACTGTGGGCCAGGCAGGAAAACTCAAGCTACACCTGTCCACTGAGCCATCTCTCCAGTCCTTTATTTTACTTTCAAAGTGATTTATTCCATTTGTTATTCATTATTTACTTTTTATGTTCTTTAAGCAATAACATTTCCACATTTTTGTCATTCTTCTACTATATACATATTTCCTGTGAATGTCACGTAATATAGCTGACAGAACTTAACTAGAATTTTTTATTGTTGGAATGTTGATAAGTATTTAAGTGCAGCATCAGATCTTTATAATAATCTCATAAATTAAGTAGAATTATAATCTGGTTTTATAGAAAAGGAATGAATTTTTGTGAAAATGATTTGGAATTCAAAATTAGTAATAACAAAACAAGGATTTGAATTCAGTAATATGTTTTTTTGATTCCCAAATATTGATGTGCCAATATGCATATTGTTACCAAGATAAAATTTCATATTATCAATAAAAGAGACATTACTTGTCAATATTTATCCATATAATAAGTATTTCACAAAACATTTAAAAAAAAAAAACAAAGAATTTAGGTGACTTTGTAGCAGCAGGTTTTTAACTAGTCACTGCAGTTGCTGGTTGGGTAGGGAAAGCATGTGATTTTACATTCACTTGCTTAAGTTATTCATGAAATGATGGTACTAATTCATTCCTGGAATATAATTCAAGATACTAAGTTGATTCTTTTTCTTTTTATTTCAAAAAATGAATAATCAGCCAAGGTCTACTTTTAAATAACACTAAAGCACTATTTACAATGATTAATTATCAAGACAAAAAATAGTTATGCACATACTTATGACAGTATGTTGGAAAAGAGTGCATTAGTGTTTATTAAACTCTTGTGAGGTGCAATTTTTCATTTCTGTAAGGTAGCCAAAAATTTCTAATACATTTATTCCTTTGTCTTAAATTAGTTCTGAAATTGATGTCATTTTACTGATGATGAAGAAATTTAACATCCATACTTTAATAAGAAAGTTAGATCTTATCATCTCTGTTGATAGGATGAGTTTTACACTCATAATTATATAAGAAATTCCTCTGAATCTTAAAAACTCTTTTAAAGTTGTGTAGTTCAATGTCTGTTAAGATTTTAGTAACATATGGGCTGAAAGTACTACAGAATTTGGGATAACAGATGATTATTAAATCTTATAAGAGAACTGTGTTGTTTCCCTATTTAAATTTAATGTTGATGAATTTGGAGACTGAGCAAATTCCCAGGAACATAGTGTTGCCTCATATTGCACTGTAATTTTCAGTATATGGTTTGGCAATAGTTTAACATCAGTTCATCAGTCTCTTTTTATGATCTTGAAGGTCATTATTAATTTTAAAATGTGGTGACATTGTAAAATAATTAGTGAAGAGACTTCTTCTCTATCATTTGGATGCAACTACTTCTATATTTAATGCAAATGCTAGAATAGCTGCAATAAGATTTTAGACTGTTATTCAAAATATTTAACACAATTTTAAACTCAAGAATAACTGCCAAGTTGATTAATATCTGTTCTATAAAAAATATGCGTCATAAGTCAACTCATATAAAGCCTAATGCAATTAGAATATCATTGTCTTCTTTACCAATGATTTTTTTCATTGATTTTTATGTGAAGTAGGTGATATAAACAGTGATAATAACACTTATTAAATTCTCTTGCTAATTGTTTATTTTACTTTTGATGCAATGTGTATTTCAAGAATAAACAACAAAAATAATAACAATCCTGTATTTGTTGAATTATTCACTATTTAATATGTTAAAAATTGAGAGAAATTATATTATGCTAGTATTTTATTGAAAATATATATTTCCTCTTTCATCATAAATTACATGCAAACAGCAATAAAAGTAAAATGTTAGGCCATTTAAGTTAGGTTTATAGGCACTGTTAGGGAAGTGAAGTTATTATTCAGGGCGAACTTTAAATTTGTTTCAGTGAAATAAATATGATTTGGAAACTTGAAAGAAGAGATATACTCCATCAATACAGCTCATATTCAGGATGCTTCTTTTGCATAATTTCCATGGAGAATTTCATCATATGGATATTTTCCTACAAGTTTATCATTGACAGTCACTCCTGTTTAGAATTGAAAACAGTAACATTCCATTTTCATCAGTGTTAAAGACATTTCTCTTTCTTTTCTAATCCATTTTTTTTTTTTTTTTGTAAAATGCCATTTTGGGATCTTACTACAGTTTCCTGATCAATTAGTTCTTAAAATAACCAATTTTCTAATATTCAGTGGAAAACTAAAATTCGAGGTTTTGAGGGTTTTTTTTTATTTTTCTTTCCATTCCAACAGTAAAGTTTAATTAAGATTTCAGGTTTGCATTAGTTTATCTGTTACACTTTTCTCTAATAATTAATGCATGAAAGTTTCACAGTTTTCTAGTTAAAACTTAAAGTACTTCAATGCCAAGGAAATAATGTAGCACTCATTGCTAAATGAGTCAATTCTTTTGGATTTTCAGAGTTTTCAGTTTGGGCAGTTCTGAGCTGCCCATGTGGAAGCTGGGTACTGCATCCAGCTTCTCTGTGAGAGTTGTACTGTAACACACCTGCCAAGATGTGGTGGTGCACATCCCTTTAATCTCAGTACTTGGGAAGCAGAGTCACGTAGATCTCTGTGAGTTTGATCCCAACTGGTCTACAAAAGTGAATTCCAGAAGAGCCAGAACTGTTACACAGAGAAACCCTGTCTTGAAAAACCAAAACGAAAGCTGGGTGGTGGTGGTGCACACCTTTAATCCCAGCACTTGGGAGGCAGAACCAGGCGGATCTCTGTGAGTTCGAGGTCAGCCTGGTCTACAGAGCTAGGTCCAGGAAAGGCGCAAAGCTACACAGAGAAACACTGTCTCAAATAACAAAACAAAAACAAAAACAAAAAACCAAAATGAAGGAGAAAAAGAGAGAGTTGTATACACTTTTAATGACTGTGAAGTCTCTCCAGCTCCCGTGTCTTTTCACATATGAAATCTGCAATGCCATTTTTTTCAGTGGACCTGGTAAACACTAATTGACATAGTCATTAGTACATGATTAGCAAAATTCTGAACATTGTTAATTATTACCTTAGTTTTACATTGATCATCTAGCCTTACCTTTTTTTGTTATGGTGATAAAGATGACTTTGTCATATCTGTTAGCGACTCATTGGTTTTTATTCTTGTAGGTTTTCTTTTAATGCAACAAAGAGATTAATGCTTACTCCATAAAGCCATCAAAAATATTTCTGTTACTTCATAAATTCAGTAGCCAAAATTTATCCATACTTACTATAGATTTATATCCCATGTAGAATTATTGTCATGTTACTTAAGTACTGAAATCTAGTATTTACTTCCTGACAAATATCCAAAAGCTAATGCGCAGTAAAGGAATGTCATATTTTCAAACTCTTTAAATGTACCTCATACCTCTTTAGTGCTCAGGATATTCTAGGTCCTTCTCTAATAATAGAGACTTCACATTTTTACAGACTAGGAACTATCTGTACACTTCTTACTTACACTCTGAAGACATGAATGAGTTTCCTAAAGAGTACTTTTCTTTTGGGTTTTTCTATCATTTATTCACTGTATCTGCAAAGGAAAAAATGGTCTGGAAATAGTTCATAAGGAACAGAAAACAAAGCACCAAGAATGTGTGAGAAACTCAGACACAACTTCCTAATTACTACAAAAAGAAGAGAGAAGAATGAGGAATAGCCTTAATTCTGATTTAAAAAAAGGCAGGGGGACGAATGTGGCTAAACATTCTAAACATGAATTACTGTTAATAAAACCTATATGAAAATTTTGAAAGGGGTACTTGCCACTTCCTTTTTGATTGTTTATTTGCTTTTTTATTGTTCTGTAATCTGTTGCTCTGTTTAGTATTGGAGATTGTGCCTCTTCACTTGAGTACACCCATTACGAACTGGCAATGCTTTAATCTCATAATTGCTTGTAATCATGTGATCTCACTTAACTTTCAGTTGAAAGAATGTCAAGACTCATACACACCTGCGCTCATCTGCAAACCTGAGAAGTGATGTACTGGTTGTGATTTTTCAAAAGTACCATCGTTGACATTTTTATCATCAATACTCAGTTTAGTGTCATTTATCACTGCTAAATCTGTTCATGCTTTCTCCACACCAGTCAGTCCGTAAATTCCGTTAAGGTACTGGATTTAATTCAAAGTTCAAAAATTTAATGCCATTTAGAATTTTTTCCCACTCCATATGATTATTTTTATCTAAAAAAATCTGTAATTGAAAATAAGAAACTAAATGTTCTATACTGTAAATATCATTGTGAGATTTTTCTAGAGACATACCAATAAATATTTACCTCAGATGAGCACTAACTGACCTGACTGCATGGATTTCTCTCTTGGGGAAGCAAGGATTTCACTGTAGTAGCTTACAGAAGCATGGTCAACAGCAAGGCGTCTTACCAGGGGACATCCTATATTAGAATGGTTGGTAATTTGCAAAAAAAAAAATCAATTTCTGCATTTTTTTTTTTTGCCTAATTCCAGGCAACCTAAAAGGAGAGTAGTAGAGTCTCACCTACGCAGCAAGTGTTTGTGCCTTTATTACCTGGAAAGTCCATGTGAATTCAGTCAATTTCTAAGATTTTGGAGGATTGTACATTTTCCAAACTTCCTGAGTCTTATATACTTCCTTCCTCCCTCCAAGAGGGAATGTTTCAACTCAAAGACAACAGCTACAAAATCTCAACACAGTTACAATGAGCATGTCTACTTGTAAGGATTCTCTGAGAGATTATAGCAATTCTGAAGCCTCACTCAACATTGCTTAGATGCCACCTTTGCTCATGAATATCTCTTAATAATTGTTCCTCAATATTTTTTTTTATTAAAGGAGAGTTTCAACTCTTTAACTTTGACTCTAGTTTAAAGATGCTGCATTTTTGGATATTTTATTGTCCTTATGAAATATATGGTTGTAGTTTTGTTCTTTGATGTGGGAGATTGCTCAGTCTGATTGGTATCAATGAAAGTCCAAAGATTTTTGCATTTCTCAGCAGACATGAACTGAATTATGGTTTATAGGCTTCTTATTTACTAAGGCAATCCTCTTATACTTTGCCTGACTTCTTAGCTATTAAAGTCCATTGATCTCCATGGGCCTAAATCTATATCTAAATATTTGCTTCTTCCAAAACAAATCTTAGACATTATTTATTCACACCCCACAATATATTTTAACACAACTTAATTTTAGGTATATTGATTTTGTGAAGTTTGTATTTCTGTGCTTCTCTTGCTGGTTCTTAAATTTGAAAAAAAAATATTAGCTGAGTACTGCTGTCACAATTTGGTGTCTGCCTTGAGAGAACCGATGTAAAGTGTGAACAACAGAGCTGAACATTATAGCACTGAGAAGGTGTGGCCACAGATGTGTGCAATGGATTCATTACTTCCTTTTCTTGTTAGTTAGAGAACTTTTGGCTCTGTCTTTTGGTGAGAACAAACCTATGACTGTAGGCATACTTGATGCATGCCTTATCAAGGACATATATTCTCAGTCCTCATTTAGACGGAGCCACTATTCAAATCCCCAAATTTCTGCACTTTCTTCCACTGTATTCCTGCACTGAAGACTTATTTATACTTAGATTGACTAATGATTTTGCAATTTTGTTTGTTTGGTTTTATTTTTCTGAGGCAGGGCCTTTCTGTATACCCTTGTACAGTACACAATTTCACACCAGTGCCTCCTCAGCCTCTTGGGTTCTGAATTGCAAGTTTACATCACAAAGATTCCCAGCAATATCTCTTCTTTCTCCTTCTCTGTTTCAAAAATATTATCCTGTCCAAACACAGGCAAACCAGTCTACCAAGGAACACATACACAATTTACATTTGACTTTGTAACCTCTTTTTCTAGATCTTTACATTCTTGTCCATTTGAGGAGCCAAAAAAATCATCTGAAACTTTTTCTCCTGCAGAGTTCAGTTTCTTCATGACTTTCTATTTGTCCACTAAGGCAAAATCAGCTTATTATGTACTTTATGATGTCAGAACCCAATTAGTAATATCAATCAAGATCCTCTGGATCATGATGTGACAGTTCTCAATAAAGGATTGTTTCTTGTTTGTGTTTAATGTACATTTTGGGTTGCCTGGCTTGTATTTTATTTTCTTTGCCTTCCTAGGGGACACAGAGTGCCGAAGAAGTCATGTCAGAACACAACAAACCACTATGATAGAAGGAAAGTATCCTTGAAATATTTCACCCAGGGCTGGAAGGAATACACATAACTTCCTCTAATGTCTCATTAAATAAAGCAGATCATAGAGTAACATTTTACTTCAACATGATAGTTAAAAAGATTGTACTCAGGCTGGGTGGTGGTGGCACACGCCTTTAATCCCAGCACTCGGGAGGCAGAGCCAGGCGGATCTCTGTGAGTTCGAGGCCAGCCTGGGCTACCAAGTGAGTTCCAGGAAAGGCGCAAAGCTACACGGAGAAACCCTGTCTCGGAAAAAAAAAAAAAAAAAAAAAAAAAAAAAAAAAAAAAAAAAGATTGTACTCTGTACCAGGAGAAATCAAAATCAAATAACTACTAAAAAGTCATTTAAATAATTAGTAGCTTAAATTACTTTTAAAACGTGTTACTGTCTTAGCATATTACTATACACTAATATTCAAGGTGAGAGAGATGATACAATGCATACTAATAGTTACAATTAATTTAGGGCATGCTATGTAGCAATTTGTTCTCTAAAATTTGTAGGGAACATTTTGATTATGTATGAAAGTTTCTTTCTGACTATGAGAGCTGTTTAATATTTAAATGTAGGTAAATGATGTTTAGGTATTTTAGTTGCTAAGGTGTTCACCTCTTTTGTAACAGTGGCTATAAATATCAGAGCAATGCCACATAAGAATTCAAATGCAATGTTTAACCAGTTGTTCAGCTCTCTGATTTATGAATGCACGTGTATCAGTTCTTTGCCATTGTCAGTAGTGTTTATTAGTTTGTTATGATAACCTCCCAGAAAGTCTCAAGATACAAAGTAAATAACTGTGTATTCCTTTATGACAGTCACCTTATATGTGCAGTTATGTCTTACACCCAGCTGTGCCAATACTGGAGAAAGATAGAAAGACACAATTATAGTCCTAAAATTAACCTTATACTCAAGTGATTCTATGTGACAGATTAGTGAATAGAAGGATGGTTTGCATATACCCCCGATTTTGTTAGTTTGCATGCAAGCAGCATCTAACGAAACGATCTGATATATTGTCATAAAGAAGGCACAAAGGGGTCCTTTGCAACTCTGTTGTCAAGTACCACCTCTCTAGTCAGTAAACATTTTACTGCTTCTCCTGATGCATGGGTGCACTGAGGCTCTGCGGCCAGCATTATTTAGTATTATTTCCATATGTTCGTAGTCACATACTTTAATGGGAACTATGATATATAGCAAAGTAGTCTGGGTGACATCTGATAGCAATCTTGGAGTCAATAAAAAGAACAGCACTTTAAGAGAAGAATGAGTAAACCCTAGCTTTAGGAGCAAGAAAAAGAATATTATAAAAGATTTAAAAGCAAGGTATAGGTTTCCCGGTCCACAAGCCATTTACTACAGCAATAAAATCAGTGTGCGACTCTATTGTGAAGATTTGTCTATGGACTATTGTATGGCTATTTGTTTAGGCAGATGGCAGAACATTACCATTTAAGAATGATTTTCCAAGTTTGCATTTCTTGAATATTGCAAAAGAAATAAATTTTAAAAAGGATATTAGTGCAGAATAAAAGAATTTCAGCCATATTATTCCCACTGAAAGCCTCTAGATTGATCAGAGCATTAAAAAGATAAAAACTTATAAAATGACTATTAAAATAAGTTCACAATTTTTCTCATTGTGAATATCTTTTCAGCTTCTTAACTTACAGTCCGCCAGAATTGGTACTGATTGGGTTGCCTAAGTACCTCTTATAATTCCTTTGATGGATATTGAGAGAACACTCCAAAATATACATGACTTTATACTAACTGTGGACTGAGATAGTAAAGGGTTTTTTTTCCCTTGTTTCTTCTTTCTACCTGTAGTTTTGTATAATTTCAAAATTGAGTTCTCTCTATAAATATAAAAACATAGATGTATATGATTCAAAGTATACCCTTTCAAAATAAAACTAGTGGATATTTCAAAGTAACAAATTGTAAGAAATTAAGAGCTGGCACACAGAGAGAAATTCATATTTATTGCAAAAAAATATTCACCAAATAAGGATGATTTAAGAGGATGAAAATTTCAGATAGAACTCTTATGATTAACAGAATTGTAATTATAATCAATTTTCACTTGTTTTCAGCAGTGGTCAGCACAGCTAGGAGAAAATACACCTACTAGTCATGGCCAGTTATTGTGGAGGAAGAAGAATGAGTCAGTGGCAGCTGGAAAAGATAATATCTTCAACAAGTGTTGTTAGTGAAACTGGATGGCAGCATGTAGAATATGCATAGATGCATACTTATTGCTGTGAACAAAACTTAACACCCAATAAATCAAAGACATCAACTTAAAACCAGACACACTGAAGTTGATAGAAACGAAAGTGAGAAATACCCTTGAACTTATTGACACAGAAGACGCCTTTCTGGACAGAACACTGTTAGCACAGATACTAAGATCAACACTTAATAAATGGGACCTCATGAAACCAAGAAGCTTCTGCATGGCAAAGGACACCATCATTTGTACGAAAACCTAAACCTACATAATGGGAAAAGATTTTTTTCCAACCACACACCCAACAGATGGCTAATATCAAAATATATAAAGAACTAAAAAAACAAACCCAAGATTAAAAAACCCCGTTAAAAAGGGGTACAGATCTTAACAGAGATATCTCAAAAGAGGGAACTCAAATGGCTGAGAAACACTTAAAAAAGGTCCAACATCCTTAGCCATCAGAGAAATACAAATCAAAACTACTTTGACATTTCAACTTACAACAGTTAAAATGGCTAAGATTAATACAACAAATGACAGTTAATGTTGATAAGGATATGGTGTAAGGGGAACACTTATATATTGCTGGTAGGGATACACACTTATGCAACCATAATGGAAATCAGTGTGGTGGTTTCTCAGAAAGATAGGAATTGATCTAACTCAAGATCCAGCTATATCAGTTACTCATAGATATATATCCAAAGATTGCTTCATCCTATTGTTTAGACATTTGCTCAACCGTGTTCATTGTTGCTCTATTCATAATAGCTACAAGTTAGAAACAATTGGGATGTGCCTCAACAGAAGAATGGGTAAAGAAAATGTGTAACATTTACAGAATGGAATATTCTATTGAAAAAAATGTAATTCACAGGCAAATTAATGGAACTAGAAAAAAAAACTCAGCCTATTTCTGAGGGCCATCACCCCAGAATCATAACTAAGGGATTTGAAGCTCCAAAGGAAAAGGGCCTCATGATTTGGGGAAAAAAATCAATGTAAGCAGAAAGATGGGCAGGGAAACACTTATCCAGGTTCCAGATCATCTCTACAAAGTTGGCATCCATGCAAAACGTGAAGACGTCTTAACAGAGGCTGTGGTAGATTCCATTTTGACCATGAAGGAATCAAAGAAGCCCATTGACCTCTTTATAGTTGAGATCATAAGGATGGAGCATAAATATGAAACTGATATGAGTTTAATCATGGGGCTTGTTTTGGATTGTGGAGAATAGCATACTGATATGAAGAATAGAAAATGCTTACATCCTCACGTGAAATGTGCCCTTAGAATATGAGAAAACAGAAGTGAATTTTGGGTTTCATTACAGGAGTACAGAAGATGGAGGGACAATCTGTAAATGCTGAAAGAAAATTCACTGGAAACAGAACAAAAACAATAACAGAACTGAAAAAGAAAGCCTGTAGTGATTAAGAAACAGAATTTGTTGTGATTCATGAAAAGGGGGTTGACCCTTTTTCCTTAGATGCCCTTGCCATAGAAGATATTGTAGCTCTGAATAGAGTCAAAAGGAGTAAAATGGAGAGGGTGACATTAGCTTGTGGTGAGGTAGTGACTTTCGTTAGTAATCTAACCCAGACTGGGATGTGCTGGGCTTGTCTGTGAGTGTACTCTGGGCAAAATGAACATCACCTTTAACTGAGATTTGGCACAGTACCCATCTGTCACATGACAGGCTAAGGACCAAATAAACACATACTGACTCAAATTAAGGATACAATAAGTTATGGCTTATGGGCTATCCATTTGCTATTGAAGATGGTTGAGTTTTCCCAGGTGCTGGTGCGGTAAAAGAGGCAATGGCAGGAGAGTTCCAATGTCCTCTCTACAAGGTCGAAGAAGTCTGATTTGTAACAGAGTCAGTTACACTACAGAAAATGTGGGGGAGGATATGTTATTTTTGTCCAGGGTTCAAATAGTTTCAAAAGGAATTTCTCTTTCCACATTAAAAAAAGTACAGGGCATTGGACACTTGTTCAAATTATAGTATTGTAAATCCTTACAGGGTTTTTGTTTGTTTAGTTTTTTGTTTGTTTGTTGCACTGAATGTGCCCCCATAAAGCAGTTTCTTTTTATCTACTGAACAAAGATGTCTTAACTTCAGTGATACAAAATTACATATTAAGATAAACACCTCATTACTTGGTTCCTTAGATTCTTGCTAATGTAAGGCACCACTGGGCCCCATATGGTTTTTCATAGGTGTCTCTAATAAATACTCAGTGGTAAAGCTACTGGATCTTTCACACTTTTGAAAGAGCTGCTAAAATATTGCCCTCAGAAAAGTTAATAATTGCCATCACTGGAGGCTGTAGCAGGAGGACCGCAAATCTGAAGCACAACATTTCCAGACAACATGGAAATCACAAAAGGCAGACCCAGTGGTAAGGGTAATGGCCGAAAGAAAGATAGCTGAAGAATAGGGACTAGTGTGAAACACAAGAATTTTAGCTCATTTTTAAACCTTTACGCCTTATCCTTTTGCATCATGCCTATGACAAGCCATCTTCCATCATCAGAGAAGCCAATGGGAGCAAATACAGAGACTGACAGCCAGATATTGTGCAGAAAATGAGAGACCTTGGAACACTAGGTTTTATACTTGATATCTTCGTCAAATCGTTCCCTACAGGGCTCATGAAAACATGTGAAAGAGGACATGGAAAGAGTCTAAAAGTCAGAGAGGGTGGGGGAAACCAAGAAAACAAGGCCTCTAAATCAGCAGGATCAATGAGTATATGAACTCACAGGGACTGAGACAACATGCACATGGCCTGAAGGGGTCTTTACCAGATGGGATAATAGAGTTAAAAGTGGACATTTGCTATCACCACCCATAACCCAGAAGTTGTCTTCAATTGATACCACTTGAAAATGGAAGTTTAGTTTCCTTTAAGGCAGTTTCACTGGAGAAACAAACTACTCTTAGTGGTAGGCTGCATGCCCACTAGTAGATGGCCAACAGAGAACAAATTCAACAGCATCAGTGAAAGCTCCTTGCCTCATAATATTATGTCAGGATTTCTTTTTTATTTCTCTCATTTTTATTTTATTTTCCCCTCTAGTTTTGTTGGTATTGCTGTTGGTGGTGGTGGTGTATATGTGTGTGTGTCGGTGTGTGTTTGTGTATGTGTATATGTGCATCTCATGGTTTTCAATTTAGTGTTTTTATTAGATTCCCGAGTGAATGAACATGTCTCTCTCTCTCTCTCTGTGTGTGTGTGTGTGTGTGTGTGTGTGTGTGTGTGTGTATTTCTTGTGCTTTTTATTGAGTTTTTTTTTTCTTTCTGTTTGCTTACTTTGTTCTATTATGATATATTTGTTTTGGTTTTAGCATATTATATTATATTGTGCTTCATTGTTGTCCCTTAGAAGCCTGTCTGTTTTCTTATGATAGACAGAAAGGGCATGGATCCAGATGTGGTGGGAGGGGACTCGGAGGAGGGGGTGGTGGAATATAATCAATATATATTATGTGAAAAAAAAACTATTTTCAATAAAAAATAAAGCCCATAGAAAGAAGATTAAAGTCATTTAAACAAAAATGCTAAGTATAAATTTAAATACTCATGGATCTGATGTCCAACAAGAAGAAGAGAATAAACATACAAAGGGAATTAATTATTTACTTATTAGGTGATATATAACATTTCTTTTTTTCTTCCTTGATCTTGATTAGTAAGTACAATTATTGGATATGACTTTATTTTATTGAGGAAAGCAGTAAAATGTTTAATTATAGCCTGGGTTTATGGTACACACCTTTAATCTCAGCACTCAGGAGGCAGAGACAGAGAGAGCTCTGTGAGCTCTAGGCCAGTCTGGTGTTCACAGCAAGTTTCAGGCCAACCACAGCTACAGGATGATTCCTGTCCCAAACAACAACAAACAAACATAAATAAATAAACAAAATGGTGTTTCAAAATATAAGAAAAAAAATAAAGGCAGAAAAGAACCCGAGACACCAGAGAAAAGAACCGTAGAAACAGATAAAACAAAATAACGTAGGGAAAGAAATATATTTTTTGATTAAGAAGACCAATGCATAATGGAAATCCTTTTAGATGAAGGATGAAATGTAACTTCAGTTTTATAAAGTAAAAGCTTGTTGGAAAATGACAGTGTGGACAAGGGATAGGTATCAAATTCCGTTATCTTTAAGAAAGTTGATGAAACTGCTGACCTAGTCACAGAAGTTACATAAAAGAGGGAGGCTTTTTCAGGTTATAGATGTATTTAAATTGCTAATAATTAAGAAGATATGTAAAGAAAATTCTAAGGTCCAAATTTAACGAAGTCGTGTCAGCCTAGAATTTGATGTTCTTTATTTAAAACAAGTCCTTCTTTAAATATTTATTGGTTCTCAGTAACATTTATTTAAAAAAAAAAGAGAGAGAAAAAAATCTGGCTTAAAAGATCAAAGTTTTTTTTTTTTTTAAATTTTACCAAGATGACTGCTTGTGTTTTCTGTTGCTTTTGTTAAACTCTTGAAAGAACTGAAGAATCAGAGTCAGCAAAATCTTCTCTTTCTGTTAACTTCTTTTCAAAATCACTCAGAAGTCTGGCTACACAGAGAATTATTAATTTGGGTTCCTGTAACATAATTAACAGACCCAAGAGTGGAATATGTGCATATTGCTGAGAGCTAATGGATTGAGTGTAAACTTTGGATAATGTTGTGGGAAAGTTTATAAAACTAAAGATTTGTAGATTTAATATAAGCAGCATAAGCCATTACTGCTATAGTTTATCAACTATATAATGCACCTGGACCTTTGAGATATAAGATGATGAATAACTCTTGATATTTCTGATTTTCATATTCTTTACCATTAAAGTGACACACACACACACACACACACACACACACACACACACAAAAGCCATTTGTGTGGGTGTGCTATGTAAGTCTTTGTGTACATCTGTTTCCTTTGACAAAAGAAGAGGTTTTTATTTCTGTGTTTGAGGTGCACTTGTTCCTCCTAAATGTCTCTGTGTGGTCACCTGTACTGCCTCCTAAACTTGTAAGGTGTTTAAAATGCTGATCTTTGTCAATTCAGTACACTTGTTAAAAGTCAGATTCCCATAATTATAGTTATCCTGCTGATTCAAAGATTCTAATTGAGCATCCAAAATAAAATACAATTTCTCACATAGCAAGCTTTTGTATAGCACTAGTGCTAATTATTACTGGCTTCCTTGTATATTAAATATTTTTTCTTTCAGTATATGATATGTCTTTTTAAAATTTTATATAAGAGATTTTCTAGTTGTTTTATATATCAGTCATGGATTCCCCTGTCCTCCCTCCTCCCAACCCCCAGCCTTCCCCCCTAATCTACCCCCCATTCCCACCTCCTCCAAGGCAAGGTCTCCCCTGGGGAGTCAGCCCAGCCTGGTACATTCAGTTGAGGCAGGTCCAATCTCCTCCTCTTTGCTCCAAGGCTGAGCAAAGTGTCTCAGCATAGGCCCTAGGTTCCAAAAAGCCAGCTCATGCACCAAGGACAGATCTTGTTCCCACTGCCTGGGGGTCTCCTAAACAGTTCAAGCTCATCAACTGTCTCACTTATCCAGAGGGCATGGTCCAGTTCCATGGGGGCTCCTCAGCTATTGTTTCACAGTTCATGTGTTTCTGCTAGTTTGGCTATTTGTCCCTGTGATAGGATGGCCGAACAACCTAACTGTCATGATAGAACTCTCATCCAGTGACTCATGGAAGCAGATGCAGAGATCCACGGCCAAGCCCCAAGTGGAGCTCCAGGAGTCCAGTGGACGAGAGAGAGGA
Organism: Peromyscus eremicus; assembly: GCF_949786415.1. Classification (NCBI taxonomy): domain Eukaryota; kingdom Metazoa; phylum Chordata; class Mammalia; order Rodentia; family Cricetidae; genus Peromyscus; species Peromyscus eremicus. The sequence goes on from NC_081433.1 coordinate 41,437,000, forward strand.
AGGATTATATGAGCAAGAGATATGGAGACCATGAAACGTCTTTTAAAAAACACAACTTACGAAGACACGATAATAGCACCAAAGGCCTTATGAAAAGCCACATCAAGAAATACTACAATGCAAGGTTCCTAAAATATGTACATATATAAATGTAATTTACATGAAGTTAACATAAAGTCGGGGAACATATGTCCAAACTAGATATCAACTATTACCATGTAAAACCATCGGTAGAGGAGTGGGTTCCACCATTTTGACTCATTGGCCAAAGGGGTCCTATAGACACTGCTCTAAACCTAGCAGACTATTGCTAAGGCTATTGATTACCTCTGCAACATAACACCTGAAGATACCACGTGCCTATGTCATCAAACATGGGTAAATCCAGCCCACTTCATGGCCGGTGGTTCAATTTTGAGAAGAAGGAAGGCATTTTTTCATTCACTTTTACCACATCCTAAAAGAAGTCCTAAAGTCTCTAGTTATTGTTATCAACCTGCAGTGAGTGACCTTGAGTTCCAGAAATAACTGTTTTCTAGACAGATCACTGATGACAATCACCAAACAGAGCAATCATCTCATAGTAAACTGGAAAATCCTCTCAAGCAATGAAAATTTCTGAAGCTATATGCAGCACCAGAACTGAGTTGCCTGTCAAGCAGAGTATAGTATGGCCAAGAGTGTTTAATTACATGCACTCCTCACTCCCTCCTGCAACTATTCCTCTATTAACACCTAAATTTAATATTAGTACCCCAAAAGCATGGCTATTATGCTCCTGTTTCATTTTGCAAGAATGACAATTTTTATTTCTTTCATTTTTGTTGCTCCAGAAATAAAAGGTTGCTGTGTTCTTAATCATGTAACATCGACACTTTTCATGTTAATGGTAGAATCCAAGAGAGTATCAAATATTTCAGTGTTGATTTCTGTTTTGTTTTCTATAATATAGAAAAATAAACTTACACAGAGAAGTGAAACTTGTTGTTATCCAACTTTAATAATCAAGTGGCTTTTTTTTTTTTTTTTGGTGTTTAGAGACAGGGTTTCTCCTAGTATCCTGGCTGTCCTGGCACTCCATCTGTTGAACAGGCTGGTGTAATGGTATTGTGTTCCCCAAAATATTGTGCACCCTAATAAACTTTTCTGGGGTCAGAGAACAGAACAGACACAATATTAAACATAGAGGTTAGGCAGTGGTAGCACATGCCTTTAATCCTAGCATTCCAGAGGCAGAAATCCTTCTGGATCTCTGAGTTCAAGGCCACATTGGAAACAGCCAGGCATGATGACTTACATCTTTAATCCCAGAAAGTGAGGCTTTAATCCCAGGGAGTGATGACAGAAAACAGAAAGATATATAAGGAGTGAGGAACAGATTTTAGCTGGTTAAGCTTTCAGGCTTTGGAGCAGCAGTTCAGCTGAGATTCATTCTGAATGAGGACTCAGAGGTTTCCAGTCTGAGGTAGCAGGATCAGCTGATGAACTGGCGGGGTGAGGTAGCTATGGCTTGTTCTGCTTCTCTGATCTTCCAGCATTCACCACAATAACTGGCCTTAGGTTTGATTTAATTAACAAGACTCTTTAAGATTCATGCTACAGGCTGGTGTTGAACTCACAGAGTTCCGCCTGCCTCTGCCTCCCAAGTGCTGGGATGAAAGGCGTGCACACCACTGCCCATCTTCAAGTGGCATTTTAAGGAAAAAAAATATTTAACAATTTTTTTGTTTAGACAAATCAGTTCAAGTTGAGAATATCAGTTTGTACTTTGAACAGCTGTGTATATATGAAATAACTTCTATAGGCAAAAAGGAAGCTTCTTTGATAATAAGACAGAGCCATACTTATCTCTGGATATAAAGGTAAGTCTTTAGAATTCAGTTAAAAATTATACTGGTTTATGAAAATGGCACTATTAGAGTCTCCTCTAGCATCTAGGAGTTGTACCGCCATGGGTAATTGGCTAGCTTTAAAGTGCCAGACTTGAATTTCCTACTATTGGGTGACCCTTAGGTCCAATTAGACAGCTGGTGGTTACCCTCAAGATAAACATGTTGCTATTGCACCGTTGGGGCTATAATGTCAGGCAAGTTACTCTCACGACTGTAGTTTTCAAGGTTGGTTAGGACAAGTGATTGTTAGTCTCCCTTGGCAGCTTGCATAGAACCTTCAGCTTCTATGAAATCCACTCCTCAGAAGGAAACTCTCAGCCACTGTCCTCCAAGTTTTGTGTCTGAAATTTATGGTGTCTTTAGCAATAAAGGCTTACTTTTAAGTTTTGGGGCTCAGTTAAAGGCAATAGTAATAACCTACATTAGAGAGGTGAAGAGTCTCCTGTACTCCCAGATCAAAACCTAAAAGAGACGTTTCCCATGACTGGAGCTGGAGTTTATAAACTTAAGGCTCAGGGAACATCGCTAAAGAGGGAACAGAAAGATTATAAGAGCTGCAGGAGCAGAATCCTGCCTAGAGATAGTGCCTTCTAGATGTGACGGAAAATTTAATTTGCATGCATGTAGTCTCAATAAAATAGTTATTTAAATGAGACCTTCACAATGACTACACTAGTCAACACGCTGTAATGTATAGGAAAAAATTTCACATGGTCCTAATACTAGATGAAGAGTGTCAAGCATTCAGTGGTCACTAAGACAGAATGAATCAATCTTCTTCTAGGCATAAGACTTCTGATATGTTATCTAATTCCAAGTGATTAGCCATAAACACATTGTCTTAGTTAGGGTTTCTCTTGCTGTGAAGAGACACCATGACCCTGTCAAATCTTATAAAATAAAACATTTAATTGGGCTGACTTACAGATTCAGAGGTTTAGTCTATTATCATCATGGCAAGACATGGTGACATGCAGGCAGACATGGTGCTGGAAAAGGAGCTGAGATTTCTATATCTTGATCCACTGGCAACAGGAAGTGAATTGTGTCACTGGGTGTAACCTGAGCATAGAAGACCTCAAAGTCCACCTGCAGAGTGATACACTTCCTCCAACAAGGCCGTATGTATTCCAACAAAACTCCCTTCCTAATAGTGCCACTCACTATGGGGATCTTTTTATTTCAAACCATCACACACATATATGTGTGTGTGTATATGTATATATGTATGTATATATGTATATGTGTATATGTATATTTATGTGTATATGTATATTTATGTGTATATGTATATTTATGTGTATATGTATGTTTATGTGTACATGTGTATGTGTATGTGTTTTTGGCTTATCACTGGGAATGTAATAATGTGTGTATGTGTGTGTGTGTATGTGTGTAAAATAATAAAGGAAGATTATGAATTTGAGAGGGGTGGAATCACACAAAATGATTTAAAGATTGAAATATAGAGAATGAAATGGTAGTCATGTTTAAAATTCTCATAAATTGTTTTTTAAAATAATAACTTATAAATCACAAAATCAAGCCAGCCACTTATTTTTGCATAGGGTGGAAGTGATTTCCAAGTTCTCCTCTTTACTAAGGTGATATTGGGTGTTGATGGCTATTTGTGGTGAGGAGAGTCATTCTTCTTGGAGGGTCTGGCCACTGTTAGTTTCCCAAACTCCTGTGGATGGCCCACACATATACATAAAGAAACCAGTAATTTGTCTTAGTGGGTTTGATGAAGAAAGGAAGAGATTGAGGAAGAAGGGGAGGGGAAGGTAGAATCGAGAAGGTGGTTTGAAGGGGGATATTTGAATGGGAATATGAGCAGTATTCAATAACATATTTCATTGTGTGCAAGTATGAAATTCTCAAACAATAAAAAGGAAAGGCAAGAAATATAGATTCATTCTGAATAAAGTGATAACTAAGCAAAAAATGAAATCTGAGTAGTATTTTTTCCTGATAGCAAGAAAATGAAAAGTGATTACATTTTTTTTCCTTCATAGAGTGAAAAAGAAGGTGGAATCAAGAAATAGGACATCAATATGAGACTTCCTAACTTAAACACCCAGTAGAAATGTCAAGGCCAGAGATAAACTTCTTAGTTTTGATAAAGGCACGTTTTCCATCTCAAATTAAATTAGTGAAAAAGTGTGTTTCCATCCAGTCTTCTTTGTTGTACCAGGTTGGCATCTTTATCTACAAAGGGATTGTTACCAGCTACCACACTTGTTGAGCACTGATAGCCTTCAAAAATGAAATCTGAATTTCACAGCTTTCCCAATGTCTTACTTTAATTAGTGCAATGTACCTGTATGCATTTCTCACATATACATACAGGTATATTGCACTAATCAAGTCAATATACTTGCATGGAAATATGACTATTAGAATATAATATCATATGTCACTAATCTTTACTAAATAACTTCATAGGAGGTACTAGGGCAGGCAAGATGGTTTCCTGGTTAAAATTCTTGGCATGCAGTCTGAAAACCTGCATTCACATGTAGGTGGAAGGAGAGAAATGGTGACACAAAATTGTAATTTAAATGGCACATGAACATTGTGGCATGAACATTCCTCTGTACCTCTTATACTCTCACAGACAGACAGACAGACACATACACACACCAAGCACACAAACATATACACACCACATACACACATACACACACACACACACACACACACACACACACAAAATAGATAAGTCAGATTTAAAAGTAGATATTTCTATATTATTAAGAGGTAGAGCTAATTTGAAATATTAACCACAGTATAGTTCAGATACATTTGTTTAAATTTTTTCTATTCTAAATGTGCTAATAAAGCACCTCTAGCACTGTATGTGCATAATTCAAAAGAGGATTTAACATTTACCTTTTAACTATTAATGTATCACACAGTATTAATTTTAATGTTTGCTTTGGCTATTTGATTTTAAAAGGTACTGAGTAGTCTTGTTGATTAACAAGTCAAGTTGAATAATAACTCCAGCAAAACAAGTAAAATGTTATAAAGCAAAAAATAAATCCAACAGAAATGATTATACGTTTCTGCAGAAGGAGGTAAGAATTGACTGGAGAAAACAGTAAGGATAAGTGACATTAAACCCCCAGTATTGCTGATGGAGCTCTTAATCTTACGCTGCTAGAGATTATGTCATGTTTAAGTCCAGTGATGTTAGTGTCACAATGGAGCGTCTTCTTCAAAGAATTAAGCTTATGAATAAATAATGAGGGAAAACATTTCTTTCTTTACTTTCACACCAGAGAAATGATTTTAGCAAAGTTTTCTTTCAAGTTTTTTACTGTTTTAAGCTGAAAGTAAAAGGTCTTTGAAAACAATCTAAACTAATATTTAATCATTAGTGGAGAATTATCTTTTTTAAATATAGAAGGATTGAAAACTTTTACTTGTACAATATGAGGAACAAGTCTTGAATTTGTAATTAGTTAACATATATTTTTTCCTCAATATCTTTGACACTCACTTAAGAATGCATGAGAGTTTCTCCTGTCGGACTAAGGACAGGTTTGTCCTGGATATATTCCTAGGGTTCAGGGTAGATCATGACCTTCAGCAAACAAAAGGATTACTTGTCTTAACCATTAGCATATTTTTCAGGTCAAAGTGTCTCAGAAGAAAATGCAATGTGAGCTGTAGACAAAGTTTTCAAACTTGTTTATTGCACTATAGAATTGCATTTACTTAAATTAATTAAAAAGTTTCATGTAGAAAGAAATATATATATACTTATAGTAGAACAAGATGGCCCCTGACATTTCCTCTGGCAATTTCTGCAGACACACCAAAGTAAATACCGAACCACAAACAAAACAGTCTAAGTGAATGTGGTCATCATGCTTGCATTCAGGATAGCAAAACTAAACAGTAAGGTAAAAGTGCATCGTAGAGGTAGAGCATGCAACAGAACTTGTGTTCAATCCCCAGAAATAAACTTAGTACTTTATCCTGAAAACAGTCAAAATGAAGCAAATATGCAAAATGTTCCCATGTTATTTTTCATCATTGCCAAATAACACAGTTCAGAGAGAGGCTTTTTCCCCTAAGGGAAGCAGACAGAAAATAACTATAGGCCTTAATCCTAAAAATCTTGTACCAGGTCTAATGTGTGGAATCATAGCACGGGGCAAGCTATACAACACTTATTACAAGGTTAATGCCTTCATATTGAGATTCTTCAACTGTGTTAGTAAAGGCAGAAGAGAGCCAACCTCTAGAACCCTCCTCCAAATGGTGGTAGTTGAATGAGGACCAACATTCCACTCACTCCAGGCAAGCAACAACAGAGAGGGAGAACAAGGAATAGGAGACCATGGTAAATGAAGACCACATGAGAATAGGAAGAAACAAAGTGCTAGAGAGGCCCACAGAAATCCACAAAGATACCCCCACAACAGACTGCTGGCAATGGTCGAGAGACAGTCCGAACTGACCTACTCTGGTGATGGGATGGCCAAACACCCTAATTGTTGTGCTACAAACCTCATCCAACTACTGAGGGATCTGGATGCAGAGATCCATGATTAGGCCCAGGTGGATCTCTGGGAGTCCAATTAGCGAGAATGAGCAGGGTTTATATGAGCGAGAATTGTTGAGACCAAGGTCGGATAAAGCACAGAGACAAATAGCCAAACAAACGGAAACACATGAAATATGAACCAATGGCTGAGGGGTCACCAACTGGATCAGGCCCTCTGAGTGGGTGAGACAGTTGATTGGCCTGATCTGTTTGGGAGGCATCCAGGCAGTGGGACCGGGTCCTGTGCTCATTGCATGAGTTGGCTGTTTGAAACCTGGGGCCTATGCAGGGTCCCTTGGCTCGGCATGGGAGGAGGGGACTGGACCTACCTGGACTGAGTCCACCAGGTTGATCTCAGTCTGTGGGGAAGGCTTTGCCCTGGAGGAGATTGGAATGGGGGGCGGGCTGGGGGGAAGGTGAGGGGGGCGGGAGGGGGAGAACAAGGGAATCTGTGGCTGATATGTAGAAGTGAATTGTATTGCAAAATAAAAATAAAAAAAAAAACAGATTAAAAAAAAAAGAAATCAGAATCATTTTGTGAGATCAAACATCTAATAGAACTGCACAGAGGACAGAACTCACAGACATATCCTTTAGATTTCATCCAACTATACATAGTGGCGTATTCTTGTTGCTGGCTCTGCAGCTGGGATCTTACTGTCTCTGATCCTGGGGGAGGGGGTGGGCAGATGCAAAAATGAAGGGCACAGGCTCTGGGAGGTTGTAACCAACCTTGTTCCTTGTTTATTAAACAAAGGACTGAGGTATTTGTGTGTGTACTTTCTGGCAGGTTCTGCTTCCAGCTGCCATGGTGTTTCCTGGTTGGCTCTGGGTCGTATGTCAGCAGTGGTCATCTTGGGGGGTCTGGTTTCAGGGTCCTCTGGGTCAGGATACTAATGAATATGTTGGAGCTCTTTGTTTCTTTAAGGCATGGCCCAGTGCTTTCAGCCTTACCTGCCTCATATTACGATAAAAGACAATCCTAAACTTTGTTTTCATCCTGTCTAGGCTTAATGTGGGACTAGGGATCACCTGTCCTCCTAATAATATTGTGTAGGCCTCTGTGGCTAAAAGACAGGCATAAAGGAAGTCATATGCAGAATATTGGAATCAATTCCTGATCATTTAAAACCAAGGTGACCTGTATGTCAACCAGCATGACACAACTTCAGTTAATCACACATGAAATTAAAGGACAATAATCAATAAGGGGGAAATTCAAATAGAGGAAGTAAAAAAATTCAATGAGGTGGGTAAAACATGGAAAATATTTCAATACTGTAAATAAGAGTCATTGGTCAATACATTGAGTTAATACATTGGTTAATTTTATTTCATTTGACATAGCTAGAAATATTTGGCAAAAGGGACTCACAATGAAAAAGGTATTTCCATAAAACTGTCCTGTTGGCAAGTCTGCTGGTCATTTTTATGATGAATGATTGATGTGGGAAGGCCCAGGCCACTGTGGGCCATGATAACCCTGGTAGGTGACCCAGAGTTTTATAAGAAGCAGGTTGAAAAAGCCATGACAAGCATCATTCCCGATAGCCTCTGCTTCAGTTCCTGTCTCCAGATACCTGCCTTGAGTTCCTACTCTGACTTCCCATCGAGCTGACTTCCAATAATAAGCTGAAATCAGCCCTGTCCTTCCCAAGTTGCTTTTGTTTAATTTTATATTGCTGTGATAAAACACTATTAGGTTAGAACTTTCTTATTTAGACAAAAAGGGGGAGATGTAGTGGGTAGCCATTCCAGCTTTGATCTGGAAGTTTCAACCCCCATTGAGGCTTCGGCAACTGTCACGCCTACAAGGCAGGGCCAAGGGAGGCGCCTGGGGACCCAAGATCTGGATCGGCGGGTGCTCTCACGGTTCCGGGACCCTGGATAGTGGAGGTGGACCAAGCAGAGCTCCAGAGAACACCGCTGGACTGTGATACACCTTCCCCAAACCCCGCGACTTACCTATCCCTTAATTTGTAAGTTACGCCATTAAATAAATCTCCTTTTAACTACATGGAGTGGCCTTAATAATTTCACCAATAGTTTATTTGAGGGTTACACTTTCAGAGGGTTAGAGTTCATGACCATTTGTCAAGGAACACAGCTGCCATCAGGAAAGCATGATGCTAGAGCCATAGCTGAGAGCTCACATCTTGAGCCACAAACATCAGACAAAGGGTTACACTGGGGATGGCCTGGGCTTTGGAAATATGAAAGCCTGTGCCTATTGACATGTCCACTCCAATGAGGCCACAGGTTCTCTTCTTTTCTTAACAGTCCTACTAATCGGGGACTAAATGTTTGAATATAGTGAGTATATGAGGGGCATTCTCATTGAAGCTATCACACTTCACACAGGTCCACAAAAGCTTGTGGTCAAATCATAACGCAAAATGCATTTAGTCCAACTTCCAATGTCTTTTCCAGTCACAACACAGTTTAAAAGTTCAAATTTCAACTTAGCTTCTGAGACTCCGGGGAATCCCTTAATTGTAATCCTCTGCAAAAACAAATTCAAAACGCAAATTACATACTTGTAGTGTTCAATGGCACAGAATACATATTACCATTCCAACGAGATGAATGGCATCATACTAAGTCAATACAGGATGAGAGAAAGACAAACATACCCCAGTGGAAACTCCAAAAAGAGAGGAGCTCATGCTGTTCATCTTAGGGGTAGAAAACCAAACAAGAACAATAAACATGTGGAAGCAACTGAACATAAAACTGGGAGTTCTTTAGATGAAAATGTGTGGTGATATTTTGTTCCCCAAAATATTGTGCACCCTAATAAACTTATCCAGTGTCAGAGAACAGGACAGCCACTAGATAGACATAAAGGCCAGAAAATGGTGACACACACACCTTTAATCCTAGCATTCTGGAGGCAGAGATACATCCATATCTCTGTGAGTTCAAAGCCACACTGGAAACAGCCAGGCATGGTGACACATGCCTTTAATCCCAGGAAGTGATGACAGGAAGCAGAAAGGTATATAAGGCGTGAGGACCAGGAACTAGAGCCTGGTTAAGCTTTTAGACATTTAGCAGCAATTCAGCTGAGATCCATTTGGATGAGAACTCAGAGGCTTCCAGTCTGAGGAAACAGGATCAGCTGAGGAACTGGCAAGGTGAGGTGGCTGTGGCTTGTTCTGCTTCTCAGATCTTCCAGCATTTACCCCAAGAAGAAAGAGGAACTATGGAAGCCCTGGCTAATTGTCAGAAGAGGGACATTCCAAAGTATAGGGGTTCAAGAAAGACTTGGGAATACCAAAAACACAGAATGCCTGTCCAAAGAATTAGTGACAGAAAGTAACCAAAGATGGATGTAAATGTCGAGGTATAGGAAAGAGAAAATCAGTAGTGCAATTTAATATAACCATGAGACAATTTATAATCGAGTTATCACTGGTGAAAGTTAAAGATTTTCAAGACTGGAAAAAGATAATACAAATAATATAACAGCCTTCCTGATCTGCCTACAAGATGACTTAATTTAAAAAAAAATAGCAGTTCTAAGGACAGTGGAGTGAGATTTTTCACAACACACACAAAGATAAAAAAGATACCCACCAAGAAAGTGTTATTATAGGCATGATTTAGACATGGATTTCCAAATATATAAGAGTTGAGTGGGTGAATCTATGATACAATTGCTGTACAAGAAATGCTAAAGAAAAGTTTTTCTTTCTGTAAATAATATCGATGAGTAAAAATAAAACATACACAGTCATAAAACTTTCTAGCAAGAACAAAGACACTCAGAATGTGCTAATATTTTTAAAGTGGTATGTAAAACCTTCGTATGCGTGAATGAAGACTTATGAGCCATCACTCCAGACTGGCGGAGGTAAGACCTTGCAGAACACCAGGGTTGGCTTCCCAGCACCCACATTCTCTGCTTCACAGTTCTCATACATCCCAGCTCTAGGGTATTAATTTGTGGACAGAAATTTTAAAGTTGGCCAGGCATGGCGGTAGTACATATGTTTTCCCCTAGCACTCAGGAAACTGAGGCAGGGGGTCATGATTTTACATCCTCCTTGAAATGCATAGAGAATTAAAGAATGGAGTATATAGTGGAAACCTGTCTCCGATCATTTGAAATATACTCATATAAGCAACACACAAATATATATGGTGCATATATATATATATATGTATATATATATATATATATACATACATACAGAGAGAGAGAGAGAGAGAGAGAGAGAGAGAGAGAGAGAGAGAGAGAGAGAGAGAGAGCAATTTAAATCTAGAAGAATGGATAATAAAACTTGGAGGCACAGGAGCTGGAAGTAGAGAAAAGGGCAGGGTAATGTAGATTCTGTGCTCAAGTATGAAGTTCTAGAACAAAAAAGCTAAATAAATAAATAAATAGTAGTAAATCAAAAAAGTTTCTTCCAAGTTGCATGATATACATAAGTAAAAATATATAAGAGATTTTTAAAAAATCATTACAGAATAAAATTTCCCTACAGATTGATTTACTTAGGGCAAGAGATGGCTCTAAGGGTAAGGAAAGAAATAGAAAACACTAATGAAAAGTAAAATAACTGGTATAAGAAGAACATTACCCATCAAGTTCCTTTCAATTTAAATGAACATGATTTTAGATAGATCCAAAAAGTAATAAGAAATTAAAGGGAAAAGAATAAAATTACATATTAGGAAACTCTTCCAGGAAATAAAATATTCTGCAGAGTTTGGAAAAGATCTCTCAAGAATGAGTAAAACTATTTGAAATTTGTACATCTGAGGAAAAAAAATACATATCCAAGTATAGTAGAAATTCAAAAACCCACCAAGAATAGATATTTCCCCAAAAAATTATAAAAACAAATATCCTGTTACAAACAATGCTGATATGAACATAGCTGAGCAAGTGCTCTTGTGGTATGATTGAGCATTCCTTGGATATATGCCCAAGAGTGGTATAGCTGGATCTTGGGGGAGATTGATTCCCAATTGTTTGTAATAGCCAGAGCCTGGAAACAACCTAGATGCCCTTCAACTGAAGAATAGATAAATAAAATGTGGTACATATACACAATGGAATACTACTCAGCAGAGAAAAACAATGACATCATGAGTTTTGCAGGCAAATGGATGGATCTAGAAAAAAATCATCCTGAGTGAGGTAACCCAGACTCTGAAAGACAAACATGGTATGTATTCACTCATAGGAGGATACTAGATGTAAAACAAAGATGACTAGACTGCTACTCACAACTCCAGGGAGGCTACCTAGAAAACAGAACCCCAAGAAAGACACAGGGATTGTCCAATGACAGAGAAATGAATGAGATCTACATGAACAACATGGATATGAGTGGGAGCAAGGAAGGGCAAGGGTCAAGGGAAAGAGAGCTTAGGGGAGCAGGAGATCCCAGCTGGATCAAGAACAGAGAGGGAAAACAAGGAATAAAAGACTATGATAAATGAAGACCCCGTGGGAATAGGAAGAAGCAAAATGCTAGAGAGGTCCACAGAAATCCACAAAGATACAGCCACAATAGACTACTGTCAATGGTCGAGAGACAACCGGAACTGACCTACTCTGACGATAGGATGGCCAAACATCCTAATTGTCGTGCTAGAAACGCCATCCAATGACTGAGGGAACCGGATGGAACACGGCCAGGCCCGGGCTGGAGCTCCAGGAGTCCAATTGGTGAGAAAGAGGAGGGTTTGTATGAGCGAGAATTGTTGAGACCAAGGTTGGAAAAAGCACAGGGACAAATAGCCAAACGAATGGAAACACATGAACTATGAACCAATAGCTGAGGAGCCCCCAACTAGATCAGGCCCTCTGGATAAGTGAGACAGTTGATTAGCTTGATCTGTTTGGGAGGCATTCAGGCAGTGGGACCGGGTCCTGTCCTCAGTGCATGAACTGGCTGTTTGGAACCTGGGGCTTATACAGGGACACTTGGCTCAGGCTGGGAGGAGGGTACTGGACCTGCCTGGACTGAATCTACCAGGTTGAACTCAATTCTCAGGGGAGTCTTTGCCCTGGAGGAAATGGGCATGGGGGTGGGCTGGGGAGAAGGCGGGGGAGGGGGGAGAACAAGGGAACCCGTGGCTAATATGTAAAATTAAATTTAATAAATAAATTTTAAAAAAATGAAATATAATAAAACAAATATCCTGATTTAAAAGTTGCCAACAAATCTAAATAGGCATTATTCAAAGGCAAAGATACAAATGCTCATGGATAAATGAGGTTTTTCAGCAGCAGTAAATTACCAGGGAAATGTCAAGACCACAATGAGGTACCAACACACAGACACTGGAAAATGATTCGGCCATAAAATAATGAAATCCTGCTATCATGCAACAACCTGGATGAAATTTTTGACCATTGTTGGAAATAAATAAGTTAGAAATACAAAGGTAATTACTTCACCATCTTCCCATATGTGGTGTATGGAAAAATTGATATCACATGAATTAAAATACGTGTGATTATTAACAGGTTTTGTGAACATCGAAGGAAGGTGGGATGAAGATATACATGTACATAGAAATCAGAAACAATACAAAAAGAAAAGCAATGATCAATGGACACTAAGCTATAGACAGGAGCAAGGATCTTTGTGTGAATATTGTCCAGTATTGGGGCAATAAAAACAGTAACATGCTAAATATTTCAAAAACCTAAAAGAATACTTCCTGAAGTTTTCAACATGCATGACTGTCAAGCATCAAATATAAATTTGTTTAAACAATATATGATATATAGATAAAATTGCTATTATAAATATACCCATCACTTTACATTTTATAAAGTATATCGAGTATCTCTTACAAATAAGAAACTGTAAAAAGGCCAGCTATGACCGCAGTAAAATAGCTCTGGAAACATTCACTCCATGAAATGCATGGAAAACTGGATTTATAAATCATCAAAGAATGATGATGAATGCTATTACTTGTTGTTATGTATTCAGCATAAAATATAACAGAATTTTATATATCTCAAAAATGTTTGCAGCATAAATATTTTCTTGGTACGTATCTGCCACGAACTCTGAGTTATGGTGCTTCTTTATTTAAATTACAGTTGCCTTGAGAATATAAAAGTGTGATCATTTCAAACAATACACTGTGAATTAAAACTCCAATTAAGCTGGTGCTTGGTTGTCAACCTACACATATATTTTAATCATATAATGTTTTTGTCCTATTTTGAATACTTTCCTATGGGTATTAACTATCATTATAGCAATAGCAATGGATATAGTGTGAAACCTTGCCATTGGTTAAATCTCATTTCTTATGGACATAGAATAGTATGTAGTGACACATTAATGACAGATTTAGTGTTAAAGGCATGTTCTTACATATTTTATATGTGAATGTAAAAGTTCCTGTTTTAAACATTTAAATTCAATTAATAATATAGTTTCCTATATTTGTTTCACTATTGGCATAATCATTGACATAATCAATGCATTCCATTTCTACTTAAAGAAAAATGTTCATAGAAAATGTGGCGTGTGTATGGTTGTATGGATGCAGATTTTTTTTTTTAAAAAAGTGTTCAGCTATGTGAACTGATGAATAATCCATATTTTTTTTCTGGGCATTAATCCAATGAACAGATGATCAGCAAAATCCACATAGATTTTCAAGTACTAGGACAAACCATCCCTAATTAAGATTCTTAATTGGGTACTGATCAAAAATGTTCCTACAATATAAGACAACAAAGGGTAGGCTAATTTCATAATATTTTGAAATTTCATTAATGTAATAAATATTCATCAAGTCTAAAAGGTGCTTGGTGATCAAATTGCTGTATTTCAGTCTTTAATAATATGTAAAGACACACTGTTTCATTTACATTGAAGAACTATAACCTTGAGGTTTTTTTATAACTTCCTTAATTTTTTTCAAATTAAAGTGTAATTACATCACTTCCCTTCAGGCCTGGCCTTTTTCCATCCTTTCTAGGTCACCACCCTTCAGTCCTTCTCATGCTGCTTCATTCTTATTCAGATTGATTACCTCTCTTTCATTATTATCATTGCACACACATAAATTATACACACGCACGCGCACACACACACACACAAACACACACACACACACATATATAAAACTACATATATATGCATAAATATTTATATACAACCTCTGAGTTCATTTAGTGTAGCTTGTGTGTATACGATGTCTGGGCCAAATTCTTTGTGTTGGATAATCATCAGGGCGCTCAACCCTAAGAGAGTAACTCTTCCTCTCTCTGCCGTCATTATATGTGTGTATTTCTTTGCCCTGGGGCCCCCATGAGAGTCTCTTTCACCATTAGCAGCATGTCTACTGATATTATTACTATTCCGATCTTATTCAATCAGCTATACTGTTGCAATGTCACGTGTGAAGCTTCCTTGTCATTTCTGCCGTGACTATGGCTCTTATGATCTTTCTGCACTCCTCATCAGCAATGTTCGCTGAGACTTTGGATCACGAGTGGTGTTTTAGATATATCCATTGGGGCGAAGCTCCACAGGATACATAAATCTCTGCAGTATGACTTGTTGTGGTTTTCTGAATGACCTCTGAGTGCTGTACAAAAATTTTCTTTGATGGGCCTTGAGAACTACATAAATCTGTGGGCAAAAAGGATAAGTTTTAGAATGAACTTAGTCATTACAGTGTTCTAGTAAAGTGAAAGTATTAGATTGGATCTTAGATACAGTTCTTCTACCATCACTTTACTCAGGTATATTTTAAAATGAGCCCTCAGTTAGACAGATGATGTGAATTTTTAAAAATAATTTTTAAGTGCTAACTCATTTATTTCTGGGTTGTTTCCACTCAATTATTTGGCAATAAGATAAAATAAGGTACCCTTTGCTTATTCAGCCTCTCTTTTACTTCTAATATTGAAATATGTTTTTGAGCATGAATACTTAACAGTTCTACCTGTTACTTTGTGTGCTGATATCCCTTGCTTCTTTTCCTAAAAACTGAATACTTCCTATTCTGCCCAACTAATGTTTTATAAAGAACTGAGCAGCAAAGAAATAGTCTTGATTAAAAAATTAAAGTATCTGGAGAGCCTATCTACTCATGTTTTCCTTGACCTCTACACTTTTAATGTACATACCAATTCTTCGGGTTTTTTTTTGTTTTTTTTGTTGTTGTTGTTGTTTTTCGAGACAGGGTTTCTCTGTGTAGCTTTGTGTCTTACCTGGAACTCACTTGGTAGCCCAGGCTGGCCTCAAACTCACAGAGTTTCTCCTGGCTCTGCCTCCCAAGTGCTGGGATTAAAGGTGTGCACCACCATCATCCAGCTGTTCATATCAGTTTAAAACAAGTAACATTTGAAAAATTAATGTTTAAAAATTACACATCATCCTCAAGTGTAACCACTAAAACAAAAATGTGATAGGTTTTTGTTGCATTTTCAAAGTAATTATGAATGATTTATAAAGATAAAAGTATATTATTTTTCTCTTTGAGTATTCTATTGTACCTTTTCCTTGAGATGTAATTTTATATTTGATTATGTTTTATTGACTGAACACAATCATTATTTTTAAAATGAAAATATTTATATAATTACATACATTTTAAAATATTCTTTGAGGATAATTTTAAATGTTGCTCCAAGACTTAATCATTACTGATAATTACTTTAGAATAAAACTCTAGTATTTAAATATTATAAACTTAATATTTCTTTAAAGGATAAAGAAAAAGTATATTTAAAATATTCCTTTTAGGATTATAAAAGGATTTCTTGTTATTCCTCATATTAATTCTGATATTGACTTGCATATAGCACATAATACTGAAGATGCTTTTTAATATTAGCTTCATTTGATTTGTTTAATAATTACAAGTTTGAGAAATAAATCTTATTTAGCTAGGTACAGTTTAAAAAATTTTCTTATAACTGTCGTGAAATATTTAAATTCCATAATAATTTATGAGCAAAATCTTATTTGGTCATAATCTATCACTTATAATAATAATAATCTACCATCTAAAATCTTAGTCATCTTTAAAGAAAAAAAAAGCAAATTTCTGTTGCTTGAAATTCCCTAAAACTATTGACTTCAAAATAGATTTTGAAATTTTAGGTAACTTTGATGCAATAACTGTTCAAATAGTAGTCAAAATAAATGAGAAAATATATTTTGTTATAGGAACAAAACACTAAGTATGATTTAAATACATCAGTAAAGGTTAACAAAAAATACATGTAATTGGAGCTCTGAAAACCCAGTGTACTTTTTGAAAAGAAATAAATAAAGACATCCTACTTTTTATATACTTATTACACCTGTAATTGGAATAGCTAAAGATTTTGGGAACAAAGGTGGGAAGTTATGAGGTTAAAGGGATGTGTTTGGCTTTCAAGTTGACAAGCAGTGGAATTGTGATATTTAATTTTAACTCTCAACTTTGTTAAATCTGTAATTATTGGAGAGATGAATTTCTACACATGTATATAGGGGATAATCTTGTTAAGGTTAACTCAAAGTTGAAGCACTTAACCACTATGAGTGACAGCATTCCCTAGGGTAGGTTTCTGGAATTTACAAAAATTTAAAACTCAAACTGGCCTGAGCACAAGCATTTATTGCTCTTCTCTTACAGATTGTGGATGTAATGTGATAAATTGCATCAAATTCATGCTTCCAGGATTTCCCTGAAATGGTGGCATTGGTCATCAAACTTTGAAATTAATAAACCCCTTTCTTTAAATTGTTTTTGTCAAGATATCCTACCATAGTGACAGGAAGAATGTTTAGCAGCAATATTATGTAGTCGCCTTTTAGTACAGAATATGAGTAAACATGTTGTTGCTATACATATTTCAAGGAAAAGAAAGAAGAGACTTGTGTATAAGAATATTGAATGTTGGAGGGGGAGGTCAAGGCAACGTTAGAGGTGTTTACTAGAATCTTCATTCTTTAGTGATGCAGTTTCTAGATGATCTGGTAGAATTTAGCATGACCTAATGATTCTGAACCAGAATGATCTTTATCATTTTACTTACGTGAGAAAAATGAGATGTGGACTGATGCATAAAAGAAACAAATGAAAATGCAACCTGAAGTCCAGTGACTGACTTCCAGTGCATACCATTGATTTTTAAAGAAAAGATTATATATAGGGGTTGGGGAATTAGCTCAGAGGTAGAGCGCTTGCCTAGCAAGCACAAGACCCTGGGTTCAGACCTCAGCTCTGGAAAAAAAAAAGATTATATATAAACATACATACATATATATGTGTGTACATATAGGCAACATGGATATGCAACAAACAAATTCTCACATAAGTATTAAGCAAAATTCTAACAAAAATATCATAAAAATTTTTTATACTATTTTCCCACATCCCCAAATGTGTACCTCTTCGAGCACTCCTTATTACTTAGCTTCTTAGGCCTTGTGGATTATTACATGGCTACCCTTTACTTTATGGCTAATAACCACTTATAAGTGAGCACATACTATGTTTGTATTTCTCAGTCTGGGTTACCTCACTATCGGAGGCCAGCTCCAACCTGTCAAAGGGTTCCTGGGGGGAGGAGTGAAGAATGAAGAAGTATTAGATAGAAATATAGATGGAGACAGTAAAAAAGACAGAGGCACAGGATAGCTTTGGAAGGACCCCGGGTCAATACCCAGTTGTCCTGAGTTTAATCATGATGGGCTTTTTATGCATCAGCAAGGGGTGGAGCAAAAGACCTTCCCCTTTTAAGGTTGAGGCACAAAGCACCAACAAGTGTAGATCCTTTAAAACACCTGGTAACCACGCCCTTGCCAAATCATCCCATTATGCAGCCCTGCTGGGGAAAGCAAGCTCAGAGTTTCTGACCTTGAGTAAGGCCTTACTAGGGAGCCTCTGTGGGCCCCCACACCTCACTCAGGATGATCTTTTCTAGTTCCATTCATTTGTCTATGTATTACATGATGCCATATATGCACAGTTGTGTGATACTCCATTGTATAACTATACCACATTTTCTTTATCCATTCTTCAGTTGAACAACATCTAGGTTGTTTCCAGTTACTGGCTATTATTAATAAAGCTGCTATGAACATAACTGAGCATTGTCTTATGGTATAGTAGTGTGTCCTTTGAGTATATGCCCAGGAGTGGTATAGCTGGGTCTTTAGGTAGTTCAATTTCTAATTTTCTGAGGTACAACCATGTTGATTTCCAAAGTGGCTGTACAAGTTTACATTCCCATCAGCAATGAAGGAGTGTTCCTCTTGCTCCACATCATTTTTTTTTTTGTATTAGCCATTCTGAAAGATGTATGATGGAATCTCAGAGTTGTTTTGATTTGCATTTCCCTGATGACTAAGGGTGTTGAACATTTATTAAATTTTTATTTGTTTAATTAAGAAACTTTTTATTCAGTTTACATATCAACCATAGATCCCCTCTCTTCCCTCATCCTGCTCCACAGTCTTCCACCCCAACCCACTACCCATTCCCTCCTCAGACAAGATATGGCCTCCCATGGAAAGTCAGCAGAGCCTGGTATATTAAGTTGAGGCAGGTCCAAGGCCCTCCCCCTGCATCAAAGCTGTGCAGGGTGTCCCATCATAGGTGTTGCGCTTCAAAAAGCTGGAACATGCACCAGGGATAAATCCTGATCCTACTGCCAGGGGGCCACTTAAGCAGATCAAGCTACACAACTGTCTTTCTTATGCAGAGAGCCTAATCTATTCCCATGGATGCTCCACAGCTGTTGGTCTAAAGTTCATGAGTTTCCACTAGTTTGATTTGGTTGTCTCTATAGGTTTACACATCATGATCTTGATGCTCCTTACTCATAGAATTTCTCTTCTCTTTCTTCGACTGGACTCCTGGAACTTGACCTGATGCTTGGCTGTGGATCTCTGCATCTGCTTCCATCAGTTACTGCATGAAGGTTTTATGATGACATTTAGAGTATTCACTGATCTGATTACTGGGATATGCCTGTTCAGGCACCCTCCCTGCTATTGCTGGAGTCATCCTTGTGGATTCCTGGGAACTTCCCTAGCACCCAGTTTCTCTCTATACCCATGATGTCTCCCTCTAGTCTTTAAGTGCTTCTCAGACATTTGAGATTCTTCTGTTGAGAATTCTCTATGTAGATCTGCACCCCATTTTTAATTAGATTATTTGGTTTGTTGATGTCTATTTTCTTGAGTGTTTTATATAGTTTGAAAATCAGCCTTCTGTCAGATTTGGGGTTGGTGAAGATCTTTCCCATTCTGTATGCTGTCATTTTGTTCTTTTGATAGTGTCCTTTGACTTACAGATTTTCAGCTTTATGAGGTTCCATTTATTAATTCTTGATCTTAGTGTCTGCTAGATTGTTGTTCTCTTCAAGAATGTGTCTCCTGTGCCATTATGTTTAAAATTATTCTCCACTTCCTTTTCTTTCAGATTCAGTGTATCTTGATTGATATTGAGGTCTTTGATCCACTTAGACTTGAGTTTTGTGAAGGGTGATAGATATGGATCTATTTGCATTCTTCTACATGTCAACATCCAATTAGATGGACACTATTTGTTGAAGATGTTTTCTTTTTTCTATTGTATAATTCTGGTGTTGTTAAAAAAATACAGGTGTCCATATGTATGTACATTTCCATCTTGGTTTTTCATTCAGTTCCATTGATCAACCTGACTATGTTTATGCTGATACCATGCAGTTTTCATTACTACAGATCTGTAGTACAGCTTGAAATCAGAGATGATGATACCTCCAGAGGTTTTTTTATTGTACAGGATTTTATTTTAGTTATTCTTTTTTAATTTTTTCTCTATATATTGCTTTCAAAATCTGTAAAGAATTGTGTTGGAATTTTGATGGAGATTGCATTGAACCTGTAGATTGCTTTTGTTAGGATGGCCATTTTACTATGTTACTCCTACTGATCCATGAGCATGGGAACTCTTTCCATCTTCTGATGTCAATTTAAATTTCTTTTTTCAAAGACTTGGAGCTTTTGCTATGCAGCTCTTTCATTTGCTTTATTAGAGTTACACCAAGGTATTTCATATTATTTGTGGCTATTGTGAAGAATCCTATTTCCCTAATTTCTCTCTCAGCCCTTTTATCATTTATATATAAAGATTTTGTTGCCTTAATCATGTACCTAGCCATTTCAATAAAGGTGTTTATCAGCTGAAGAAGTTCCCTGGTAGAGTTTTTGGGGTTGCTTATGTATACTATCCTATCATCTGCAAAGAGTGATACTTTGACTTCTGCCTTTACATTTTGTATCCCCTCAATCTTCTTTAGTTGTCTTATGGATCTAGCTAGAAATTCAAGTACTATAATGAATATATATGGAGAGATGGGCAGCCTTGTCTAGTCCTGATTTTAGTGGAATTATTTTCAGTTTCTTTCCTTTTAATTTAATGTTGCCTATTGGTTTGCTATATATTTCCTTTATGTTTAGCTGTGTTCCTTGTATCCCTTATCACTCCAAGATTTTTACCATGAAGATATGTTGGACTTTGTCAAAGACTTTTACAGCATCTAATGAAATGATCCTGTGGGTTTTTTTCTGTCACTTTGTTTATACAGTGGATTACATTTTCAGATTTTAATACGTTGAACTATATCTGCATCTCAGGGATGAAGCCCATTTGATCATGGTAGAAGATAATCTTTTTGGTGTGTTCTTGGATTTAATTTGGGAGTATTTAATTGAGTATTTTTGCAACAATGTTCATGAGGGACATTGGTCTGCAATTCTCTTTCTTTGTTGACTTTTTGTGTGGTTTCAGGAGCAGGGTAACTGTGGATTCATAAAATGAATTGGGAAATGTGTCTTCTGTTTCTCTTTTGTTGAATAATTTAAGGAGTATTGGTGTAAACTCTGGTTTAAAAATCTTGTAAAATTCAGCACTAAATCCATCTGGCTTTTGGCTTTTTCTGGTTGGGGGACTTTTAATGAATGGGTCTATTTCACTGGGGTTAGAAGTCTATATAAGTTCTTTTTCTGATCATGATTTAAATTTGGTAATTAGTACCTATTGAGACAATTATCCATGTCATTTAGATTGTTCAGTTTGGTGGAGTATAGTTGCTAAAATATGTTCTTATAATTCTCTGGATTACCATGGTATCTGTTTTTATGTCCCCTATTTTAAATGATATCTTCTTTATTTATTAATTTGGATATTCTCTGTCATCCCTTTAGTTAGTTTGAATAAGTGTTTATCTATGTGTATTTATTTTTTCAAAGAACCAAATCTTTGTTTCATTGATTCTTTATATTGTCCTTGTTTCTATTTTATTTATTCCAGCCCTCAGTTTTATTTTTTCTTGTCGTCTACTTCTCTTTTGTGATTATTTTTTTTGTTCTTTTATTAGTTTTGAGTGATGTACTGATTTTTAAGTATGTCAAAAAATCATTAAGTGTCATTTTATTATTATGATGCTTTGTCAGAATGACAGTGGTAGGTTTCTCCTAGGCCTGTAACCTAACTAGTCTCAGGTTCTTAGCAACTTTAACAATGTCAGGTATGGATTCTAGCTGTTATTCTTCCGTGTTTATTTGCGTATGACTTGTGAATTTTCTTTTACAGTTTGCAATATCCTGTATTTGCCCTGTATATTTTGTGTTTTAACAGTAACATGATATGTGGTACCACAACACATTTGGCCTGAACCTTTTAACCTGATTATGGTTGGTTAAGAATGATGAACTGACAGACACATATATAGTAAAGATGTGAGTATGAGGGGTTCTACTACTTCTGCAACCAAGAATCCCAACACGTTTATTATGTAGAACACAGAGTGGATTAACTCGTCTTTGTAGGGAAGCAGTATCAAATGTAAATACCCAGGAGGAGGAAACTGCAAGTGCTATTCTTTTTGCACTTGTCACTTATTCCTAAACACTCATAGTGGGGTCCTTCAGGAGAGATCTGTCACTCCTTTTGAGCCCTGCTCATATGAGATAAGGCTTTCCCAATGTCCAACAGATCCTAGGCCTAAGACTTTTGACATAGGTCCATGTCAACAATAAACATTCCATATGCATTAACAGTGCTTGCTCTACTCCCTACAATGTGAGTTTATTTTCTGATCTAATGTATTTGATACTCTGTGTGTTTTGTGTCTGGATGGGTATGTCTTTCATTAGTTTGGAGACTTCTTTTATGATCACATTGAACATTTGTTCTGTGCAGTGGGCCTGGGGTTAGTCCCCTTATTTCAGGACTGTAAATTGTGGATAGGGTTTGTTTTCATGGTGTCCTTCTGGTTTTATATAATTCCTCCTTATTTTTTATTTAAATTTATCAGATTCTTATATTGAATACTACAGTTTCTCTCCTCTACATTCAAGTCCAAGTATTCTGGATTCTACTTGATGATTGTGCTGCTAAGAGTTTCCCTTGAGTTTTCTAGTTTGCTCATTGAATTTTTCAAGTCTATCTTCATTTCAATTGATTTTTTCAGTATTTATCTTTAAAGAATTATCTTTTCAAATCCTAACCTGCTCTTACTATTCTTTCAGCCATCTGTGTGTGTGTTTTCTTGCAGTGCAATCAGAAGTTTATTTCTGTACTCTGTAAGATAATTGAAAAACTTATTCATGTCTTTCTTAAGGTCCTTGAATTCCCTGGTCACATTTATAATTGCTCTTTAAATTTCTGTCTCATGCTTCTTTAACTAATTCTCATTTAAGAACATTTCTATAAGATTGGTGTTTTTCCCCCCCCCTGTGGGAAGCATTCATACTTCTTGACCTTTAATATTGTTTGTATTTATGATATGTGACCCAGGCCTGTGGACTTCTTTCATTGATTGTTGATGAGGAATTCCAGTTACAGCTTGTTGAGTGCAAGTTGGTTTCTGTTTCTGCTGTTGTTCAAAATTAGTACATTTCAGACAAGCTAGGAAAAGTTTGCGGATCATCCCTTCAGAAACTCAGTGCTAAATTTTTCACTGGACAGACTGTGTGATTCCGATCCTGTGGCAACCAGTATATCATGAGGGTCTTGGAGGAGTTGTTAGACTGGTTGAAGGAGGTCTGAGAAAGCTTTCTCATGAGGTTTCCAGGTGGACATAGGTGTGAAAAGACAGTATGCAGCATGGTTCCCAGAATTCTCACCAGGAAAGCAAGGTGAAACTGCTCAGGACTGGGTCTGGTTATGAAACTGCAGCATAGAAGAAGAAGTCTGGATAGATTCATTGAAAACTTTGGAAATACAGATCCCAGCTGGGTATAGTACCAGATGTGATACCAGGATAGACCCAGGAATGGATGGACCATTTATCTATCACTGTCTCTTTAAGAGCAGTCACTGAGAGAGATTGAAAATGTATTTGAAATTCTTAAGTGGAACAAATTTTGCATGTGCAAAATGTCCAAATTATACAAAAGTGGATCAAAAAATAAGTTGCTACAGTTTGGTTTAAACATTTTAGCTGAAAATTTTGTTTTGATTTCCTTTGGAGGACTCCAAATACATTTACAAACATTTTTCATGTTTATTGGATATCTTTCAAAGGTTTCAGTTGCATATAAAACCAACAGAACTCAGTAAGTTACCAATACAAAGAATTGGATCAAATATTTATTTTTAACATGTATTAAAATATTCACTTCACATTCTACATCCCCTGTCAGTCATTGTCTTTATTTTGTGTTGACTTTGGATCACTGAAGGGAGGAAAAACAAGGTCATTTCTTTTTCTGGTTGTCTCTGACTATGACTCAATAAGTTCTCCAAATGTCAGTGATAGTTTTACAAAAATTTTAAACTTATCATACATTTATCTCCCTGTTTCTGACTGTATGTTAAAGTCAAACAGACCCCATCCTTTCCCTCTGAGTGTTATTTTGCAAGATGGATTGTCTGAGCATCTAAATGTATTCTTCAATACCACAGAATATTCCCATCATGAATTTTTTCTTTTTTTTACATTACTGGGGAACAAAATTATTCATCATTCTTCACCATACCCTGCCCATCAACCAACCCAAGGACATGAAAGCAAAGTGACCCAAAATGAGTCTATCTTGCACATCTTTTTCCCCTGTGTTTTGGAAATACCACTCTTGCTTGTGCCAAAATATCATTCCTGTTCTCAAATACAACTGCCCATGCTGTAGCTTTGATTTTTTTCCTTTTGACAGTTACTCCATTTAGACCTAATTTTGCTGGATGTTTTCTACTTAGAAAGTCCCCAGGAATATAATTTATACTGTTTAACAAATTATTTATTTTATTTTTTGAGATAAAATAATATTAAAATAAAATTTCCAAGTAATATCTCAAAAAGGTTTATCATCCCTACACATTAGGGAAATGCAAATCAAAACAATCTTGAAATTTCCTCTTACTCCAGCCACGATGTCAAAGATCAACAAGATAACTAACAACAAATGTTAGAGAGGGTGTGGTGAACAGGGAGCTTCACTCACTCTTTGTGGGATTGCAAACTAGTTCAGCAACTCTGGAAATGAGTATAAAAAACTCTCAAAAATCTGAAAAAAAAATAGTATCCTTTACCAATGTATTTTACTTTATAATACTTGAAGTTATTATTTTGCACACATGATTTCTTTGAGGTGAAGGATCCTAACATTACTTAATTCTCCTGATTACTCCAGCAGACACTATATCATTTGCGAAATGGCTACCTGTTTCCTTGAGTCAGGAGGCTAAATACTTAAAGTTGTATTTGATCAGAGCTGTAATAAGATATAAACCACATACCATAGATCCAGTGACCTTTTGTATATTCAGTTAAGATATAATAATTAAAGCTACAGTGTAGACAGGTCATATAACATAATCCTAAGTAAAATAAATCATGTGTCTTGATAATTTCGAAATGTAGTATACATTAGTATGTAGACAAAATTCTAAACAGTCTTATTAAATAAGAAACACAGAGTCAAATACAGAGTTAAAACCAAGAGATCAGAGCAAGAGCCACGACTACCTTATCTGACCACCTCACCCGCAGTCACTTCCTGAGAGAGAGAGAGAGAGAGAGAGAGAGAGAGAGAGAGAGAGAGAGAGAGAGCTTCTTCCTGATTGTCTTTTTATTGCCTTTCTGTTCTGCCTTCTCATTGGCTCTAAACCCAACCACATGATTTCCTTGTCACTGCCTGTCTATACAGACCTCCAGGTCTCTATAGTTGGTACTGGGATTAAAGGTTTGTGTCACCGCTTGACTGTATCCTTGACCACACAGAGACTCTGCCTGCAAAGTGATCAGATTAAGGGCATGTGCCACCACCTCCTGACTTCTGCTAAATGGCTTGCTTTCTAGCTCTGATCCCCAGGCAACTTTATTTATTAACATACAAATAAAATCACATTTCAGCACAAATAAAATATCACCATATTAGTATTTGATTGAGGACATAGAACAAGAGATATTTACTCATCTAGCTTTAGAGTTGGCATCATGGACACATTCTAAAATTATTAGTGATTAATTATGCTATTTTTAAATGTATATTTGAATCTGATCCTTTCTCATTCACCTTGACATTCATTTCCTTCCCTTGACACTTTCAACAGACATTCTTCCACAGTCTTAACAGAAAGGTCAGCATGGCTAAACATTGGCTCTGTGTGCGTTAAGAACTAATTGCAAAATGATGTTTAGCTGAATATTCTTCACAGTTCCTAGGTGAAAAACCCCTTTTGCCATCAAGCTCCAGGAGAAAGTGTAAACATTGCAGCCCCAATCTGGAGGTATCCTGGCAGTCAGGAGCCAAGGAATACCAAAAAGTCACTGTAAGTGTGGCGGCTTACAGCTCTTTTCCAGGGAAAGGTTTCCACACTGAAAGTGCAACAACTCTTCTCCCCCAGGGGAAGGTTTCCCCAGTGAAGTTGTTACAGTGAAATGTTACAACTTTCTGCTGCAGGAAAGTTTCCCCAACAAGAGTATTACAGTTCTGCTCCTCTCTGGCTCTGGTGAAAGTTGTTACAGCTTAACTCCATTAAGGTGAAATGTCACACCACATAACAAATCTCACTCACGAGATTTATTGGAAAGAGGAATCCAGGAGGGTGGCTGCCTCTAGGGTGAGAAGCAACAGCAAAGAGAACGTGTTACACAGCTTACATTGGGTTTCTTGGGTGGTGGTGGTGGTGGTGGTGGTGGACCTTTCCAGGATGGCATGGGATTGGTGGATTTTGTAGCCTGATTCTGGGACAAGCTCAGGGATTGGTGTGATTTCAAAAACTGGTCCTGGGGTTAAGTCAGGGTCAGGGTGTTTTTCCTTGACTCAGGTGTCAGTTATAGTCAGGGGAGCATGTTTTTTTTTTTTTCCCTTGGCCCTTTTTACCCTACAGAGAGAACCATTGATACTTTGATGATAACTTTAACCAAACACATTTATTTAATTATTTATATGTTTATGGTATATGTGCTCATTTTTTTGTACCTGTGCCTATGGGCAAACATGTAGATGTCACAGGTGGCTGTCAAATGTCTTCCTCAGTCACTCCCCTCCATGTGTGTGTGTATATGTATATATATGTATATATATATATATATATGTGTGTGTATATATGTATATATATATATAATATGTATGGAGGACAACATCTGTTGATAAACTGAAGCTCACTAGTACAAAAAGACTGAATCTCCAATGAAGTCCAAGGATATTCCTAAACCTCACACACCAATGCTAGAGATACAGAGCCATGTCATCATATCTGTTCATGTAAGAGATCTGCTGGGATCCAACCTCAAGTGCTCATACTAACAGAATCAGCACTTTCTAGATTTTATCATCTCCAGTAACATCCAGACATTTTCTGTATCGGTTAGTGTCCAGCAAGTGAAGATGAACAACTGGAACTGGAATCCTAGTTCTGTGGACACAGAGATGTTGCAGAAGTTTGAGTCCAGTTTGGTCCACCATAGGAAGTTCCAGACCAAGAGCAACATAGTGAGGCTCTTGAGTCTAAATCTCCAATCCCCAAAATAGGGTTCACATATTAACCACTTACTATATGTTAAAAAAGATAACAGTCTAAAATTCTCCCATTGTACCAATGCACATACAGTTAAATCAGACTTTCAATTTTCTTTCCTATTTCAAAGACAGAATTGGAGTTATGTAAATTTACTAATGTCAGTATCAATATATATTTGTCTCTTTTCCTGTTATTAGAAATCATATCAAGATTAGTTATGAGTTTATGTTCACTTTTACTCTATCTGAGGTCATATTGCCAAAGTCAAGCTTTTTTTTTTATATTTTATTTTTGTTTTTTGTTTTTTTTCCGAGACAGTGTTTCTCTTTGTAGTTTTGTGCCTTTCCTGGAACTCGCTTTGGAGACCAGGCTGGCCTCAAACTCACAGAGATCCACCTGCCTCTGCCTCCCAAGTGCTGGAATTAAAAGTGTGCACCACAACCACCCAGCTGAAGCTTTATTAAAAGTAGAAATTTGTTTATTTATATGATAGCTATATCTTTGCAATAATATTTAATCTCACTCAAGTTCTGAAAATAGAGATAACCCTGAAAATGACATGATATACTATACAACTACACACATACAGATACACCAAATGCACTGATATAACTCAATTTATAAAGGAAATTCTAGCATTTTAATATAAAAATCATTTTAAAGTGCCTAAAATAGAAAAATTATAAATAAACAAATTTGGATTTCTGATCTGAAAATTATAAAATTAGGTAACATTTTGAATGTTATATGGAAATATTTCCTGATTAAAATAAATAATTCAGACACTTTATAAAAAGTACATGGTGTAAAGCATAAATTGATTCTGACTGCATTGGTGTCAAACTCCACATTGGGTTCATAAGCCATTGATTTATTAAAATCATAGAATATGTAAGTATGAATTACACAATGTCCATAATAAAAATAGTACATCCATTCACACTAATATTATTGATAAAGAGCATAGGTGATATTGTTTATCATATCCTACCTGAGGATTTTTCATTTTGTACATGGTATAAAAATGTGTACATTCAGAGGAGATACTTACTAGTTAGTTTACCTTGGGTATCATTTCTATTATATTATATCTGAATGTAAATATTTTTCAAAATAACAATTTCATATGAATTCATTACTCTGATTGATACTATTAAGAATTAAGTAAAGTAAAAACA
Source organism: Peromyscus eremicus (assembly GCF_949786415.1). NCBI lineage: Eukaryota > Metazoa > Chordata > Mammalia > Rodentia > Cricetidae > Peromyscus > Peromyscus eremicus. The sequence goes on from NC_081433.1 coordinate 41,465,580, forward strand.
GTGATTAAAAATTACCTAAAAGCCCAGCAGTGGTGGTGCATGCCTTTAATCCCAGCACTGGGGAGACAGAGGCAGGAATATCTCTGTAAATTCCAGCCTGGTCTACAGAGTGAGTTCCAGGACAGCCAGTGATGTTAGACAGTAATGAAGGGCAAGGGTAGAGGGAAAGAGAGCTTGGGGAAGCGGGTGATCCCAGCTGGATCAACAACAGAGAGGGAGAACAAGGAATAGGAGACCATGGTAAATGAAAACCACATGAGAATAGGAAGAAGCAAAGTGCTAGAGAGGCCCACAGAAATCCACAAAGATACCCCCACAACAGACTGCTGGCAATGGTTGAGATACAGCCCGAACTGACCTACTCTGGTGATGGGATGGCCAAACACCCTAATTGTCGTGCTAGAAACCCCATCCAACGACTGAGGGATCTGGATGCAGAGATCCATGGCTAGGCCCTGGGTGGATCTCTGGGAGTCCAATTAGCGAGAATGAGGAGGGTTTATATGAGCGAGAATTGTTGAGACCAAGGTTGGATAAAGCACAGGGACAAATAGCCAAACGAATGGAAAGACATGAACTATGAACCAATGGCTGAGGGGTCCCAACTGGATCAGGCCCTCTGAATGGGTGAGACAGTTGATTGGCCTGATCTGTTTGGGAGGCATCCAGGCAGTGGGACCAGGTCCTGTGCTCATTGCATGAGTTGGCTGTTTGAAACCTGGGGCCTATGGGGGATCGCTTGGCTCGGCCTGGGAGGAGGGGACTGGACCTGCCTGGACTGAGTCTACCAGGTTGATCTCATTCCGCCGGGGAGGCTTTGTCCTGGAGGAGGTGGGAATGGGGGGGTGGGCTGGAGGGAAAGTGAGGGGGGCTGGAGGGGGGAGAACAAGAGAATCCGTGGCTGATATGTAGAACTGAATTGTATTGCAAAATAAAAATAAAAATTTAAAAAAAAATCACCTAACCACAACAAAGTTAAGAACCAAATGGATTCAGAATAGAATTCTACATGACCTTCAAAGAACTAACACAACCCTTCTCTAATTATTCTGAAAAAGGGAAACAGAAGGAACATTTTCTAATTATTTTTACAAAACCACTGTTATTCTGATAACAAAAAATTACAAATGAGAGAGAAGAACCAAAATATCTCTTATGAACACAGACATATATCTTCTCACTAAAATATTTGCAAATTGAATTCCAGAATGCATTATTATCTACCATGATCAATTGACATTATTACAGAGATGCTGGAATGGTTCAAAATATATAAATGAACACAATTCCCTGCATAATCATATCATCAGATATGGAAAAAAAGCCTTTGAGAAAATCCAACAACCCTTATGATAGAAATTCTGAAGAGATTAGGGATATAAGCCATATAAGGATGATATAAAGAAAGGCCACAGCCAACACCCTAAAGACGAAAACAAACACCACACTGCAAATAGGTATTATCTAACTTAACAAATTTAGACATGAGAAGGAGGTGTAACAAGTGACACAGAGGACATCCTAAAAATCACAAGGACATCTTTTCAAAACCTGCACTCCACCCTATTAGAAAATCAGAAAGAAATGGTAAATTTCCCAATACATACCACTCAGCCAGGTTAAATCAAGATCAGATAAATGATCTAAACAAATAATATGTAACCACTAATGAAATAGAAGCAGTGACCAAAACTTCCAATCTACAAAAGCCCAGGCCCAGATAGTTTCAGTGCACAATTCTACCGGACTTTCAAAGAGAAGTTAATCTCATTCCATCAAACAGAAACAGAAAGAATGTTGCCCAGTTTTTAGGAAGTCAGTTACCCTGATACCAACATCACATAAAGACTCAGAAAAGAAAGAGAATTATAGACCAATTTCTCTAGTGAACATAGTCAAATAAATTCTCAATGAAATACTTGCAAACCAAGTCAAAAATTACATTTTATAAAAAGTGTCTGCCATGATCAAGTAGGCTTCATCCCAGATATTCAGGGATGGTTCAACATACATAAATTGAAAAGTGTCATCCACTGTATAAACTAACCAACATACAAAAAAAAAACCCACATGATCTTCTCATTAGATGCATAAAAGATCTTTGACAAAAATCTAATACCTATTCATGATAGAAGTATTGGACAGATTAGGGATACAAGAGACATAACTCAACATAATGAAGGCATTATACATACAGCAAGCCATATCCAATATCAACTTAAATGCAGAGAATCTCAAAGCAGTTACTCTAAAACTGGGAACAAGATAAGGGTGTAAGGGTTTCCACTCTCACCATACTTATTCAGTATAGTACTTGAAGTCTTACAAGACAATTGAAATAGATCAAAGGGATTCAAATAGGAAAGGAAGAAGTCAAAGTATCTTTATTTTCAGATTACATTAATTAATACATTAAAGACACTAGAGTTTACCAGGAAGCTTTTACAGCATATAAATGCTCTCAGAAAACTAGTAGGAAACAGAATTAACATATAAAATGTAAGTAGTCTTTTTATATGCAAATGACAGAGAAAGAAGAGAGGGAAATATAACTGTTCACCAAACCAAACCTAACCAAACAAGTGAAAGACTTGTAAAATAAAGACTTTAAGACATCAAAGAAAGAAGTTGAAGAAGACACTAGAAGGTAGAAAAATCTCCTAGGCTTATGGATCATTAGAGTTAATATTGAGAAAAATGGCCATCATACTAAACACAACTTACAGATTCAATGCAATCCGAACAAAAAATTTAAAATATTTTTTCACAGGTGTTAAAAAGAAAAAATAATCTTCAACTTCATATGGAAACAAAGAAATCGAAGATAATTAAAATAGTCTTGAATAATCTTGAAAGAACTGATGGAGTAAAATCACCACAGAATTCATGATGTATTATAAAACTACAATTATTAATGTTGTTAAGAAAGTCTATGAACAATTTTAAGAGAGGTACATTATGTAGAATGAAAGTCTTTATTTTTGATGTTTCTATACTACTAAAATTCATGTGTTGAAAGGTTCAGCCTCAATGTGATGATAATGAGAGATGGAACCTCCTAAAAGTGATCAAGACATTCAGTTAGAGCCTGAGCATTCTCACCTGAAAACATATAAAGAATATTGTTTTTTAGACTACACCAAACATCTATATAAAGATATAAGTTTTTACTACATATAAAATCTGTGAACAATTTCACTTGGAATTCCAGCCTCCATAACCATGAACATAAATTTCTGTCATTCATAAAATCTCTGTTCCATGATGCATTGTTGTTATGACTGTCTTAATGGACTAAGTCAACGCTTTTCCATTTGAGTTCAGTTAGGCAGGAATTTAGCTGTGCTGTAGCCTAGAGAAAATATTTCCCCACTTGAGTCTTAGATTTAGCATGTGTGCACTTGGTACCACATAAGGATCTCTCAGAAGAATAGAGTTGAGAACATAGAAGTCATACTTGCCATCATCTACTTTCTTTCTGGCCTACAGCAAATGGAGGGATGCATGTGTTTGTCATCATCTTCACCCTGATCAATGTAACCATTTCACATATTCTAATTGTGAATGCACAAATTTTATCTTCATAAAGATACAGTCAAAAGATATATTCATCATTTACGGTGTCTTTGTGTTGGTGAAATGAATTAATTTTACTCTGACAAATTGCTTCAGACAACTTTCTCTATCACTTACTGTATCTGAAAGTGAGAAACAGAATTTAAAAGTCAGGACTTAATTGTTCATTGAAATGTCAACCCAAGGACGAAGACTCATATTGAAGTTTACTTCTCACAGATATTTACAAACACCAATGTTCCTCACCTTGTTTGTGGAGCAAAGAGACGTTAACAGAGTGCTGAGCCTAATGTTCATTCTGTTCTGGCTTCAGTCTCAATTATACCCGACCAGAAAACTGAAATAGGAATGAAGATGGAATCTAAGATTTCGCTTAACACCTGTGCTTTGAAATTTCTCTCTTTATCTTTATTTCTGCTATTTTTATTTATTTTAATTGAAAACAAATTTTTCTTTCATACAATATATACCAACAACACTTTTCCCTCCCTCCACTCACCTAGCTGCCCACCCCACCCCCAACTCTCCTCTGTGCTCCCAATCCACTTCTCCTGTTTCCTCTTCAGAAAAGATCAGACTTTTCAAAAGAGAAGACTCATGTATACTCCATGCTTGCCTCTTCAGTCTCTGTGAACCCATATGAGCCCTGCTTAGTTGATTTAGTGGGTCATGTTTTCCTGGTGTGCTCCATCGCCTTTAACACCTACAATCTTTGCAGTCCCTCTTCTTTGGAGTTCCGGTTCTCAGAGAGGGAAAAATGGAAACTTTCAATTTAGATTCTTTCTTCACATAATGCCTGGCTATGAGTTTCTGCATCTGCTCCCATTTGCTCCTGGGGAAAGCCTCTCAAACGATGACTGGACAAGGCATCAAATCTATGAGTATAGCAGAGTATCATTAGGATCACTTCATTGATTTTTATTTATTTATTTATTTATTTATTTATTTATTTATTTATTTATTTATTTTTGCCAGTGGTGTTTGCTTCTATCATAGGTCTCTAGGATTTCCAGTCCCTGGTTCCTGGTCATCCAGACAGTGGAGGGCATGGGTGCCCTCTTGGGACATAGGCCTCCAGTTAGAACAAATACTGATTGACCACTTCTGGATTTTCTTGAAAGCTGTATCACATTTTTTTTTTCAAATTTCAAAATGAATAATGCTTTATGGTTTTTTTTTACAATAAAAAAGAAGCATCTTCAATGTAATTCAGTGTCAAAGAATAAACATATAGTCAGAAAGTGGTGGAGATGGCCCAAACCTGAAGATCTTATTTTCGAAGGAACAGGGTATTAAAGTCTGCTTCAGTTCCGTCATTCTGGGGCTTTTCCCACTACTGTTGTTATTGCAGATGCACTTGTCTTCATGGTCAGTTCCCATACATTGATGTGCTTTATGAAGTTCTTTGATATACTTAATGCGATTAAATTTTACACATTCATAACCTAGTGTACAGTAATCATCCAATCACTTCCAAAAGAATACACGTTCAGGGAATTCTCAGTTATGCTAAATATCATTTTACAAAGATGCCAGTCTACACTTTAAATGAAAGCACTAGTTCATGTTTTTATAAATATCCAGAAAATAATGCATCTGATCTTGACTCCAAGCCATTACAAATATTCATTTATGTGCTTTTGCAAGGAATTGTAACTTGTGATATTATCTTTCCAAAATGACTGATTTGTCATAGGCTGAACAAGCAATTCATACTTATAAAACCAACTACATTTTTAGATTCAAGTTTATTGTCTCAGAGATTCCTGTTGTTGGGATAAAACCATGACCAGAAGTAGGTTGGGGAGGAAATGGTTTATACTAGCTTGCAGGTTCTACTGGATCATGGAGTAGGAATTTAAGGTAGGAACCTGAAGGCAAGATCTATAGTGGTAACCATGGAGAGATGATTGCTAGAATGCTCCCTATGGCTTGCTCCACTTGTTTTCTTATACACAGGACCCTATGTCATTGAGTAGTACCACCCACAGTGGGATGGGCCCTCCAAACGAATCATTAATCAAAACATGCCCAGTAAACATGTCCACAGGGCAACCTCAGTTGAAGGGACAATTCTTCAGTTGAGTTTTCCTCTTTCCAGGTGAACTTACTTTGTGTCTAGTTGATAAAAATTAATGAGGAAAACTGACCCCCTGTACACTTGACATATAAATACCTCAGTATTAAATTGTAACTGTTATTATTCATTGCTAAGATCTCATGTTACTTACTATAATAATATTAAATACTATCTACCTCTTCAGTCTTTTGGCCTTCATGTCAGTACTGTAGCACTATAGATATCTTGCCAGGCTAGATACTGATGTGATTCCTAGGTGTCACAGCTAAGCAGAACTAAATGATTGCTATTTCTCCTTGGTTGCTGACATTGTACCTTCTCAAACTATGAAAGCTAGTCCACAGTGAGAAGTGTCCATGTTAGTACCTTCCAGATTCCTTTAAATCCTGCATCTGAAATGAAGATACTTAGCAGTAGGTTCTTAAATTTAAGTCCTAGGTACAAACTAGGTCAAAGGCAGTAGCCCATATTGTTTGGGAAGTCCTTTGGTTGAAGGGAATTTTTCATGGCACTGGAGTATTTTTTGGTGGTCTGTGGCTTCTGAGGGCAGAGATATCCCCTTAAATAAAATTATGTGTTTACTTAAAAGACATAGATATAAAATATCTATAGTCTAAGTACATATATAATGCTGCTTCTTCATCAGTTATTCACTGTTAGTGTTATTTCTCTTTTCTTCCCCTCTCTCTCTGTATTACCTACACTTTCTGTTGCTCCAGTTAAAGCACACACCACTGTCTCCCCATTTCTTCCTCTGTAGTATCTGAATCTTACTATTCCCTTCTCTAGAGCTCCTTCTCTCCTCTCCTTCTGTGATCCTTTTCTATTTCCCTGACTTCTGAAGCAAGATCTGGTTATATAATCATATCTAAAGATTCAAATCTATTATCCACAAATAAGAGAGAACACGTGTCAGGTGCCTATATTTATGGGTTTGGATTACCTCAACTCAGTATACAATTTCCAAATTCCATCTGTCTACATGAAAACTTAATCTTTTTATTTTTATTTACAGATGAATAGAATAACACTGTATGTGCACTACATTTTCATCAGTTGAGAGGTATTCATTTTTCTCATTTCCTAGCTAGTGTGAATAAAGTGAGAACTAACAATACAAAGCAAATATCTCTGGAATAGTACATTGAGTCTTATTGTGTGGTGCAGAAATTATACATTCAATGAAATCTCAATCAAAATACCATGACATTTTTTTCTCAGAAATAGAAGAAACCTTCTTGAAATTCATAAGGAAGCAAAAATTACCCAGGATACTTAAAGCAGTCATGAACTAAAAGAACAATACTAGAAAGATTAAAATACCAGTTATTGAGCTATATTACAGAACTATATTTACAAAACCAGCATGGTACTGGCACAAAAAAAAAAATAAACGAACATGTCAATCAATAGACGAAAAAATAAATGAGTGCATAAAATTAGTCATCTCATATTTGATAAAAATGTTAAAAAAACACACAATGAGAAAGTCAGCATCTTCAACAAGTGTTGCTGGGAAAAATGGAAGGAAAAAAATTCTTCTACATGCAGAAGAATGAATTTAGAGCTGTCTCCCTTGTTGTCCACAAAAATCAGCTCCCAGTAGGTCAAAGACCTCAGCTTAAAACCTGAAATAATAAATCAGGTGAAAGAAAATATATACAGTTCCCTGAAAAGTATATGTGAATTAAAAAAAAAACTTACACAATAGGCCTACATTTGCTTAAGAATTAAAGGCAATAATTGACAATTGGGACTTCATAAAACTGAAAACTTCTGTTCAGTGAAGGAAATGATCATCAAGTGAAGAGGCCACAGAGTTGGGATTCTGTCAGGTACACATTGGACTCAAGATTAATATTAAGAATATATATATATATATATATATATATATATATATATATATAAACGCAAAAATCAAGAAAACAAAGGCTCCAACTAAACAGCGGGCTACAGATCTGAGCAGCAAATTTTTCAAAGAAGAAAAAAAAATCCAAGAGATACCTTAAGAATTCAGAAAACAGGTCAGATCTGACACTGGAGAAGAGAGCTTAATAACAAGTTCCACCCTTAACCAAGGAGTTTGAGCAGTTGATAGCTGCTAAGAGAGGAGTCAGTTTTACCTAAAACTTGAGCACTGGGCATGTTGACTGTGTTCCACTATAAGACCATACATCCAAGTACAACAATAAAGAAGGTGGGTAGGGAAAATGGCGGTCAATCTGGGAGAATAGGGGTTAGCAGAGGTCAAATGAGAGCAACGCAAGTTGCATAAAATTCTCAAAAAAAAAAGTGTGTGTGTGTGTGTGTGTGTGTGTGTGTGTGTGTGTTTAATTATAGTGCCGTTCCACATCCTCCCCAATTATGAAAATGCCAATTAAAACTGCTTGGAGATTTCCTTATGTTTCAGTTTGAATGACTAATATCAGTTTTAAAAAATGGACAATAAATGCTGTTTAAGATGTGGGAAAAGGGAATCCCTCAATCGCCAATGCTAGAAGTGCAGACTGGTGCAGCCACTTTGGAAATCAGTGTTGAGAGTTTTAAAAAAGCTAAAAGATGTAGCACGTAATATTTTTTTGTAAATCACCTTAAAGCCATCTTGCCTAATGCAATAGAGAAGAAACAGAGTAAATAAGATATATGAATTTGAAAATCAATTCTATTATTGTCATCGTTCATAGAGAAAGAAGATTCTTTCAACACTTCTAAAATTTTTGAGACTATAATATAATTACATGATTTTATACTCTGCATTATTCCAAATCACAATGCTCCTTAAAATTCATGACTTCTTCTTTTCTTTGTTGCAACATATACACATGAGCACATGTGCACAGACACACACACACACACACACACACACACACACACACACACACACACACACTTAACTACATAAATACAGCCAGTTCAGTCTGTATAGTGTTACTTACAAATGTTTTCGGGGTTGACCATTTGGTAATAGCTAATCATTTGGTGTGATCTTCTCTGGGAAAGACTATTTCTTACCCTCTCAACATTATTTATTTGCAGTTCAATGTACAGGAATGTGGCCTCGTGAGTTTTTTCCACATACATGTTAGCATGTCTATTAGTGTAGTCATTGTTCAGGTCATATTTAGGCTGACGTGCTGTTGAGATTTTATGGGTGCAATTTCTGACACTTCAAGGGACAGGAGATTTTAAAACTTGTGTCTCCTAGGAATACAGAGTTGTAGAGGAAATTTAAAATGCCCAGTGCCGATGTCATAAAATAGTATGAAACCTTCTCTGATCTCTTAAATAATGGATAAATGCTAGATTTTTCTCTTGGCAGTAGATACAGCTTAGTTTTCCTCACTTTCTTATACTCCTCTCATACAAGCTTTTGGCACAAGCTGAGCAGGTGCAAGCTGAGCAGAGAACAAATGTGGTTAGAGAACACCCATTCCAACACCGTGGCACTCTAGATTTGGTGGTTAAACACAGAGCATGTATGAGTGCAAGCACAATGTGGAAAGTTATGGAAGGACTTGGTGAGAAGGGAGAGGGCAATGGGTTTGTCCAAATACTCATTACAAACCTGTGCGAAATTCTCAAAATATTTTACAGTTTCAGAAAAATCACTACTATCATGTGTTATGATTCGTATAGACATATCAATCTCATATAAAGTATCTCACTGCATGTGCAATCAAGCTCAAGTCCCAAGAACTAAAGTGGAGTGCCAAGAACACATGCGTCTCTACAGAAAGATGCTAGTAACATCCTGTTGCCAGTCAGATGCCACTATCAGAGAGAAAACACCTGCACATGAAAGGACCTTAGGGCCAGCTACAAAACAGACACGTCCTTGTACTTAATGAATAATTAATTCCTTTCTTTTTCTTACTTAAAAGGCAGAGATTTACAATATGAGCATGAAAATTAGCTAAAGAGGAACAGTAACCCCCATATATATATGTATATGCCTTCATAAAAACTTACCCTGATTGAGGGCTAGTTCATATTCCTCCTTGCCACAAAGCTTCTTGAAGACTGTCTCTTGTTAATCTTTGTTCTCTATGAAATATGATAGCAGTTTGATCAGCACTGTATGTACCAACAAGAAATTCTATTTTGTCATAGATCATGTGCTACTGTTTCACATTACTCAGCCTTCTGACTTTAATGAAATTTCTAGGACCTAGTTTATTATTATCTATTATGATCCCCAAAACACTTGTAACTATGGAACTACACCAGTTATAGTAAATATTACAATGACTGATTGGCATCTTGAATTAAATGGAAGAAAGTATATACATGTGTAATAAAATATATGACACATTATGTAATTGAAGCATCTTCAGATACATAATCATATGTCTAGGTTTTCTTAATTATCATAGGAGCTATGATTTTTATGCTGATTTATTTTTCTCTGTGCTTAAAGTCATTTACTAGTAGCAAATTAGGTGCTTAGCAAGCCAGAGAACGTCTATTACAGCTAATGAGCTGCCTCATTGAATCAGGGCGGGGGAAGGGGGGGCAGGTTGCCTATGATTGAAGCTATATAACTGCGTCTCTTACGAGTTTCTGGGCCTAAACTTTTCTTAAAATTGTATGAAAAGAACCCATCAAAGTTAATTAAAGCTGAGCTCAGTGCAACTCTTTCTTATAAACCTACACTCTCTTCTCTATTGTAGCCATTGACCATCCACTACCTCTGCTGACTCATCTTTACAGTCTTAATTCCATGAACAGCATCTCAAGTTTGTTCAAAGGTACACATCGACTGAATATTCCATATAAAGTTTGAACTAAATTCACTGTTAACGAATGTATTATCTCGGGTTAATTCACTAGCATGTGTTAAACTTTGAGGAAAAAATGAAAAGTTAAGACACCTGGTTCAAACAATATTCCAGTTTTTTTTTAAATTTTACATATTGAAACTGAATTTCAATCAATTATGAACTCCAAATGCCCTCAGTATCTGAAGAATAATATACTATTATTCTAAGCTAGAAAAGCTTTGAAAGCACAGAGATTAGCACATTAGATTTATTTCCTGTCTTTCAATTTCCCCACTTAAACACTGGAGGATTCTTTGTGTGGGACTAAGAGGGAAGACATACACCAAGTGGACTAGAGATCCTTCATTCCTGATTAAAAATAAAATAACATTTATGGCTTTAATACAATAATGTGAAACAAAAAAGCCCTCTGAAGGAACTGTAATCTTGGTCTCCGAACAGGATTACTTTAAAGTGAATATGAAAAATACCAAGAACAGCTCTCTGTATAGTGGAAGTTATGTTGCCTATGAAACTGTGTTTCTAATGGAGTGCATAAATAATGGAGTCCACATAGTAGAATGATAATTAAGCCAAGCGCAGTACAGGCCTTTTAGTCATGCTGTTTGGCAGTCATCTCTTGAGTCTTATGAACATGTACAAACATGACATTGACATTCAAGGGCCTATGTCTCCATTTTTTTTGCATGGACTATGTCTTATCTTGCCTTTCTACTCAACTTTAAGAATCCAAAGGGAGTCAAAAGATAATTGAATATATTTAATTTTGATTTATTTTATCTTCTTTGTACAAGTCACTGTGTCTCTTTTCACACTTCATTAATATCTCAGATATCCATTTGGAATTGCTTAATTAGAGTCGTTTCATAATGAAGCAATTGAACTAGTGCTTTTGTTTTTCTGCCCAGTTGCTTGCATATACATCATGTAACTCATAATCTAATTAAAAGTATTCTGAAGACCATATCACTGTAGTTAATACGGTTAACTTACCTTCCGCAAATTCTTTACTCTTACATTTTCAACTCATTCCCCCCTACAGCTGTATTTATGAGTCATTTCTTCACTGGATAATCAATTAGTTTGTTAGAGGACTAGTTTCTATATATCTTTAAATCATTGCTGAAGATTTTCCATGAATTTTTTTTTTCATACGGGACTGCTTCTTTAACCAAAATATGGTTCAACTTTAATATATACACACCAATTTCTTATAACAAAATCAGAACGCTGCAAGATATTTATGCCAGAAGTATATAATAATTCACTGAAGCTGCATAGTTCGGGAACAACTAGGATATGAAGATTCTGAGGACTGCAGTTTTCTAGTGATACCTTATGATAGTCTATGTATTTAATGCTACCATGCCATCCCTGGCTTTCTGCAATGATTAAAGGTTTATGAGAAAAATACAAAAGAAGGTCCTTAGGAAACCATTGGCTGGACATCTATCCCTTGATGACTATGAAAAGAATAAAGCCACCATCAAGTGTCATCCACGGCCAATGATATTAATGGCTGAACTGGAAAAAAAAAAAAAGCCAAATCTTGAAGCCTCTGCTGCCATTTTCCTAGTAAGTGATTTCTTGAGAATTTTAAAATGAACCAAAGCCTTATGGCCATCACAGGGCAAATATGCTGAGCAGAGATACCACAATGTATCCAAAAATTTAAGCAGTAATTTATTATAACCTAAGCTCATTCTGAAGCGAATGCCCCATTAACTTGGGTTTTCACTGTTTAGCACCCATTAATCATGTGTTAATCTGGAACAAGTGATTCTGAATACTATAATCATATTATTTACGTTGTTATAGTTCTAGCCCAAGACATAAACCAAACAGGACTCTCCAATTTTGCTGGATCTTTATGAGGACCCACTGGAAATTTTCAATTGCCACTTAACATAGCACTGACTTTCTTTTTGTTCCATTTGGCCTTTGCCACATTTTGTCTCATTTTCTGCGTCTTTATATATTAATCATGTGTTTTATTGTTTCCCCTTTGGTGTCCTGAAACAAGATCTCACACTATAGTTGAGGCAAGACTAGACGTAACTATGTAGCCCAGGCTGACCCAAGATGCATAAAGTTCCTTTTTAACTAGTGTTAGTCAGTGTTGAGAATGCAGGCATATAAGATTATTAGTGTTAATATTTATTAGTTATATTATTGGACATGGGCATAATATTGGTCATAATATTATTTTTAAGGTATGTAAACTAGGGTATTCAATAATATGTATATTTGTATACAGTACCATAAGACCCACAAAAGTTTAACCTTTCAAAGAACCTTGTGAAAGGCTAGGATTAGAAATATCACTAAGATCTTTACCTTACTAAAAATAGCAAATTAAGTATAAATATGAATATTTTATTTTGAAATAAATAAATTAAATTATTCTAGAAGAAAACTGATAAATTTTGCTTTAATAAAGTAATAATGAGATATATGCTTTTATAAAAGTATGAAGTACAATCAGATCCTCACATTTACCATTAATTAATCAAATGTAATCCCACATATAACTTTGCAATTTCATTTTTGCTGATCTTTAGAAGCATTTGTCATAGCTTTGAGTGAAATACGGGGAAATCTATATGCCTGCTAAGGCTCATTTCTTAGACTTCAAGATGTACCGTGTTCAATCAGCAACGACTGTCAGATGAGAGTCAGATAGCATTTAGTGTGCATGATCACTGGTCTTTACTTTATCCTCTCTGAAATGAGGATTAATTGGGTTCATGACCCAAACAGAGGAAAAATGCTGATAGTTGTGCCCAATGGACATGTAGCTTTCAGATGTTATCTTCCTGTGGCAACAGTGCTTCACTATACACATTAAAAGGAAACTAACAACTGAAGAGTGGTCCAAAATGTATAATTAAAACACTGAATGAAGTGTGCTTTTGCGTTGGTTTAGTTATTTTGGTGTCATTTCCTGCTGACAGTACAATTACGTTGGTGTGTATATAGCTCACAAAGCAAGTTTATTTCACATTATAGTTTTGAAAATGAAGCAGTCACCAGCCTCACAAATTTAATTTCATGTTAAAAATATATTTTAATTTATTATTTTTACTTCTTAGGTAGACAACCATATGCTTGCTACATGGGAAGAAAGGAAAATATCCTGCAACTTCCAGAATTTTTAAAGACAAACCTTAGTTGTCTATCTTTACAAAAATAAATATGAATAATTATAAAGCTGTTAAGAAAAAAAAAAGTTCTAAAGTGATAGCAGTAAGACAGGCAATTCACATAAAAAAATCTTAGAGTTGAGGGTTTGTTTTTTATGAAAGCAAAAGAGAAAATAAGATGGATAAAATCCACTCAAAGAGAGTGATTAGAAACAGGAACATTAGGAAAACAGTGGCTGTCATCATGGTAAAGTCAACTGAGCAGAAATCTCTGTACAACAAAACAAAGAAACTGAAATTGACATTTTCAGAAAGTGATTCATCTTAAAAACATCATGACTTTCAGCTTCCGTGAGTGGTAAACCGAGTAAATCATTATATTTTAATATTCTCTCCTCTTTTTTTTTTCTTTTTAAGAATGTTGCATCCTGTCCTACAAGGACTTTCTTACGTATAGTTTATTGTAAGGTGAAGGGGAAATAAATATAGATTCCTGTAGCGATAAAGTATACACTAGAAGCTCAAAGTTAGAAGAATGAACTTGGAAAGATATGATAAATTTAGTATTATAAAAATCTCAGCTTAAGAATGACAGGGAATTGAAACAAAGTATATAGCAAAAGTACTGTCTTTAAAGGCCCACTTATAAATGTCACTGTATCAAGGAAATCTATTTCTATAGAATTTCAATTCATTTTGGTGTTAGGTGTCAATGACAAGTGACACAGGTCAATCCTTAGTCAATGACAAAAGGCAAAAGATGGCAATATTTATAAATATACTAAACTACTCATAGAAGGTCATATAAACACTAAGTGCCTTTTGACTCAACCCTGAGTGGTATAATTGCTTATTACTCATCCTGACCTTAGCTGGGAACTCATCTTTAACAGGACCTACACGGTGTCCTTTCCTGGGAGCAATTATTGGAGTCCTTTTGTTCAGCTCATAGCAAGAACTACATGGTGTATGCCGCTTATGAGAAATTGAATACAAGTAATTTGCTTTTAAATGTTGTCCTCTCATAGTATAAATTCCATATCATTGGTACATATTTCATTAAACATTCTATGGCATACATTTGAACATTTGAATGACACATTTATTTCTGTGGAATAACGTGTCTCTACTAACATATATCAAGGATGTTTACATACAGTTCTTTTAGATGACAGAGAAGAAAGGAATAGTTTCATTTTAATAATTCTAATAGGAATAATAATGTGTTTTCAAAGTAATTATATAATGAAGTGATAAAATATATGAAATATCAGTATGAATAAATTTTACAGTGTGTAAGTGTGGGGAAATGATGTTCTTGGCTTGTGTTCAAGATCAATGCTACATACACTGTTCAGCTATTTGAATTTCTTTCTTCTTAATACTGTACTATAACAGGTTCCTTAAAAGCTCTGAGTCATATAACTATTGGGCATAATATAGAAACAGACTATGCACTGAGGTACTCACAAATAGCTTGTCCATATTTAAGAGTAGGTGGGCAACACAAAAAGAACTTCATGCTTTGTGGGAGTGAGAGCACAGCTTTAAGTTTTGTTTTGTTTTGATTAGATATGATATTTCATTTCCTTGTTGTATTTTTTGTTTTTCTTTAATTTCAATGTTGTTTTGGTTTGGAGACACAGAGGGGGGAGAGGGAATAAACATGAAATCAGGTAAATAGGAAGATGTGGAACAGCCTTGAAGAACTTGAGGAGGGCAATATTTGTAGTTAAAATAAAAAGATTAGATTGGGAACCTCCCCAAAGTTAGGGTTGGGGAATGGCTTCGTTTTTGTCTCTCAGGAGAATGATGGCTAAGGAATCTGAAGAACATTGGACAAATGAGACATCAAAAGAAAAAGGACAAATCATCCAGAAAAAAATGTCCTGTGAAAAAGATTTTCTGCAGTGAACTATGACCACACCTAATAGCGACTTTGAAGTCCCCCAAAAGATGATGGGACCTCAAAGGAAGATTCAGCTGGGACTATGATAATGCCACCAAGCTCAACTACCACCTAAAGATGAGCTTTGGACTACAAACTGCTCACGACAATTTCAAGATAGCTAGCTAAGATGATCCAGTCTTAAAGACTATTCAAGCAAGGACTTGAGACAAGCCCTGCACTTTCTCATTATTCAGAGACTGGACAAATGATACTGCTAACTCTCCCAGGACTTGACAATTAACCCCAAAATGTTCTTTTCAGGATTCTCTAAAGATGCTTTCCCCCCAGAAAGCAGGAAGTAATTTTAGGAACAGGATGCCCACATTCCCAAGAGGTGGGATGGGTGGTTTTTGGCCTTTCAGTAGGTTGTGGATAATTGTCATTGTTTAGGATGATTGGTTACAAGTTATTAGTTAATAATGGTCAAGGGGAAAAAGCTAAACAAGAAGATTAGATTTAGGGTTATTGTTTGAAAAAAAAGGATATAGATAAGAGGTAGATTGTTGAATCTACTCTAAAAAAGGAGATATAGAAATAATAGAATAAAAGGGTAGATTATTGAGTTTACTCTGAAAAAGGAAAAAGGGAAAGATAAAGATACAATAATATAAAAGGTAGATTATTGAATCTACTTTTAGAAAGCAACTATTGGTTTTAAATATTTTATATTGGATTGGATTTTTGTACATTGTATACAAATAATGTCTATGGATACAAATTTGAGATTGAGTTTGTTAGAAAATACTATACTTATATATCTAATCCTGTTCAAAGTATTGTTCCTATACAGTTCACTTCACAATGTAGTGCAAATAGCTACTCCTTGGAAGTTATTATTATCACTAATTATAAAGAAATGCAAGTTAGTAGTCACCTATTACAATCGAACTTGTAGTCATGTCAGATATGTTTTCAAGGTCAAACAGAAATATATATTAGATAGACAAGTCATCTTCAAACACTTCAGAGATCTACATAATATGACGTTTAAGATATTTTACTAACATATATTCTTTTTTTAAAAAATGACAATGAGACATGTCTGGTCCTGGCAGCATCAATATACTTCAGAGAAGATGATGGGTATTGAAGAAACTCCACACGGAGTTTGCTTTCTTTGTGGCAAGGTAGTTACTTGTCAAGAAAATGCCCTTACCTCTATGGCTAACAGTGTGCTGTCCAAAATGGACAAGTGGGGCAAAAAATAAATTACTGTCGATCCTTGACAAAATAAGGTAAGAAGGCCCTTTAGAAAATCCTGCTTCACAGATGAGTCTGTAAGATATGCTTGGCCTGTAGGTCAAAGATGAATGCCCCAACATTACAGAGAAATCCAGGCAGCCAGCTGTTTCTGTCATTTCCCACATTTTTTGGGAAATTGCTTGTTTGCACTTCCTGATTACTTAGGTAATATTTTATTCTTCTTGGGTCTCTGAGGGAGTTGGAGTTTACATAGTTATAGTTTTTCTTGTTAACACATTCAGAAAAGAAACTCACTGAAAAGGTTTAAAGTGTGTAAGTTTGAAAGACATCAAAAGACAGTTTTCGGTTGGTAATACAAGTTAGGATAGAAAGATACATTTTGAACTCACCAAAATAGGATAAATATTAGAGTATTTTCTCTGAATCTGTCAAATATTAATGGACTGGACATTGTTAATATAATTCTTGACTGTATAATTGTATATACTTATTGTACTTATTGTTTTCAGTTTTTCTTATATTAGTTATAACCTTCTTTTATTACTTTAGACAAAAAAAATGGGAAATGTGGTAATATATTATGTACCCTAATAAACTTGCCTGAGGATCAGAGGACAGAGCCAGCCACTAGAATAGACATAGAGGTCAGGCAGTGGTGGCATATACCCTAAATTCTATCACTTATGAGGAAGAGGTCTCTCTGGATCTCTGTGAGTTCAAGGCCACACTGGAAACAGAGCCAGGCAGTGGTGGCACACAGCTTTAATCCCAGGACTGGGAAGAACATACACTTTCAATCCCAGGAAGTGATGTCTGGACAGAGAAAGGTATATAAGGCGTGAAGAAACAAGAACTCACTCTCTTTAGACTGAGGATTTTGTCGAGGGAAGAACTGGTGGCTAGTTAGAAAGATCTTCTCTAATCTTTCAGCTTTCACCCTGATATCTGGCTCTGGGTATTTTATTAAATATCCTTTTAAGATCTGTGTTACAATGATCAAAATACATTGTATGTAAATTTTAATAGAAAAAAATGTTACTTTTTAAAAATTTATTTTTTTATTGTTCTCTCATACATTACATCCCAACCACAGTTTCTCCTCCCTTCTCTCTCCCCAGTCTTTCCCTCTTATCTCTCTTCTCTCCCAGCTCTACTCCTTTGCTGCCTCTCCTCAGAAAAGAGTAGGCCTCCCAGGGACATCTAATTGCATAGCAAGCTACAATAAGACTAGATACATATCATCATGTCAAGACTGGACTAGGTAACCCAGTAAGAAGAAAATGGACCCATAAGTAAGCAAAAGAGTCAGAGATAGCACCCCCCACTCCCACTGTTAGGAATCCCACAAGACAACTAAGCTACTTAGCTATAACATGTATGCAGAAGTCCTAGGTCAGACCCTACATGCTTCCTGATCTCTGAGAACCCCCATAGGTCCTGGTCAATTGATTCTGTGGGCCTTGTTCTCATAGTGGTGTCCTGTCCCTTCTGCTTCCTCTAATCCTCCCTCTGTGTCCACTGAAGGATTCTCCAAGCTCTGCCTAATGTTGACATGTGGGACTCTACATGTGCTCACATTAGTTGCTGGATGAAGTCTCTGTGGTCTCTTTGATGATGATTTTGCTAAAACACTGCAGGCAGGCCAAACAGTAGATCGAAGGTTTGGTGGCTGGGTTGGTGTCCCATTTCCACCTGAGGCCTTGCCTGGTTACAGAAAATGGTTGGTTCAGACTCCATGTCCCCCATTACTAGGAGTCTTTGCACAAGTTATTCTCATATATTCCATGTAGTTTCCATTGCACTAGGTTTCCACCTCATTCCCAAAATGTCCCCTGATTCCAGTCATTTCTCCCAGTATTTT
This sequence comes from Peromyscus eremicus, assembly GCF_949786415.1. Lineage (NCBI taxonomy): Eukaryota > Metazoa > Chordata > Mammalia > Rodentia > Cricetidae > Peromyscus > Peromyscus eremicus. The sequence goes on from NC_081433.1 coordinate 41,484,175, forward strand.
CTCTCTCCTTTCCCAACAATGATCCCTCCTGTTCTCTACCCTACCTGAGCCCAGTCCACCCAAGAAAAAATTAATTTTTATGCCTAATTGTAGTACGAATTCCAATTGGTCTTAATAATAAAAACCCTGAGTCAAATATTAGGGTAAATTCTGAAAAATCAGAGAAGTAAAGGAGCCAACTACTAGAAAGACTTTTCACCTCTACAGGATCCTCACACCAAAGTAGAGGCTGTGCTATTGTTTCCTCCTTCCTTATTTTCCTGTCTCCACTTCCCTAATGCTGAGATTAAACATGTGTGCCTCCCAGGTACTGGGATCAAAGGCATGGGATCCCAAGGGCTGGTATCAAAGGTGTGAGCTACCACTGCCTGGCTGTTTTTCTTTTAGACTGGATTAATCTCCTATAGCCCAGGGTAGCCTTGAACTCCTGATCTTCTTGCTTTCTCCTCCCAATCACTGGGATTAATGGTGTGTGCCACCAGTTTCTGGCCTCTATGGTCAACTAGTGGCTAGCTCTGTACTCTGATCTCCAGGCAAGCTTTATTTGTGAGAACACAAACAAAATATCACCACACCTAATATTTCACTACTAAATGCAAAAAAAGTATGATATTCAATATATTAATGTTTAGGTTTGATACTACTTTTCATGAAGACAATTTCTTGTTAATTATAATAATTTTCTCATCATGATGAGAAATGATAGGAAGAAAACAACAAAAACATGATAAAATTTATTGAAAGAATATTGTTTATTTGAATGGAGAATCTTTGACCTGTGTTTGAAAAATAGTTGTATTTCAATTTCAGATAACATTTAACTGTGATCAGCAGCAGCATATTGATGTTACAAACAAGCTGTAAGTACTTCCTTAAGAGACAAACCCTCTAAAAACTCAACTTCTGATGAGGCTAATTTAGTTAAACTTGCATTAGCTCCCTTCAGTGGAAGTCACCCATTTGATTCTGCCTTCACAATTCTGTCAAAATGGAGAAACTTTTTAGAAACACATTCATACTGGCTTCAGTAGTATGTTGTGACAGTGACTAACATGTTCTTAAATGACTTATTAAACAAGTTAATAAACAATCTATTAGTGTTTAAAAAATTATTTAGTCCTTTAGAAAGTACTTTTGAACATCACACTTTCTAATGTTCAGCTCACATTGCTGAAATCAAAAAATGGCTGTGATCATAACCAGGAGTACATTCCTCTTAGATGTCTAATGGAGAGGAAATACTTAACATTAGCACTTTAAATGAATTCTTATAAATTGCATATTGTATTAGCAGCCTAGTATTTGTTCCATCCAGTTTCATTGGGTGTAATTTTACCTAGTGCTATAAGCCTTAAATCAACTTATTTTTAATACTGTACAATGGAATTTAGGAGCAAATACTAGATACATACAATGATTATTTCTTTTTTCAATTTTTGCGTCACATTCCTGAGAAATTTCAAAAGGAAATGTAGCTCTTTAATGAAATATACCGTATCCATAAATGCTTGTTCTGAGAATATGAGAAGTGTAGTTTGATTTTTATTTTTATTATAGAAACAAAGAACACTACATGCAAGCTATTGCCACATGCAAATGAACTGGCTTGAAGTATTCAGGTACTATTTAATATGGCTTGCATCATTTCATTTAAAATTTAAGGTCTGTTTGTCCTTGTTGACAAGTACTGGCAATTAAAGTCAATTAAGAAGAAATAGAATTAAAGAATTGATCAGGCCCCATATGCATCATGAGTTAACTTTCTCAAGGCAAGTCTCAGTTTCAATTTTTTTTTCTTTTGCTCTTCCTAAAGTCATAAACATTCTTATTGTTTTTCTCATTTATAAGGGGAAAATGACAGAATCTATGGTCCCTACATCCCTGGCCTTCATTATTAATTTAATGAGTTAAGCTCCAAATTGATCATTTTTTTCCCTTGCCTAAGCATTTGTGCCCAAAACCACAAGGATCACAACTCTTGTGTGGCACTGCTGAAGCATCTACCTCTCTGTGAACATAACTCTTAAGAGAACTGTATGTGATAAGCTAACGATCTACAAAAATAGCAGCTTTGTATTATGGAGTGTGAGGTGCAGGGGAATCTTAAGAATACAGTTTTTTTTCTTTCAAGAGCTCATAACCTATATTCACTCATTTTTACAATAAAATTGATAATTCTGAATTCTGCATTTTCCCATGTTCTGAATGAAAATGATAGATGTAACTACTGCCTATGATCCAATAAAACACTAAACCTTAAAGTGAATAAATAAATCCACCTCTGTTTTACTGGCTCATCCTCAGACAAAATCACCTTCAACACTACCTTTTTGATTCTTGAAATGGGCTTTTTTTAAATCTAAGTACTATGACTATACAGTTTTATTTTTCCAACTGTAGGCACTATTCACTTAAAAATTAAGAGTAAAACATTTGTATGCAAATCCTTTTTTCTTCTTCAATTTTATTTTAATATTTCCCCGTTATTAAACAAATTTTCTTGCTGTCTATAGTAATCACCTGCTTATTTAAAGTAAAACGTTTGTTTTGGTTTGCTTGAACTACTGGAACAAAATACTATTCATATATGCCTATATATATATATACTGTGTATACATGCCTACTGTATTCAAATAATTACCACCTCTCCATTTCCCTCTTCCATTTCCTCTAATCTGTATCTTTCCTTTCAAATTCATCACCACCTCTACTTTAATAATTGTTACATACACATGAATTTTTTTTTTTGGTTTTTTTTGAGACAGGGTTTCTCTGACATACACATGTATTTAAAAATCCAGTCTTCTGAGTCCATTTAATGTTGCTCATATATATGTGTTAGTTAGGATTGGGTATCTATCAGGGGCTTGTCGTTTGAGAAGACTGATTCTCTGACTCTTGATAGCCATTAATTACTTATAACTATTCATCTGGGTCTGGGTCCTTGTGAGATTTCTGCAACCACACTGGCCTGTCAAATAGTGCAGGTTTTGTTTAGGAAGCCATATTGATGATATTTTATGAGTGCAGTTTCTCTGTCATATACAGAAGACATATTCTTGTACCAGATATTGTGGTTCTTACAATCTTTCCTCTTCTTCTTCTGTATTACTCCCTGAGCCTTCAGTGGAGCAATTGTGTCATAGATGTATCAATCAGTGATGGAAACCCTATGGTCAGTTATTTGTTACATTTGGACCAGCTGATTAAAAATAAAACCTGAATACCACATAACAAGTTACAAAAAGACTAGGTACAAACCTTCATATCAAGGCTTCATGGGACAACCCAGTAGGAGAAAAGGGATCCCAAGAGCAGGTGAAAGAATCAGATACACCCACATTCCAACTGTTAGGAGTCCCACAAAAACCCCAAGCTAAACAATGACAACATATATGCAAATGACCTATAACAGATTTATGTGACCTCCATGATTGGTGCTTCAGTCTCTATGAACTCCGAAGAGCCCTGCTTAATTGATTATATGGGCTGTGTTCTTCTGGTGTCCTTGACCGCTCTGGTTCCTACAATCCTTCTCCTCATCCTTTCTGTGGGTTCTCTCAGCTCTGCATTTGGCTGTGCGTCTCTGCTCCCAGCAGCTGCACCTGTTCCAATCAGCTGCCAGAGGAATCCTCTGAGATGGTGATTGGGCTAGGCAAGGCCCTCATCTATGAGTATAGCAGAATATCATTACAAATTATTTTATTGACTTTTATTCTTTTTTGCCAGTCATGTTTGGTTCTATTCTAGGTCTCAGAACTTGTGGGAATGGACAAACTATGACTGGTCCAAGTTGAGGCCCATTCCAGGAGAGAGAACCCATGGCTGATACTACCTGGATGACCAGGAACCCAGGGTGGATAGCCCAGAGTTTGGAAGTATTTTTTTTTTTTTTTGAGAATTTCTCTGTCGGTGCTCACCAGGGAATTAGGTAAAGAATTTTATTTTTTGTGTTGCAGTTACCTGTATTAGTATCAAGATAATACTTGATTTCTAGTATAAGATTAGTGCTATTTACTTTTCTTAATTTATGGTAGAATAAGGAGAACTTGGGTTATTCTTCAAAGGCTTTGTACAGTTAAGTATTTATCCCTGGGATTTCTTGGTTGGGAGACTATTCATGGCCACAATCTTGTTTTATGCTATGGATCTCCTTAACATGTTCTTATTTTTTTTAAGTTAGTTTTAGTAAACTGTATATGTCTAGTGATTTAACTATTACTTCTAGATTTTTTTTCTAGGTTTTTGGAATATAAATTTTCAAATTAATAAGTAACAATTCCTTGGGTTTGTATTGGAGTTTGACATAATGTTCCCTTTTACAATTCTAATTTTATTGAATTCTGTTGTTTACTGCCCCTTCTCTCTCTCTTCTTTCGTTTGTATAGAAAGTTTGTCAACCTTGTTGTTGTCAAAGCTGTATCTCTGTGTGTCCTTGATTCCCTATAATTATATACTTCCCATGTGATTAATTTTTCCCTAATCTTTATTGTTTCTGTCATCTATTGATTTGCATTTTGAGTTGTTCTTGTTGACCTTCAGATGCATTACTAACTGCACATATTCATGTGATAACTCTCATTTTTTTTTGTTTAAACACTGTCATACCAATGAACATAGAAAACAGAAGAACCTCTGCTGAATACTAAAATTTCGGATATATTTTTCTGTCAGTTTTCTTCTAATTTACAAAGTTCTCAGTTTCCAACAGGAGTTCCTCAAGGACATAGAGTCATCTAAGACTCTATTGTTGGGTGTTCTAGTCCTTCTAGAGTTTCTCATGCTGTTGATTTCTTGGTTTGTGGCTGGTTGGATTATCAATAGTTATTTTCTTCATCCTATCAATACTTACTTTGTCCGGCAAGATCGAGTCCTCCCCAGCTCTGCCCTGTTAATTGATTTCTGTCACAAACTTTGTTCTTTTCTGTGTGCTCACATTCGGGCCTGTTTTGATTCCTAGTCTGCCTGCTAGTTTGGTAGTCAGAAATTGTTTTAGTTTGTGCTTGTCCTTATTTTCCTTGTATATAGGAAACCAATTAAAAAAATAGCTTGGCTTTGTGTGGCCATCCTGGTTTCCCATAATCTGCTTCCATCAATTGAGATATATTATCCCAAGCTTTCATCGCCTTTATAATTTCTGATGCTAGATTTTGAGATTGTGGCTTATGTACCTTTGGAAGCTGGAAGTTTTCTACTATAACTTTTAATATTTTTTCTCTTTTGAAGATTTCATACCTTTATAATTCAAAATAACATAGACCAGTAGATAATCTGTGATGCGTTAGGTTGTTACCATAAGCATGAGTCAAATCACCTTGACTAGTTCCTCCAATGTATAGCTAAAGGCTTTATTCTGGTAGGCTGAGTGACTGCATTTTTCCACCCAGGATTTTCAGTGTAGAGGCTCTGAGAGAATTTGTTTTCATGGCTACTGAGCACTCTCTTCAGACCAGGACCCTGTTTGTTTTCCCATGAACAGTGTACCCTACACTTATTGCCTAGAAAGATTTGTCTACGAGTCTGTACCAGTATCTGCTTACTACTATTAATGCAATTGTCAGGCTCTTTCCTTGCACAGTAACTGTTATAGGGTGTTGGTCCATAGAATCTGAAGACATAATAGTTATGTGAGTGATCTGCTGACAAGGTTGTTTTGGTGGTTTTAAGGAGAATGACCCCCAGAGCAATGCATTTGAATGTATGGTCCCCAGTTGGTGGAAATGTTTGAGAAGGATTGGAATGTGTAGCCTTGTTGGAAGAGGTGTGTCTCTAGAGGAATGGTTTGAGGTTTTAGAAGTCCTCATGGTTCTCAGTTAACTCTCTGCCTTTTAATTGCAGATAAGGATGTAAGCTCTTAGCTGGTGCTCCAATACCATGCCTACCCTGATGTTGCCATGCTCCCTACCATGATGGTCATGGAATGCTCTCTGATATTGCAAGTTCTCAATAACCTCTTTCTTCTATAATTTATCTTGGTCATGGAGTCTCAAGACACCAATAGAAAAGTAACTAAGACAGTTACTTACGTTACTTAAGAAAAGTAACTAAGCTCAGTAATAATACACTCCAGTCCTTCTCCAGGCCTAGGAGGAAAGGATTATATAGCTGTGGCTAGCTCCTCCTAAATATTTGCTTCACCAACCCCATGAACTAAATTTTGTTTTTACAATTTGTTTCCATACAGTCTTGACTCTTCAGTTAGTAGCTGGGGTAGGGGATATATCTCATGCAACTAAGGCATTTAAAACTGTAAGTAGAAGTCTATTGTTTCCTTTACAATGTGAATAGTCAACATTCCTGCATGTTATCTGTCCTACCACTCTATGCCATTCAATGTATCCCTTCCTTGCCTTTTCATGATTCTTACCTTGCTCTTCAGCCAGGAATCGGGTACTTTATTTAAATTCACAAATCTGTAGGAATGTACTACTTTTTCTCAGTTCTATACTCTTTACCTCGGACAGCTATGTGTTAGATGGACTGCCTGTGTTTCCTCTTACTTCTTAGGTTTTAAACACAAAAAATTTTCAGCTTTAATATAATCTGTATTCTGATCTCACACAACAACAAAAAGCCACAGTTTCCCTATCAACATTGTTTTAGCATTAGTGTATTTCATATTAGCTTCATCAAATGATATTTCTCATCATCTCAGAGAATACCCATTAATATATTTGATATTGAAAGTCTACAGTTGATGAATTATAGTAGTTTTTTTTTTCTCAATCTTCCTGGGCTGAAATAACAAAATATTAGATGAGTTAATCAACAAATATTGATTCCCACAGTTGTGGAAGCTGGGAATTCAAAGCCCAAGGGACTCAGTCAAGTTGTCAGATGTGCCTGTCTGTCTGATAGATGGGCATTTTTCATTGTGTCCTCACATATATTAAAAAGATGGATTTTGAAATTCCTCCTTCCGTAAGGCAATTAATTCCATCATGAGATTTTTCCTTCTCTTCATTGTATCACAATCTAATTAACTCACAAGCATTCTACTTTTTAAAACCATACTCTTTGATGGTAGAATTTTAAAATGGAAATATTAAAAAAGAATTACAAATAATTAAATTTTATATTTAAAATCATTTTTATTTTATCATTGATCATTATAGATATATTCAGTAGAATTTAAATTTTGTTTTGAAACTTTTTTTCTTTCCTTCTGGAATATGAAACATTTACAGTTTCTGATTAGTTTTAATAATGACTTTTTCTAATACTTTGAAATTTATTATATATTTATTTAATTTTACATTTTGACTATAGTTTCCCCTCCCTCCTCTCCTCCTAGTCATTCTCTCCTAACCCCCCACTCCTCCCCATTCACTTCTCCTCCATTTCTATTCAGAAAAGGTCAACCCTCCCATGGATATTGACGGAACATGGCATATCAAGTTGTTGTAAGACCAAGCACCTCAACTTGTATTAAGTCTGGGCTAGGCATCCTAGTATGAGGAATGCGATCCCAAAAGCCCATAAAGGACATTGGGATAGTCCCTGCTTCCAGTGTTGGGAATATCACAAGAAGATCAAGCTACACAACTGTCACGTACGTATATGCAGAAGGCCTAGGTCCTTCCCATGAAGGCTATCTGGTTGTCAGTTCAGTCTCTGTGAGACTTTATGAACCCAGGTATGTTAATTCTGTCCATTTTCTTGTGATGTTCTTGACCCCTCTGGCTCCTACAATCCTTCTTCCCTCTCTTCGGCAAGGATTCCCCAAACTAGGTCTAATGTTTGACTGTGGGTTTCTGCATCTGTTTCCACCAGTTGCTGGACGAATCCTCTCTGATAACTATGGGGATAGGCACCAATCTATAAATATAGAAGAATATCCTTAGGCACCATTACATTGATATTTTTTTCCCCTTCAGTCATGTTTGCTTCTGTTTTAGGTATCTGGGCCATCCAGCCTCTGGATCCTGGAGCTCCAGGCAGTGACAAGGGTGGGCTCACTCTCTTGGCATGGTCTCACATTAGAGTAGTCATCAGTTGGCCACTCCTGAAGTCTCTGTGCCACCCTTACCCCAGCACATCCCACAAGCAGGACAGACTAGGTTGAAGGTTATACTGCTTGGTTGGTGTTCCAATCTCTTCACTGGAAGTCTTGCCTGATCAAAGGAGATGGCCAGTTCAGGCTATATCTCCACAATTGCTAGGAGTCTTAACTGGGGTCATGCTTGTAGATTCCTGGATGTTACCTTTGCACCAAGTTTCTACCTGACCCTGAAATTCCCCCTTTTCCAGTTGGCTCTTTAAGTAAGCTCTTCACCCCCACCTAATAGCTCATATTCCCATCTCATGCCCAGTCCACCCACAAAATCTCTTCTATTCCCCCTTCCCAGGGAGATCTTAGGATCCTCTTGTTAAATAGCCTCTCTGGAGCTGTGGATTGTAGCAGCAATGGTTATCCTTTACTTTACCACTAACATCTACTTAGGGCTGGAGAGATGGTTCAGCCGGTAAAGGCTAGGCTCACAACCAAAAGTATTTTGAAATTTTTAATGATTGATCTATGCTTTTTCCAAATTTGATTGTTTTGCATTTTTAAAAAATGTTCTCTGTATCGTAGAGTCAGGTGGATCTCTGTGAGTTCGAGGCCAGCTGGGCTACCAAGTGAGTTCCAGGAGAGGCACAAAGCTACACAAAGAAACCCTGTCTGGAAAAAAAATATGTTCTCTGAACTTCTTTAAACAGTTAGTGAAGGTTTCTAATATTATTTATGATTGTGTTATATTTCTCTTGCAAATGTTATGTCTCCAACTTTTCTTTCTTTTTCCATTTATGAGTTTTTAGTTTTATATTTTTGGCATTCTGATATTGTCTGTCCTGGAACTTGCTCTGTATTCTGGATTCAAGACATAGTAATGCACTGGTCCCTAAAGTCTCATGACCAATGCATACATCAAAACACATTCTGTTTATTTTTTTTTTCTCTTAAGAGTTCCAAAAACTCTTAAAATTCCAGATTCCAACAGCTCACTGAGACTCAATGAAAACTCTATGCCATGAGCCCTATAAAGATAAAAATGAAGTTACCTGCTTCAATATTCAATGACATAAGCAAAGTCAGAAAATAACCCAGGAGTTTTAACATTAAAAACTTGAGCTCTATGTCTATCTTCATAATGTAAGCTCTAATGGACTTGGGACACCCTGTCCCATTGTCACTTCCATTTTGGGCACTTGTGTCCACTCTCTTGTATTGAAATTTGAAGAAAAGATCCTTGGAAAATACTTCCCCAGGTAGTCCTCTACCAGCAAGTCACTGAAATGCCATAGTAATTTTAACAGACTTCTGTATTAGTTGGGGTTATTTAGAGGCTGTGTTCTAGCTAAGCCTACATTGGCTGGCTATGAATGGAAAGTGCAAGAATCCAGTAGCTGCTCAGTCCACAAGGCTGGATGATTCACTGGAATCCTGAAGAAATAGGTTCTAATGCCAGTAAAGGAATGGATTTGGTAGCAAGGTAAGAGTAGGTAGCAAGGTAAGAGCAAGCAGCACAGAGTACAAACTTCCTTCTTCCATGTAATTATACAGCCTACCAGAAGAAAGCATGGTCCAGAATAGCTGTACATTTTCCCTGGCTCAAAAGATCTAGATGAAATGTTCCTCTTCCTACTTCAAAGGCTCAGTTAAGAGGTAGATCTTTCTACTTCAAATTAAGCAAAAAATCCCTCATAGTGTCTCCTCTATTTTTGGCTTTTAGTTAATTCTAGATATATCCAAGTTGACAACCAAGAATAGCCATCAATGTTTCTCTTTTGAGACCTTGGAGCCTTCATGGTTGATGCCTTATTCTCAACACATTTTTCCTATTGTCTCAGTACATAGGATGTTGCTTCTCTTTAAGGGAGCAAATATTTTACTAATCATACTGGATTTACCAATATTAGTGTAGCCACAGCTTTAAAAGAAGCCTTAGCTCTAAATTGTTCACTTACCATATTTTCCTACTCTCCCTTTAGCTCTCAGTTCTGCAGTTTTAAACTTTTCCAAATTCCTTCCAGAAACCAGACTGGAAGACCAAAGTTAGCTTGATCACAGCAACTGTCTGATTTCTCTGGTACAAATTTTCTTTTTGTGTGTGTGACTTTTGTACCACTGAGACAGAACAAACCAACTTATAGGCATACAGGTTGGTTTGGGCTCATGGTTTTGGAGTAATTTCAGTGTGAAGAAAAGGAGGCAGAGTAACTTTGTGTATGGAAGGAAGAACAAGACAAAGTATGGCTGTTTACTTAGGGGATAGAGGCAGAAAAAGAGAAATTCAAGGTCACAGTTGGCTAAATAGCAAGGTTGTACACCAGGCCAGTATACGTTACATGAGACTCCTCTTAAACAAGAAAAAACTAAGACATAAATGCCCATTTTTCAATCCTGCACAATTTATCATATCACAATAAAATAATTATCCTCATAACATTTTAGGCTATAAAACTTTAAAGTATACTTATTTATTAGGAAAATATATTACCTATTTATAATGTATCACTCAATTAAAAAAATATTAAATTAGGTTTTTTATCTTATGCAGTTTGCCTATTATACATAGAAATACAGCAAATAAAATGTGCAGTTTACAAAGCTTCATATAGAAGTAAATTAATTTTTCTAAAGAAATATACATTAAGAGTTAGGTTTTAAAATTCATACTTAACCTGAATCTATGCTTCTAAGTCAGTACTCAAAATAAAATTGATCATGTCATTATTTATCATGATTCCTTATAATTTTAACCAAAGGAAAGCTGGATTCGATAATAGATAAAAATTAGGTAAAATTACAAATGATAAAAAGGAAAAAAATATTATGTAGTTACAGATGGGAGGGCTGGTGCTGGGTCTTGCCTGACTATCAAACAGTCTTGAATGGAGGAGGAAGGATTAAGAAAATAGAGATACAGACATAAAAGCAAAAGGCAGAGACACAGAATTAGCATCGGGAGGGGTCTGGCTCAATACCACAGTTGCTCTGAGTTTATTATTCACAGTCTATTCATATACCAGCAAAGGGATAGGTAAAAGACCTCCTCCTCTCAAGGTCAAGGTACAATGTACAAACAAGTGTAAACACCTCCTGAGTACTCAAGAAATCTGGTAACCATGCCTTTGGCCAACACATTTTGCTATGCAGCCTTGCTGGGCAAAACAAACTCAGACTCTCTGATCTTGCGTCAAGATAGAAAAAGACCTCACTATGGAGTCTCTGTGGTCCCACACAATTCCCCTTTTTTATTATATTTTTAATGGTCCTCTTGACCCCTCAGATGACTGTGCCTGTCTTTGGTTGCCTTTTTCAACCACCCAGTGATTGAGTACTAGCCTCTGGAGAATTTCAAGGGAGGGCGCAGAGCCTAACTCTATGCAGCTCTGAATCAACTTTCCATTGAGAGTTCACAGTAGCTTGATAATCATAGGAACATGCTCATATGGCTGCAATACCTCCTTACAGGAGGTAGGGAATGACCAAGATATGATAAACTTTTTAAATTGGTCCAGGATGTCTACAGCAGTCTAATTGCATCAATATCTAACTTCACCTTTTTAAAATCAGTAGTTTCAAGCCGGGCGTGGTGGCACACGCCTTTAATCCCAGCACTCAGCACTCGGGGAGGCAGAGCCAGGCGGATCTCTGTGAGTTCAAGGCCAGCCTGGGCTACCAAGTGAGTTCCAGGAAAGGCACAAAGCTACACAGAGAAACCCTGTCTCGAAAAACCAAAAAAAAAAAAAAAAAAAAAAAAAAAATCAGTAGTTTCCTGATACAACTACATCAAATCTAGGGATTCATTAGCATCATACCAAATTTCTCTCAGATGAACTCTAACCTTTTTCCATCCAGTAACACTTCCATTGAAAATAGAAGAGGTTACACACACACCCAGTTATATTTAGCATGGCATTTTAAATGAGCTCTTATTTTTAACCCTTGAACCTCCTCTCCTAACAACCAAAAAACAGTTTTCTCCATTACAATACAAAATGGTTTGTAGGTCACCAAAGGTGAACAAAGTAATTATGTGTAGGTGAAATCAAAATACCCATTGCCTTTGACCTGCTCCTGTACATTTCAGACTTTCTGAGGTCTGAAATGTTCAAAAAGCCAATTGTGATACCAGTCTTAACATTACACTGAAAGTTCAAGATCAGGGCCTGGTTTTTCACCTGCTCTCAAGTTTCTATATGCTGCTCAAGCCATAATGAATCTGTGACAAAGGCTTTCACCTACCTTGTGCTGCCTGGGCCCCTAATGCTTAGAAAGAGCTGAACAAATTTACACCTCCAAATCATTTACAGGACAATCTTTCCTATATATTTTCACAGTGTACACAATGTGCTGATTTTACTACATTGGCAACCTCTTTAACGTCTAGAGACTAGAAGCTGAAGATTTCAGACAGATTTGTCCATTATATACAGAATAAACTCAGCAAAACAAAATGCAAGTATATAGAAAAGGCATCTGAAAAGATCCATAGAAACATATTAGTACATGACTCCACTGTCTCCCAGTACTTTCTCCAAGCTGCTAAGCAAGTATGAACAGTACTGCTCACAGGGAGGTTGATAATTTACCCCCAAAGATAGCATTTTGTGAATTTAACAAAAGAAATTTAACATATGTTGGGAATTTCTACAGTTAGATGTTCAGATTTAGCCAATGTCTCTCTAAATCATATCACAGCAGTTGACTAGATAGAGTTCTCTACCTGCTCCTCTTTCTCCCTTTTTTGTGGAGTTTGGCAAGTATCCCAAATGAAATTCAACTCTAAGTTAAAAGTATGAAACAGAGATAGAGCTAAGTGTCACTGTGACTCTGGTCTGTTTGGAGAGCTTAGGATTGGAAACTCAGTCATCTCCCACTGAAGGGCTGCAAACATCTGTTGCCTTATCATGGTCGAATAACAACTGCAGATGGAGGAATCCAAGAGCAACCGCTGCTGGGAGCATCTTTAAAAGCCAACAACCTTGCCCCCTCTCAACCTCAGACACGTTGGTGTCATCCACATTGTATCCCACAGCAACAAGAATATCAAGACACCTGACCGGGTTTGTTCGGTGTTTCTGGAGACTCCAGCGCTGTCAAGCCTGCTTTCCTTCCTCTGGGGTTTTATCACCAAGTCACTCTCCTCCAAGCTGCTGGCACTGCCATCCACGAGCTCCTTCTGACCCTCAGCACTGGAAGCTGCTGAAGAGGCCTTGCTGGCTGAATCTGGGCTGCCCACCATGCTCTTGGTGCTGCTTTGTCCTCCTCATCATCATCCTGGTCCTCACCCTCCTGGCTTGCACTCTCGGGGATTGGCTCAGACATGGTCTCCTCCTTACCACCCCCTTCATCATCCACAGGCTCAGCCCAGTGGGCTCTGGGCCGCTGGTGCTTCAGAGCTTCCGGCTCTACTTTGGAGAGGAACTTGGGCTTACCTTCAGCTGCTTCCTCAGCCTTTTTTCTTGGCCCGAGACAGTGGCTGGACCTCAGGTTTCTTGTCACCATGTTCATCCTCATTACCCTTCTTGGAGTCTCTGTCCTTCTGAGATTTGAAATCTCTTCCCAACCAGGAGACAAGCAGTTCGAGGCTTGACCAGCATCAAATACTTCCTTCCAAGCAAAATTCTTTGGTGTGCAGAAACTCTGCCAGTAAGTATAGAAAGGGTGTACCACCATGTCATAATCACTCTGGGAGTCACCAAAGTTTGGAAAATCCTCAACATCTCCCTCTGACATGCATTCTAGTTCTTCTTTTGCAATCAGCTCAAAGACCTAACCATACACTGCATAGAAACTATCATCTAGGCATTCTCCATCAAGCCCTCCTTTAAGTAAGGCCTCTCTATGATTATCATACCATGCTCTGTCCTGAGGGTCACTCATCACATTGTATGCAGCTTGAATTAATTTAAATGGCTAGGCTGCTTCTGCAGGATTGTCCAGATTTTTATCTGGGTGCCATCTCAGGGCCAGCTTCTGACAGGCCTTTTTGAGCTCCTCTGGCTTTTAAAATACCTTTAAGCAATTTTACAAACAACTGTCTACTATTACCCTGCCCCATATTTACAATTTTAGTCCTGAGAGTTTCTCACTGAACATCCACTTTTGACATTCCAAGAGCTCACTTCAAATTTCAGTGTTCTTCACTTCATCTTCCATATTCAAGGTTCCTGTTCAGATTCCATTTGTCAGGTCCTGCCTGATTATCAAACAGTCTTGAATAGAGGAGTGAGAATTACAGATTAATAGATATGAAAAATAGAGTTATAGATGTAAAAGAAAAAGGCAGATATAGCAAGATATTCTGGAAGCTACCGAGAGGGAAATGTAAATGCAATGCCTTTGATCCATAGTGGTGTCTTGGCTGCAAAATACACTAATGCAATGGTGACACAAGGCTTGTGAAAGAAACCAGCTGATACCTGATTTCACTTAATGCCTACTTCACAAAATGGCACCCACACCTTACACTGCTTAGGTACCAAGAACCTGAGACTAGGTAGCTCAGGGACCCAGGCGAAAACCAAATACTACTATTTTTCATTGCTCAACCATCAACAGGGAAGCTTCTTCCTGAAGCAGATAGGAATAAATATAGATATCCTCAGTCAGACATTATGCAGAGATAATCTGGAGATCTTAGAGCACTAAGCCTTAAGTGAAGTATCTCCAGCAAATCCCTCTTTTCTGGGCTCAGATAACTCTGTGTAAGGCAAAGCAGAGAGCGTAAAAGAACCAGAGGGCATGAAAAACACCAAGAAACAATGCCCTCTAAATCAGTATCACCAACACACACATGAACTCACAGAAACTGAGTCAGCATTCCCTTCTTCACCAGATGAAGTCTGTATTGGGGTTTCTGTTGCTATGCAGAGGCCATGATCACTGCAACTATTATGAAGGAAAACATTTAACTGAGGTGGATCTCTTATAGTTTCAGAAGTTTAGTCCATTATCATCATGGTGGGACATGGTGGCATGCAGGTAGACATGCTGGAAAAGGAGCTGAGAGTCCTACATCTTGATCTACAGGCAGCAGAAGGAGTCAGTGTCCATACTGGGCATAGCTTGAGCTTAAGAGACCTCAAAGCCTGTTCCCACAGTAACACATTTCCTCCAACATGGCCACACCTACTCCAAAAATGCCACATCTGCTAATAGTACCACTCCCTATGAGCTTATGGGGGTCAGTTACAGTCAAACTACCACAGGGTCCTACAGTTGAAAGGAAAAGTTGACACATGCACCCAGTCCTAAAGCAGAAGCAATCTGCAATGGGTAACTACTTACAAATGGATATTTAATTTTCTCCAAGGAAATCTCATTGGGGAAACAAATTACTCTTAATGTCAGGCTGAAAGCCCAGTAGTAGATGGTTAAGAAAGAACAAACTCAATGGCATAATTGCATCATTGGAAGTTCCTTGTCACATAATGTCAAGTCAGGGATTTTTTAAAATTTTATTTTAATATATGTACATGTATATTTTTTCTTTTATCTTTTTACCCTACTGTTCCTTTACATCTATATTATGTGTTATAGTTTAGTGTTTCAAAGGGATTCCTGGATTTGTGAAAGAGTGGGTCTTTTTTCTTGTGTCTTCCTTTGGGATCATTATTTTCTCTTCATTTGTCTTATTCCAATGTGTTAGCTGACGTTTTTGTCTTATTATATATCTTTTATTATTTTCTCATAGAAGCCTGTTTTCTAATGATAGATAAAGGGGATAGATCTGGATGAGAGTGAAGGTGGGGAGGAACATGGCAGGAAGGAGAAGGAGAGCAAACTATAATCAGCACATGAGGAAAAAAAAATCAGTTTCCAATAAAAGGAAAAATAAACCTTAATAAAAAGGAATGACTTAAAGCCTGGTCACTGACCTTCATGAAAAACAATGCTTTATGATATTAATGCATTAAAATATCAAAACAAGAAATTTCCATTAACATTGTATTTTGTTTTCATGAGGGGCATTGAATAGTGTGGTGGCATAGTGTACCTTTTAAGTAACACACTTCCCATGTCACCCTAATGGAAGGCTGGGAGAGTCCCTGGCCTTTGCAACTAGGAATCACTGTCTGTCACTGAGTTTCTTGTTTGAGTGTTGTTTTTATTTTTCATTATGTTTGGCATCTTTGAAACAGAACTTTATTAAAAAGTAGTACCCTGTGGCAGAATATCTAGGAAATGAAAGTCCAGTAAGATAGAAACAACAAAGCAGGCCCCTACCAAGATAAATCATGTGGTACTTTCAGACAAAGGGGAGAAACAAGCTTAACTGACAAGCTGATGTTGAACTTGATGCTTGCCATGATAATTTGAAGGAAAATAACCCAGCCTGATATGTTTTCATTCTGCAAGGAAAGCTGCTGGTTTATTTTTATCCCATAGATTGTGGAGCTAAAATGAGGTTTAAGAAGAAACTCGTATGCATAATAAATTAATTGTAGCCAGAATATAAAACTAACGTTACTGTAGAAGAGTTACTGGGTAGAATATTAAAAAACAGTAATAGCATGCCAAATTGTAGCATAATTGCATCACATATAACTAAAAGTCTCAGGTAATATGAACTTGAACAGAAATAGACTCTGAGTGGATAGAGGCAGAAAATAAAGATGGAAGAACAGAAAAGAAAACAAAACAAAAGAAAAAGTATGATGGATATTTTTGATGTTAGGTAGTTTGAGCTTTTTGTTGTTTGAGTGTGAAAAATATTTTTACCTATGTGTGGTCTGACAGTGGTAAATACATTCTCCAATCTGTTTCTATTAAGATCCTTCTGGAAAAACAAAGTCACACCCATTGATTTATGTGTTTTTATATAGATTACTTCACTTAGAAAAATGAAAGTATATTTTAGTTATTTTTGTTACCTGGCCCCTTCTAAGAAAATATTTGCAACATAGGTATTGAATTGATGTTGAGTATTATACTCTATTCTTTTCAGCACGAGAATGATTTTAGTGAATTAGAAGCTGGAGGTCAAAATTTTAAATACATTGGCATGGTAACACCATATAAATTTAAGTTTGGTATTATTAATCTTCTCCAAGTATGCATATAGTACTCACTAGGTTTTGCTATTATGAATAAGCTGTCCAAAAAGAAATTACAGAGTCTATAGTCAGGTAAATATGCTATATCACTATTATGGAAAACCAAAGAACCACAAATACCATGAGATCAACCTTTAATCAAAGGTATACTTATTAGAAATTAACCAAGTGTGTAAACAGGTCTTGTGCTGTGTCTATCTGAAATCCCTTTAAACATCTCTCCCAAAGGAAATATGTAAACACAAAGCTTTTAGAAAGGCAGCGGATTTGCCAAAAGCTTTTTGGTTTTCACACCAAATATGTTTCCTTACATTTGCTTATTTATATGCCTTCATGACAATAACACAGTAAATCTGATGCTTGTTAATCCAACTTCCTTGATTATATATTATCACGTTTATTTGTAACCACACAAAGAATTCAACATAACGTGACATGTGAAATGGAAAGGATAGATTTACCTTTTGTGGTCTTAATTCTGCATCTAGTAATGACTTTATCAGTCAATAATCACATCCACATTTCCTTAGTTGATTAGTAAGATGCATTTCTTATATTGCTAAGCAGGGCTATAAAACCCCAGTTAAATAAAAATGCAAAGTTATTATGAGAATATAAAGTTAGATCTTGATATCACTCATGAAAATCCATGTAACATTTCTAAGAATAACCATAAGATGTATGAAAAGGTTGGAGAAAAGTTTCTTATGGCACAATCCTGCAGCCCCAGCTCTTATTCCACTAATGGCATTGACTAAAACATAACAGTGTCTATAGGCAGAGCTATAACTATGACAGTCAGCTACACTTTTACAAAGCTCTCATACTTTTATTTCACTCAGTTTAGCCATCCCTCTGCACCCTGTCAATGTGTCCTTGGGCTTCTCAAGTCCTCTCTGAAAGACCAAGCTTCAGAAACATTACTCAGCTTTCCTTACACAATACACAACAGGATGTGACCTGGTGACTTACAGAGATAGGACGTCTATGTAAACAGGTGCTTTTCATCTTCACTAATGAACCACAAGTGGAAACAGAAAAAAAATAGAGGGAGAACAGAAGGAAAGTCTACAGGAGGTGAAAGAAACACGTCTTTTAACTTAAAAGCACTAATTCTTTCTGTGTTGTGATTTCCAAGGAGGAGGAAAGAAAGAGAGGAAGTGAGGGAGGTCAAAGAGAGTGGAGGGAGGGCACAAAGTTGCAAAACCAAGTCCTTGTTTGTGTGTGTCCACCTGTTGCAGTATCCATTGCTTCAGAGAGAAGCTAGGTTTGAAATCTGAGTGTAAGGGGCTACTCTGTGAGATATACTTTCAATTATCAAGTACATAAAACTGAAAACTGAGTCAAAGTTAAAATTTTCCAATGTCAGGAATATGAAAGATAGGACCACTTAAGTATTTTAAACTGTCCACTGATCTTTAATGGGTGTGATATGATGGAATTCATCCTGTTGCTTTGTATAAGAGTTTTTGTTCTCTTGTTTAAGGACATAAAACTGATAAAATGAAGTATATTTGTGGATTAAATTAGTTGATCTGTATATCCTAAATCTTATATGTAATTACAATATGATAAATCAAGGAATAAATTAATATGCTTTTTTCTCTTTCTCCTTTCTTCTTTTCTTTCTGTCTTTTTCTTTGTCTATTTCTTTCTTTTTTCTTCCTTCTTCCTTCCTTCCTTCCTTCCTTCCTTTCTTTCTTTCTTTCTTTCTTTCTTCCTTTCTTCCTTTCTTTCTTTCTTTCCTTCTGCCTCATGTAAAGAGACAACCAAAGATTTTTAAAATGAGCGTGTGTAATTACAACTGAGTATCAAGCTGGTAATAAAACATTTTTATACAGTTTTTATTGATTTGATATTTTTCTGCTTTTAAAATGTTTACCTTGCTTCCATTTCGAATATTTGCACTATGAAATAAATTTTGGATTATTTACCAATATCCATTTATTAAAAGGAACCCTATGAAGGGCTGTATGATGTATAAGAATGGTAGCTTAAACGAGACAAAAAGCAGAGCAAACCAACATCAATTAACTACATAAGCAATATCTTATTATGGTGCTTCAGGATAGAAATTCAGGATGGATGCTTCATTCAAAGCAACATAGACTATTTCTAAAGAACAACTAGGGACAAAAGTGAGGGAAGTGTCTAATAATTAATTGAATTGTGAGCTAAGCCTGTATCATGTATGTGGGTTAGCAAGGAACAGTTGATTTGATGAGAAAGATGTGGCTCATTCAGACAAATGACACATCTTCTAACCCTGAATCCAGGAAGACCACAATATGCCTAAAGACTTAACATATGGAGAGTAAGTAGAATAAAATGGGAACATGACAAATAATGAGGGACAGCTGAGGTTTATCAGTTTGGCCATTTGAGTCAAATTACTATTTTGCCTTTTATTCTCAGAACAAAGATAAGTAAAGAACATTAAGTAGAGAAGGAGGATAACAAGAAACACAGAATCTGCTGACAAATGAGAGGTTCGTGAACATAGCCTGGAAAAACCAATAATAAGGACTCAGGAGACGTTTTAGCAGTTTGGTTCCTACTCTGCATCACAGAGGCCTGACTTCAATTCCCAGCACTCATTCAAGGAAGCTCACAACCTTCCGTGACTCTGGCTTCACGGATGGCATGAAATTCTGTTTTGCCCTCCACAGGCACTGCACTCATATGCCCACGGGCACGTACAGACACACGCATACACATTACTCAAGTAAAAATAACAGTTTTAAAAATAATAATATTGACAAAGGGCTGGTATTAGAGTAGAAGAATTGAGAAAAATCTACTCTGGATATGAGCAATGAAAAAGATGAAAAAGACGCTCATTGAGCTAGGCAAAAGGTGGGAAACATCAGCGCTTTCTTTGTATCATCTTGTTTGACCGGAGCACAGGGCAAGTATTTAATGGAAACGATAGAAAGAGAATTTAACTGATAGGTCATCTAATTCCAGGCTTTACACCTCTACTTCTTAATACACCCTTTAAAATTATCTATCTAACCCTCTGTACCATGAGACCTTATTGGCTTAGTCATGTTTATCTCAAGAATAAGTACTTAGCATCCAGGAAAAAGTCAATAGGTATTTGTGTGATTAGCAAATAACAACTGCTCTTAACACTACTTGTTACAAGTAAATTAACAAAAACAACAGTATGTAAGAAATAGTATTCAGTGTGTTGATTCTAGAGTTAGCTGATAATTTGGTTTCTTGACAGTAGCTGTTAATTTTGATGCTGTCTGATTACATCTTGCTGGTATATTCTTGTGAAAATATAGAATAGCTATATTTTTTTTCCATTTTGAATATTGATGATGCTTCATATAAAAACACAGTGACAAGTAAAATTTACTTTACAAGAGAAAGATCCTTAAATACCATCACTTTTAAAATGAGAGCCTTATCATCTTATTTTCACAGTTAAAACAAAGATTGTTAAAATGTGCAATTAATAAACAACGCGGCTTTACTCCTGGGGATTAGGATGTCCATCGTTAACTTGCTGGTGTTCCTCCTGGCTAATAGTATT
Source organism: Peromyscus eremicus (assembly GCF_949786415.1). NCBI lineage: Eukaryota > Metazoa > Chordata > Mammalia > Rodentia > Cricetidae > Peromyscus > Peromyscus eremicus. The sequence goes on from NC_081433.1 coordinate 41,504,768, forward strand.
GCCACATGTTTGATCCGATAGAAGAAATATGACAAGACTGCTGTTTCGGTCTTTTTTTTTTTTTTTTTTTCTTTTTCTTTTTTTTTTTTTTTTTGGTTTTTCGAGACAGGGTTTCTCTGTGTAGCTTTGCGCCTTTCCTGGAACTCACTTGGTAGCCCAGGCTGGCCTCGAACTCACAGAGATCCGCCTGGCTCTGCCTCCCGAGTGCTGGGATTAAAGGCGTGCGCCACCACCGCCCGGCTCGGTCTTCTTTTAGCCTTCTATATTTTAACTGAATCTTGGCATAGCACACATTTGTGACATAATCACTTCCCCAAGGGCTCTATCTCTCTAGACTTTCATACTAGGTGATGCATAGATAATTATTAGAGAAAGCACATATCCATAAAATAGATACCTGACAAGAATTATAGAAGAAAATACATATTTCCATCAAAATTAGTCAAAGGTGGACCAAAAACATAAATGTTCTAAAATAGAAGACATACAAGTGAAATGGAAAGTGCTCAGATTGTGGTCCTATGACAATGTGGGGGTTAGTGATATTATCAAAAGTCTTAAAAAAATTATAAATGAGCTGAATAAATGGTCCAGTGTTTAGGAGCATTTACTCCTCCTTTGTAGGACCCAAGTTTGGTCTTCAGCATACACACAGTGGTCATCAACTGTCTATCACTCCAGTTCCAGGAATCTGACACACTCTTCTGAATTCTGCAGGCATTAGTCATTCAGGCATATACGTACTTACAGCAAAATACTCATACACATAAAAATAAAATAAATAAATCAGAAAACATAGTTGAGAGATCACTATAAAGAAGATTGATTGGCGGTCAGAGAATAGGATAAATATACTGATATATATTGAAAATTTTTATAATATATGGTAAACATTGTTAATAAAGAATTGATTTTGTGAAAATATAAGAATTTAGAATAAAAGACTTTAAAAAATGTATGTTTTAAAATTTTGGCAATTCTGTATTAGAGAATAATCTTCAAATGAGAATTTTTTATAATCACAAATACTTTACAGTCTTTTTTCTTAATTTGATATCTTCCATTTTCTATATAATTAATCTTTACCTATAAAAATGTTTACATTAATTTAAGATAAAACACACCTTAAATCTAATAATAATTAAAGTAAATTTATTGTAAAAATGTATTGCTCCCTCAGCGTAACTAGTAAATGGGCTCTAGGATGTGGCACATAGGTAACTTGCAATGTATATATACCTTTCTTCTTGAGGGTAATTAGGAACTGCTCTGGTGTTCAGTTCAATTCTGTCAGACATATCAGTTTGGACTTCATTATCTGTTCAAATATGGCACAAATTTCTAGCATTAACATGAATGTTTAGATGTTAATGCTTATCCAACGTATATAAAACTAAAAACATCAAATAAAGGAACAATACTTTTATTACATTTGATAGGTACAGCTATTATACAACATTGGTGTAAGAACAAATGTGTCAAGCCCAGAAATAGAAATAGAAAATGACTCTGCATGGAGACTATCATGTTTCAATTATTTTAAAGTCAGCCAATTAGGAAAGGCCAGCTGCTGGCACCTTCAGATAATTGCTTGACATTTTCCCTATAACATATTGCAAAGCAAAGTTTTTAAAAATTGAAACCTGGAAGTTATCAATAAAATGGTTGGTGGGTGCTAATTATAATCTTATTTTTCTGAAACATGCAAAATATGTAGCTCAATATAGCCTTAAATTCTTATTTGCCGAAGATAAATTTGAACTCCTGATTCTCCTGCTTCCCTCTCCCAAGAGCGGAGATTACAGGGTCACATGATTTCATTATGATAATTAAAAAACATTTTAAATGCTAAAGCCCTTAATTAAATTTCAATTAAAATATGAATATAGTCTCAAAGAATCTCCCTAATCAATAAAAATAATAAATAAAAATCAATTAAAAATATTGAAATTCAAATCAACAAACAATAAAAATTAATCTGTTCATGAAAAACAAATGAGTGTTGGTATAATTACTAAGAAAGTGTTATGTTAATTTGTGGTATTCTTGCAAAAAGTGCATAATATGATAATGAAAAAACAGGATGAAGGTGAAAAGGTCACTCAATATGAAGAATTGCTCTGTTTTTAGGATGTCAATTTCATGAAAATAGAAATAGAAATTTGGGAAATTTTCAGGCTAATATAGATTAAATAAATATATAGGCATATGATGTTGTTATATCCTACATTAAAATGAAGAAAACAAAACAAATGTGTGCTGTTTGCCATATGACTTATAATGAATAAATATGAAGTAATTTGCACAGTTGTAATAAAGAAGGCAGTTTTTTGTCTCATTATTTTATAATTGTACTGTGGCTAAATAGAAGGGAAGAATATTTATTTTTAGACAGCACTCACTGAAGTGTTTAATGACAAAATCACATCAGTACATAGTACTTCAGTGTTGCAAATTTGGTGTTCCTAAGAGAAAGCCAGGTTGTGTGGAATCTCGTACTGTTCCTCAAATACTGTTTTTTATTTCATGGGGTCTAGGGATATGGTTCAATGTTATACAATCATGGAGACATGAACTCACATTACCTGCACCTATACAATAAGCTAGGTGACCTAGAACCTAATATTTCATAACTGGTAGACAGAGACAGTAAAATTCTAGAGAATTGATCATGTAGCTTATTCTCTTATATGTTTTATAAATGTGTAATAAATACAGTTAATCTGTATTTTATATCAAATAGCATTTCATTGCCTTTACATATTAGTTCATGAAGAAAACACTAAAATTTTAAAAACCAACGAATGTAATTGAAAGCATATTATATAAATCTGAAATAATCCCAGCTACAAATAAGAGGATTCACAAATTGTAATTCATTAATTTATTAGTTTATGAAAGATCTCACCTATAACATTAGGGCTAATTTCTAGGTAGTTAAACCTGCAGATAAAAATGTCAGATTTCCTCATGTGTATAAATTCTTAGGCTTTTCAAAGTAACACAATGTGTAGTATATTAAGTGAAGTAACTTTAAGGATTTTAGTATAAGTTGGAAAAAAAGACATGTAAAATTTAATACAGCTACACAGAATTTATGAACCCTTGCAAGAATTTATGAGCAAAAACGGAGCAAGCAGTGTAGGCTTCCATCTAATGGAGATTCCCATTTTCTTGTAATAGGTTTTAAAATCTTCCCATGCTTTTTGGATAAAAAGGTAAAGGTATGGTGCATTTGATAGTGGGGGGAAAAAAAGACAAAGAAAGCAAAACCACTCTCCTTTTAGGGTAAACTCACAAATGTGAGTCTCTTCAATGAAGTTCAGGGCTCAGAGGGGCAATCTGTTTAAGAAATTTTAATGATTTCCTGGGAAAATGCAAATTAAAATATTCTGAGTCTGGATGACGTTGCAAGTACATACACTTGACCTATTTTTTTTTCTGCTTTGAACAAATGGATTTTTTTTTTTTTTTTTTGGTTTTTCGAGACAGGGTTTCTCTGTGTAGCTTTGCGCCTTTCCTGGAACTCGGTTTGGAGACCAGGCTGGCCTCAAACTCACAGAGATCTGCCTGGCTCTGCCTCCCGAGTGCTGGGATTAAAGGCGTGCACCACCACCGCCCGGCCTGAACAAATGGATATTAACAGCACATAAAACTAGCTCTATTGGGAACTGAGAGATGGCTCAGCACATACGAGTACATACTGCTCTATGAAGACTTCAAAAGTTAATAAGATTGAACATGAGAACATAGACTCACTGAAAAGAAATGGCAAGACTGAGACATTCTGGAAATAATTGAACAAGAAAAACACTACATTTTTCAAAGTATTTATAAAAAGGAAAAAAACAGCATTTATAAAAGAAAAAAATGTTCATTAGAATTAGGCTGGAATGAAGCAAGGGAAAGATATAAAAAATAATAAGTTATAAATCTTTTAAATAAAAGATGTTTTATAAAACAATCCAAGTGTCCTTGTTAGAGGTGATCCATTTTACTTATTGTCAAAGGAAAATAAATGACTGGAGTATGAACCAAGAGTTCATCTAACATAATAGAAGAGTTCTATATTGCCAGTGTAGAGTTGATGGGTTTGTAAGTTAAGTATATTCATCTTTCTTCAAAGTAGAGATAGATGATAAAAAGCTGTGGCAAGTTTCCATACGTTTGCTTAAAAAAAAATGTTAATTATTTGTATTTGGATTTGTGGAAAGAAAATCTAATTGATAATAGAAAGCTGATATAGGCGTAGTCCTGTTCCTGTCCACGAAATAAAACAGCAAACTGTCTTAATGCTTCTATTGCTGGGGTAAAATACTTTGACCATGGTCACTTAAAAAGAAAGGTATTATTTGGGGTTCATGGTTTAAGAGAGACTATAATCCATGATGTCAGAGTAGAGGTAGCAGGAAGTAGGAGGTTCCCTTCTCTGGAAGCAAAGAGAGAACACAGGATACAGTGCATAGCCTTGGAAACCTTCAAGACTACCCCCAGAAACAATATTCTCCAGTAGGGCCAGATCTACTAACCCATTCAAAGAGTACTGTAAAGTGTGGACCGAACATTCAAGTACCTGAGAATATGGATATATCTCATTTTAAACACCATTCCATAAGCAGAGGTTATTGAATAATCCACCAAGCAGATGAATAAGCCAGATAATTTTAGTCAGTCACAGATACTATTAATTATATAATACTGAACAATAAGATCAGAACAATAATATGTTGTAGACTGATTGGAGTGGATCAGTTTAAACTTATTGTAGCACTTTATTTAAAATTTAAGTGATAGGACTGGAAATATAGATGGGACGCTAAAATGTTTGCTTTGCCATCACTGGGGTATAGATCCACCTCCTCAAGGGCCCACACAAGAAAATAAAATGTAGGTGTGGTGATAAATGCTTACAGTCTCAAAGCTGGAGGCAGACATATCCTTATGGCTCACTAGCCAGCATAGCCTAGCCCAGCTGGTTTGGGTCATGTTAGTGAGAAACCCAGTTTCATGGAAAAATATGAGTATTATCTGTGGATCTACAACCTCTGGCCTCCACATGTACCTAAAGATACACACACACACACACACACACACACACACACAAGAAAATGCATGTACAGGCTCTCACATGCACATATATTTACACAAAATTAAACTACAGTTATTCAGGGGAAATTTGTGGAAAAATCTTGATATCCATGAACCTTGATTACGATTTAAGGGAAAAAAAGCAATGTGGGGGATGGAGAATTGTACCAGTGGTTAAGAGAACTGGTTGTTCTTCCCAGAGAGTCCAGAATCAACTCCCAGGACTTACATTGTGATGGACAAAAATCTTTAACTTCAGTTCCATGAACTCTGGCACCCTCACACAAACATACATGCCTGCAAAACACCAATGCATTATATGAAAATTAAATTAGTTTAAAAAAGCCAGGCAGTTGTGGCATATGCCTTTTATCCCATAGGCAGAGACAGGCAGATCCCTGAGTTTGAGGCCAGCCTGGTCTATAGAATGAGTTCTAGGACAGCCAGAGCTACACAGAGAAATCCTGTCCCAAAACACCAGAATAAAGAGAGAGAGAGAGAGAGAGAGAGAGAGAGAGAGAGAGAGAGAGAGAGAGAGAGGGAGGGAGGGAGGGAGGGAGGGAGGGAGAGAGAGAGAGAGAGAGAGAGAGAGAGAGAGAGAGAGAGAGAGAGAGAGAGAGGCAAAGTTAAATGATTAAAAAAAATCTTCAATTTAGCAATGACTCCTTTGTCTTAAGCCCCTGATTCTTTGCAATGAAGGGCTGTGTGCACACTACTGTACCTCTCTCTTTCCAGTCCTTTACTTTTCTACACTGTGCAAATCCTCATCTTGGTAACAGGTAGAAATGAATCAACTTATATAGAAAGTTTAAACTTGTGTTCATGGTTTCACTAATGCCTTAATCTAAAGAAAGAGATCAAAGTGAAATTTTTTCTTTATATGCCAAAATTTCAGAATAAAAGTTATAAAAGTAACTCCCCAGATTGTTGTCATATGAAAAATTCATTGGTATCTCCTAAAATTGCTGTGCTGAATTTGACAGAAAAATAACATGCATTAGTAGAGATCAAAGGCATCCAAACAGGAAAGGTGTTCCAATCTACTTTAAAAGACATGGTAACTTATCTTTCAAAGGAGTGCAGTAAGAATAGTTAATGATTTAGTCTGGGAAGAGTAGCAATGTGGTGATATTACAGGCATCAGAGAAGTAATCTTTGGTGTGTTGTCAACCCGCTTGGGGCAGCCAAGAAAGAAAGGTGTGGTTCAAGGCAGACAGACAGAAAATGCCTTAAAGGCTATTTCATGTTGTGTAAAAGCTCTCACGTATTGTTGTACAAAGGCCATTGACTTCTCTCTGAGTGGGAATGACTCCTAATGTTGAGGCTGAAACATAATTTGAAAAAAATAAAATAAAATAAAGAAATATGAGTAGAATGCTTCACTTCTTTTATGGAGTCCTAGTCCTTTTAAACAAATAATAAGTATGAAGAGGTTTGAGTACCTCAAGCTCCTGGCAACATCAATGAGGACAATTTTGTATTGCCAACCCAGACTTCATGAGCTAGAAGTGATAAATCATACAAGTCTATTGGGGGTGTCACTATCTGTCAACTTGTTTCACTGTTAAAGATAATCTGAAACCATTTTGGTGTAAAATTATGATTAAATTAGTAAGATTTTGAACAAGATTAAAATGAAGAATTTATGTAGTAGATATCTATATAATTATTAATGGCAGACATGTAATGGTAAAGTGTTAGAAGCCATACCTTTTAGCTGAATGAATTATTTCTAATCATGTAAGTCCTTTGCCTGCTTACCTTTATTTTTTTTCTTACCTGCTACATGTTTAATTATCACATCAGTAGTTTAGTGCTGCTTCTTGTGAAAGGTTGTACAAACAGGCTGATCATTTATGTTAGTATTTAATTCACAGTTACGTTTGTTAGCTTCTCCAGTATTGCTGTGACCAGTAGAGTTCATTTCCTTTGTTTTCTGCTGAATATCATAGGATTATAAGAGTTATTTTATTATTTTGATAAAGGTTATTTTCAAGGTTATTCTGACATCAATCTATGATTGTTTACCTGTAAGCATTATTTGTATACATATTCCTGTTGGTTGCATAATAGCAGTAGAAATTTTGGTCATAAACTCGATGCTTCATCTCTGCTAGATAACGTTTACCCCACTCACTGTAAGTTGTTGTGTTTTGTTCATCTTACACTCACAAATGCTATGTTTTAAGAATTCTTATTACCCTTCATATTTCATTATACTTGCTGAACTGGATATTTCAAAACTTTTAATCCATGTGTAGACTACTGATAACCAATTTAAATTTTATTTTATGCCTCTGATTCATCATAATATTAAATAAAACTGTTAACTAGATCATGGTAGTGCTAACCCTTTCTCCAAATTATTTTTAGTCATACTGCTTATATATATGACCAAGAACAAGATAAACATGCTAGGTACTCATTCACACTGTGCTATTTAATGTCAGAACCCTATCTAGCAATAATCTGTATCAGGGTAGATAGAAGATACACTAAAAAAATCTGGAGATACAGAAATTCACTTGTTACAACATGGGCGAAATTAGATAACATCATGTTTAGGGGATTAGAGTCAGCACAGGAAAACACCTGCTTTTTGCTGTCACCTATATTTAAAATTCTAAACAATCAAGCTTACAGGAGAAGAAAGAAGAGGCTGGGACTTGGGGATAACAGAGAGATGACTCTCGGAGGTAAAAGACTTAGCCAGAAAGAAGTAATCATTTTTTTCTTTTTTTTTTTCCTTCCTTTTTTTTTTTTTTTTTTTTGAGATATGGTTCAGTGTGAAGCAGGGTGTTGTTAATAGCCTGGTGTGCATTTCAGTACTTCTAAGACCACAAATGACAAGCATCATCACAATAAAAACAAAATGTGTTTGAAGCAATGAGTGTATTAAATAGCCTGACTTAATTATTATAAACTACATTACTCTGTTGCAGACTTCCTTCTTATATTCCTAAATATATACAATCATGAATTGTTCGCTTAAAATTAAGAAAGGGGCCAGGCGGTGGTGGCACACACCTTTAATCCCAGCACTCGGGAGGCAGAGCCAGGCAGATCTCTGTGAGTTTGAGGCCAGCCTGGGCTACCAAGTGAGTCCCAGGAAAGGCGCAAAGCCACACAGAGAAACCCTGTTTCAAAAAACCAAAAAAAAAAAAAAAAAAAAAAAAAAAAAAAATTAAAAAAGTGTGCTTAGGAATAAAGACAATAGTTGTGAAAAATAAAAGTTGGAAAATATGATTGTTGGTTTGTAATCACATCAATATAGTAAATAATCAATTCTTTTTTTTTTTTGGTTTTTTGAGACAGGGTTTCTCTGTGTAGCTTTGCGCCTTTCCTGGAACTCACTTGGTAGCCCAGGCTGGCCTCGAACTCACAGAGATCCGCCTGGCTCTGCCTCCCGAGTGCTGGGATTAAAGGCATGCGCCACCACCGCCCGGAATAATCAATTCTTTCTTAAAAATTTTTGTTTAATGACAAGATTTTTTTCAAAAAAAAAAAAAACAAAACCAACTAAGGACTAGTCTGGGGCTATAGTTTAGTTGATAAGAGTATTTGCTGTGTAATTATGAGGACCTGAATTCAAATTCCTAATAACAAGTTTATTAATAATACCAGCCCATTAAGAGGCTAGATATACACACATATGAATTACATGCTAAATCTCATGTGTAGGGTATGATCAGTGGGGATTCCTAGTTTCTTGTCCAGTGGGGAAAAAAAAAAAAAAGAAAAGAAAAAGAAAAACAGGATGCTTCTGGTTCTGTGAAAGGCCCCATATCAAAGATATAAGGACAGTTGATGGCACATAATGACTTTAGCATGCACACAAACACACACACATACACACACACACAGAGAGAGAGAGAGAAAGAGAGAGAGAGAGAGAGAGAGAGAGAGAGAGAGAGAGAGAGAGAGAGAGAGAGCTGTTTGACTATATCATTAAAGAAAATATTTACATTCATGCAATCATATACACTCCTCAAGGAGTACTAAGTTTTCTTGGACACATATTTATGAGGCATCAAAGATACTGCCAGTCTAGTAGTAACAATTGCATTGAAGCATCATTGCCCTTAAAGGATAATGTGCTTTAACGGTGTGGTCTTGACCTTACCCTCTAACTAACTGAAGGGAAACAGGATAACTTCATGCACCTAATACCAAAGCAGTACCTTCCAAATATAACCAAAATGAGAGCTAATTCTAAAGCTCTTATGGAAAATGTTTATTTTATAAGAAATGTGTAATGTCCTCATGTTCTGTAATACATTTTAAGTAATATAATTAAAACTTATGTAAAAAATTTCTCTCAAAAGCTTGCTTTTGCAAATAATATTTTCTTAGCTTTTATAGAAATAGGTTTTATTGTCTCATTTTTCAGACAAAATCTGTTTATTGTTTCTTTAACCCTTTCTTACCAGCTCAACCTCACTATATTGTGTCCTCTCCTCCCCAACAGCTTCCTTCCCACATGTTTGACACAATTGACCTTTGGTTACACTTTCCTTTCATGAAAATTTTAGAATTATTCATTATCCCATAACTGAGGCATAATGAAGAACCTTTATGTTATTACATTAAATTCATATATATATATATATATATATATATATGACAAACTATACTGTGTCAACATAAATAGTAAGAATATCTTTCTTTCCAATATATAGTCATATGTCTTAAGCATATTCTTTTTTCATATGTTTATTTGAAAACTAAACCATAAAATGTAAGTCTTACAGGAATTCTTTTTGGAAACACGGTCTTTAGCCAAGGCTGACTTATGTAACCAGTCAGGGATGACACTGAACTTCTGAGTCCCCAGCCTCATGAATTACTACTACATAGCAGGCATGTACCAGGAAGCCAAGTTTATACTGTGACTTCTTAAAAACAGGACCTTGTGCATGCTAGATTTTTTAATTTTTAGTATGAAATTCTTCTCCCCCATTAAAACTCTAAGAAATTGTACCATAATAAAAATAAAAAGTAATGATTGCCTTGAATTTTAATTAAGTTGGATTAAATAAAATCCTATCCTATGTCATTTAAAGAAAAAATTTAATCAATTTTTACATCATCATTTATAAAATAAAATCCAGTTGTAGCTGCTCAGTGCTGCATATGAAGTTTAATAAATTACTTAATGAATTTCAAAAGCTAAATATTTATCCATAAATGAATTTTTTCAGTTATTCTAATACTGAGTTCCAGGGAACAAATCAAATCAAAATATGAAAAAGAATATACTTAGTGCAGATTTTGGAGCTTGGGAAGTATTTTGAAAACCAGGAATTGATATGTGAAAAGGAAAAGTGATATTAGAATAAGTCATTTATTATCATCCTTTAAATTGAGGGATAGTCAATAACCCATATATATATATATATATATATATATATATATATATATATATATAAATTTATGCCATATAAGCACATAATACACACACACACACACACACACACACACACACACACACACATATATATATATGACAAACATAATAACCTCACTAGCAACTGTCCATTTCTTAGCATACCGTGGGACATCAGATATGGTTGTAATCTATTGGGAGATTGGTAGTCATGTTTTGAAAACTATGTAGAGATAATAGGTTCATATTTACCTCTGCCAATGGTAACACAATGAAACTGAATAAGAGGAATCTTCAAGCTCCTTGAAGCCCTCCTGGATCTTTTATTCTCTAGTGATACTGAAGTCTGAGTAGGTTCAAATAAAATAATGATCTTAACTGGAACACACAGAATTCTGGGGCTTTGCCTCTATCCTGTCTGTGATCTAGGGTAGCAAATATAATATTTGAGAGTATAATATCTTAGTATGACTTACCTGGGCATCAGATACATAAAGACCATCTTGATGCACTCACTCTCCTTAAAAATGATTAATTCCAGGGCAAGGAAGTAGGGCTTTTGAAATAGATATTCAGGTTAAAAAAAAATATGTCAGATGGAAGTAATCAGGTTTGCCTGCTGCTCAGTGGTCACATGCACAATGTGAAGCTAACCCCAAATTTGTTTTTCTCCCTAAATCTGGGGTGGTTAGTTAGATGTCTCAGAGGCTACAAATATGCTGTATTCTTGCAAGTGACCAATGTTTGATTCTCAGCACCCACATTGGCAGCCACAACAACATGTAACTTCAACTCAAGTGTATCTGAGGCCTTCTTCTGGACTCTATGAGCACCTGTACTCAACGTGTGCACATACCCCTATGTAAACACTTGAATGAATACTTTAAAAACGAAAGAAAGAAAAAAGTTAAAAAAAAGTAGTGCTACAGGATTAGAATTGCATTGTTTGGCGACTTTATTCTGCAAATATGGCTTAAAATCATTACTGATCCTTTTTCTATGTTCTAATAAAGATGGAAGTCCTGGAAATGATTAATCTTTTCAAGGCAGGTACTGGCAGTAAAAGCCAGCCAGGACTGTACAGAAGAATGAAATTTTGGAGGATAGCCGCAATGTCATAGGTGGTGTCTATGACCACCACAGGGGGCTGGTGAATGCCAGTCATCAAAGGGACAAAAGGAATATAATTGGAAGGTATTGTAGTGGTGATACTATATTTGGAGAAAGACAGAAAGACACCCAGGGGGATCTTAAACAGCTGAGAAGCTAAGATGAAGATGTACTCAGTGTTGCAAATCTTTCATAAATAATATTTAATATCTAATCAGCATGTAGTTTATTGAGAGAAATAGAAAGTCAGAGATCTTCTCTCCTAGACTAAACACTATTTCAAGTTTTTAAAATCTTATGTGTTAGTGAGAACCAATGAGCTGGTTACTTATAATAGCACACATATTAAAGTACACCTAATATTGAAATTAGCTGTATTATCTCATCATTAGGCATTGTTACTAACTAATGTTTTGGAAAATGAGAGTGTCTGTGTGTAAGGGTTACCTTCACAGGATCCTTTCCATCTTTGGAGTGATACCAGCTCTCTCTTTCAACTTTTATTTTCTGTGGTTTACATAATTGTGGTATGACATGCATTTTGTAACTTTACCCATTTTTAGACTCTGTGATATTAAGTTGGGTCATCTATTCTTCTTCCAAGCACTAATGAATATATCTGTTTAAGGAAACAAGCACTGTTTGTGTGTTTGTTTTGTTTTCTGTTAGCTTACACTGTTTCCCATGCTGTAACAGAGAGACTCAAATATGATAAGGCACAATGCCATAGGCATTTATTTTATGATCACATCACAGCTTTGGGGAATTATTCATCTTCAGGGGATGGCTCTATTCCAAGTGATCTTTCTGTGACCCAGGCTTCTTCCTTTTATGAATCCATCATCTCTCAGGGCTTTATTATTGAATGCTTTCAAGTGGAAAAGTACTAGTGACAGAAGGGGGAGGCCCTGGCAGGCACTCCTTAATCCTAGACCCTACACTAGGGAGAAGCAAACATTTCTATTGCTCCCCTTTCTTTGAAAAAAAACATGTCACATGACCACCCCTATACCAAAGGCCTGAGATGCAGAACTCTATGGTGAATAGTCACCCCCTAGCTACTATTCTGATCAACAGAAAAGACAATACTGGACTATAGAGGTATAAGGAGGTCCATTCTTCTGGACCTTGATATCTGTGTGTAACCTCACTCTCCTCTTCAGATAAAGAACCTCAAATTCCATCCAGTCACTTTACTAACTTTAAAGCAACACTACCTAGACTAGTGTACATGAGAAACAGTAGAAATGAGCCCAAGCTTTGTATTATATGAAAGATGGTTAGGAGTGTTCCTTGGAGACTTCAACTTGAGAGCTCCTTGACTGCAAACAAAGGAGCAATAGGGTTTTCTCTTCCTACTCCTCTACCTCCACTTTTTCCTCTTCTGTTTGTCTTTCCTCTGCTTTTCTATTCTTCTTGTTAGAATTCAGTTTCAACCTATTCTTCCCAAAGAATTTTATTGTTTTATCCTCCTTGGAATATACTAAATTTTGCTGATTAATCACTGGTGGCAGGCACTAATTCAGATGTTTCTTTCCTGTGGATGAACATCCTGCCTTTGGTGTTTTCAGGATAATAGGAGGTTATTAAAACCAGGGATAACTGAGTTACTCATAGACTAGTATAAATGTCCTGCACTCAATGTTAGGTTTGGGATTCAGGTTAAAGTTCAGGGACAATATTTTCATAAGCTGCTAGGAAATTAGTAGGGTGGAGTATAAGAATGCATATAACTCAAACGAGCAATTTCTTAGGATGTCTACTGTTGTGAAAGACACCACGTGCTTTTTCCAATCTTGGTCTCAAAAATTCTCGCTCATACAAACCCTCCTCTTTCTCACCAATTGGACTCCTGGAGCTCCACCTGGAGCCTGGCCATGGATCTCTGCATCCATTGGCCTCAGTCATTGGATGAGGTTAATTTTAGCCAAACTAATGGAAACACATGAACTATGAACCAATAGCTGAGGAGCCCCCAACAAGATCAGGCCCTCTGGGTAAGTGAGACAGTTGATTAGATTGATCTGTTTGGGAGGCATCCAGGCAGTGGGACTGGGACCTGCCCTTGGTGCATGAGCTGGCTGTTTGGAACCTGGGGCTTATACAGGGACACTTGGCTCAGCCTAGGAAGAGGGGACTGGACCTGCCTGGACTGAATCTACCAGGTTGAACTGAATCCTTAGGAGAGTCTTTGCCCTGGAGGAGATGAGAGTGGGGGGTGGGCTGGGGAGAAGGGGGAGGTAGGAGGGGGGAGAACAAGGGAATCCATGGCTGATAAGTAAAATTAAATTAAATTATAAAATTAAAAAAAAAGAGCCGGGCGGTGGTGGCGCACGCCTTTAATCCCAGCACTCGGGAGGCAGAGCCAGGCGGATCTCTGTGAGTTCAAGGCCAGCCTGGGCTACCAAGTGAGTCCCAGGAAAGGCGCAAAGCTACAAAGAAACCTGTCTCGAAAAACAAAACAAAACAAAACAAACAAAAAAAATTAAAAAAAAAAAAAAAAGAAAAGGCACCATGATCACAGCGGCAAGTCTTACAACAGAAAATATTTGATTGAGGTGACACTTTACAGTTTCAGAGTCCATCCATTAACATCATGGCAGGGAGCATGGAGGCTGAGAATATCACAATGTGCAGCCAGACATGGTGCTGGAGATGTAGATGGAAGTTCTACATCTTGAGCAGGCTAGAGGATGTGGTCTCTCTCATTGGGCATGGCTTGAGCATACATGTGACCTAAAAACTAACCTCCACCATGACACAATTCCTCCAATAAGACCACTTCTACTACAGAAAGGCCACACCTCCCATTAGTGCCCCTCCCTTTGGGGACCATTTTCTTTCAAACCACCACAAGCAACAAGCCAACTTTAACCCTGTTAGCCCTGGAAATTTAATTTTAAGATGGTAAATATAATTGTATGCTGAAGTGAGTGGAATCTTACTTGCACATTAAAATATCAGGAGTGGATATGTACAGTATGAAATGAAGGATGGCTTGTTTCTCACCCAATTTTAGCCATCCACTAGAAAGCTGCAAGTGCCAGGAAAGGGGCAGCGTTTTTAGAAAAACTGGCATCTAAGCAAAATACCCTAGATAGGTTTTATTGTAACTCACACATCACAGGTCACATTTATAGGAAAGAAACTAGGAAACTAATAAAAATTGCCCTGTTTTGTGACACCCAAAGTTAACGATTTTTAAATTAAAAAGTGAAACAGACTGATTTAGTTAGGGTTTTCTTGTGTAACAATAGACTTTCTTTGAGTTTGGTTGTTATTCAGGGAGTCATCCTGAACCCCAGTAATTTTAGCTTGCTTTGAATGTGTAAGGCTCTTCCTCTTTAAACATCCTGGTCTTATGGCCTATCCTGATGTTTCCTAACAGTCATTAAAACTATACTTCGTATTGGCAACAGGTTAAATGCACAGTGTATTTGACCTTTGTTTCTTTGCACTCAACCCTTTCTGTCTCATCTGAATAATGCATGAATTTCTCTATTGTACCAAGAAATGACTCCTCATAGTCAGCCACTTATTAAAGGAAAATACAAGTTATTTGCCAACAAGCAGTTAAGACCAAATGGCACATTGTTTATTAAGGTCATCTCATGCAAGCAGGATAAAGAAGAAACAGTATACACTGAGGTCACATTACACCTTTCATTTTGACATGTATGCAGGGATGCAGTAGAAGCAGACCTTATGTTCTGAGGCACATAGGACAGACTACTTAACCTCTGAGACCTCTTTGTGATAGAGTCAGAACATGGGGTTCATCACTATTATAATATGTCAAAGATAGGACTTTACTTGGAAGAAGATGGTAATATTACGGGATGTATAGGTCACACAACTTACTATAGTACTGATTGGGGATACTTCTGTGGTTGTGACTTTTGGTGTTCAATATTTTTCTGTGTTGAACTCTGTGGGAAACATGGCAGTCTATAAAGTAATGAGTAACAGGCACTCCAGACACAAGTCTAATAGCAATTTCTCCTTGTATTTTCAGACTTGGCAATGTTCTGATTCTGTTGACCCTTAACTTCTCTGGCCATTTAACTTCTTAACTTCTATGAGAATATATATATATATATATATATATATATATATATATATATATATATAGTGTGTGTGTGTGTGTGTGTGTGTGTGTGTTCCCTGAGAACTGCCTATGCCACATACACACAAAAATACCCCATATATATATATATATATATATATATATATATATATACTGTTTGACTAAGATAGTGTCTATATTAAAGAAGGGACTCCCATCTCTTGGGAAAAGAGTAACACTTCCAAAATATATTACCACAACAAGGCAAGGTTTAGTGAAGCCATGGAAGTGGGGTTACATAAAGCCAAGGCATTAGGACTTCCAGAACCCAAAGACCAGGATTCTTTTCTGGAAATCACAATCTCAACAGACCTAAATGGTGGAGCAGTGAGGGAAATAAGACACTTCCTTCACCTAAGGCTGTAGACTCTAAATGTGCTGTTTCTTCTTTACATCCATGTGCCTACTGTTTGCGTTGAGACTTCCATTGTATGCTCGCCTTATTATAAACATGTCTTTATTTACGTATTGGGTTTTGTTAGATGTGGGTCAATTTTTCCATGTAATGAATAATATAGTCTCATCCATGTCTGAATATGATGTTTATAAGAAACTTTAGGCATTAAACTTTTTAGTAGATGATGAGATGTGTTGTTACATGAACATTAAGGTAGAATAAATGTATTTTTGAAGAATAAAGGATATTAGAGAGCCAAGGTTAGATTACAATGACTGAACATCTATTATTCCTCAAATCATATGCTAATATCGCAATTCTAGTGTGATAATGTCAGGAGGTGGTAAAAAATAAGGCAAATGAGTCCTAACAGATGCTTTCCTCATTCATGAGAGATATTTCACCCTCTCTGTGTGCGGTGGTAAGTGAAAACGTGGCTGCATATGGAGCAACAGGAAACAGATACTTGCTGGATGCCATGTCCTCCTGCATCTTGTTCTTGGAATTTTTTAGCCTTTGAAACTGTGAGAAAGAAATTGATGTTGTTCATAAGATACCCAGTGTATAGAATTTTATTACAGTTGGCTGGGATGGTCAAAAATAGCATTCTTCATATATACATGTGTATGTATACATATGGTATAATTACATATATGGCATGGGAAATTGAATCAATAGGTAAAAAGATTTTCTGTGTAGACCTGATACATAAGTTTGGATTTCCAGCATCCACAAAATGCTCAGGCCAGGTTATGTGTGCCTGGATGCAGGGCAAAGGCAGACAGTTCCCAGGAACTAGCTATGCCAATCAGCATAACTGAAATGATGAAGTTTATGTTCAGTGAGAGACTCGGTTTGAAAGAATAAGATAGAAAGTGTCCTTTTTGGACTTCTTTATGTCCACATACTCCCAATTCACACCCACTCACAGACACCCATGAAGAAACACAATTTTCCTTAACATAAATTAAACAACTCATATGAACTGGGAAGCTAGAGAATTTTCTGCCAAGTTTTAGTATAGATTTGACTAAAATGTTAATTTGATAGAGGGACTGCCAGAAATTTAAACTCTTTCAGCAAAACTAAAAATATTGTCTGACTAATTTTAGAGCAAGTCAATAGAATTTAAGGTTTTAATTAGTATACAAATTGATATTTGGTAGTACACTATTAATTAGAATCAAGTAGATAAAAAGATTTCATGCAACTCTAACATTATCCAAGGCTGTTGTTAAATAAATAGTACCATTTTTATACTTTACTAATTTTCTGGATTCAATATGTTTTCCTGTATCCCACAGGCTATGAAAATAAACACAAAATGCTGTAGGTGCCTGAGGGATGCAACTCAGAGTTGGAGAGCAGAGAGCTCTTGGCCTTTAATTTTTATGAGATTGCCTCTGTTCTAGGGTTAAGTCTGTCAGATCAGGTACTGCAGAAAACTGCTAAGATACTAGACATAGAAGACCTCACAAGGGAAGAAAAGTTTAGCTTTAGCTGTGCAAATATTTAAAATATAGGTTATCTCCTAGAAATTTAATAAGCATACTTTCTATGAATTTTGATTCTATTATAAAATAGCTTTATGCTAATTCATATTGCATCAAAGTCCAAATAACAAAGGCATCAGAAAATTGCTTACAGTTTTTTAAGTGTATCATGAAGTTTTGGCTTTTAAACTAGGAACATTCTTTAGAAAATATGAGTCTGGTCACAATTTTATTATCATAGATAGCTTTAAAGTAAACTCGAGGCTGTCTTAATTAGTTTTGAATATATCAGTGGCTCTCAACAGAAATATACAGTATTCTTCAATTGTTTATTGTGTTATTATTTACATATTGGAGTTTTAAGACACACAAATAAAATACTCAATTAAGAACTCATCCAAACTGACTTGAGGCACACAATGGAGCTGTCAATAAAACTGAATGAAAGTAAATGATGCAGGATCATGTAATTCATGGAGGAGAATAGAAAACAAAACCAACAAACCAAGAAAAAAAAGTAGAAGATCTGATTCCTAGTTAGATGTAAACCCTCATTTTTGGTGCTCCACGGTAGAACTGATGATTACAAATAAAAAAATTAGAGAAGAAACAGAACACAAGGACCATACTGGTCCAGATGCAGATGTTTATAAATTCACAAGGGATAGTGACACAGGTCATGTGAACTAGAGTATGGCTGGAGGAGGAGTTTGTTTCTCAGCTACACATTTATGTGTATTCATTCATCCATTTATTCAATCAATCAATCAATCAATCATCACCAATCATTCTTTCACTCATACAATATACAAGGGGTGGTCAAGGTGTCTCAGTTACTATTCTAGGTTTTAAAAATCTATTGGTAATAGAAATAGAAGGATACTTGCCTATAGGAGTATTGTTTTCTATAACAAGTAAAAGGAGGAATGAACCTCAAAGAAAACTAAATTCAATTACAATAAGATAAAAGATGGTACTGTTGGCAAGAGAAAGCAAAGCTTGAGAAGAGTGGGGGTCATGGGAAAGAAACTAAATTCTCTGCCCCTGTCCCTCTCTGTCTCTGTTTGCATCTCTCTGCATGAGTGTTTGTGTCTGTGAAAAATCTTAAAAGAGTAGTCGGAAGGACTTCAAACAACTGAATGATTTGATGCAAAGGAAGGAAGAGAAGTCACTGGTATCCTGAAGGAAGCAACTATGCATGCCACTGTAGCTAAAGTTTTCCTGGTTCAGCACAGCTCCCGTGGCACTGTGGCCAGCTGCTTGGACTCAAGTAAACACACAGAAACTTATATTACTTATAAACTGTATGGCCATGGCAGGCTCCTTGCTATCTAGTTTTTATATCTTAAATTAACCCATTTCTATTCATCTATATGTCACCACGTATTCCGTGGCTTTACCTGATGCCTTTACATGTTGCTCCCCGGACGGAGGGCTGGTGTCTCCTGCCTCATCTTTCCACTCCCCGGACTTCTCCTCTCTCTTTGTCCTGACTATCCTATACTTCCTGCCTGGCTACTGGCTAATCAATGTTTTATTTATCAATCAATCAGAGCAACACATTCACAGCATAGAGAACATTCAGAGCATGCCACGGAGGCAAAAGCAATTGCATTTTTTTTTCAGGAATTAAAAAGAAGCCAATACATCTAAAACAGAGTAAACAAGGAGAGGACTGCACAAAATGAGGCAGTAGAGGGAGGTAGACCAGGAGGGTGACAGGCTGTATGGATATCGAAACTCGGAAAAGACTCATTCCAGACCTGGAGAGTCATTCATTCTAAGGCCTGAGTATAAAAGCACTTGTTTTCTAGTTTTATTTTCCTTGCATGGTGGAAAGTAAAATGATGCCAGGAGAGACAGAAGTAGGATGATGAGTTCAACATGACTGCAAGAACCAGAGCGGAGATAAGACTCAATTCTTTCAGAGCAGTGCCAATGAACATAACAGGAATTCATCAAATATATATTAAGGATGGACTCAGATTTGGGAGTAAAAATGGAAGAAAAAAGTGATATAAGTAAATCTGAAGAACGTGAGTATAGGAGGAAGATTAGAAATTCTTTGCCTGTTCATGGTTGTAGTGCAAGGGAAGTCTAGCTTAAGGCCATTTCTATTGTGTATTTGACACAGCAAACTATGACTTCTGTATTCACCTTGTTAGGTTCCCAGTAGGCTTCAATAAACACTTAACAGAAATGTAATTTATTTTTGTTGGCTCCAGGAAGAATGATTGGTTGATGACAAATAAAAAGATTGGTCTTGTCACATTTGAAGCTGTATTTAACAGTATGAAAATAATTCACAGCATAAATAATTGCAGTAGGTTCAGAGTTGAATAATGTACAGTTAGCAAAAACATGAATGAGGTGATGCAAGATCTTCTTTGTGCTGATTTTGTTTTTAAAGGCCAAATTCTGTATGTGGTTGTGATTAAACATTATCCTCTAAGACAGTTCCTCATTGTCCAGGTGATCAGGGATGTTTATCAGAATATGAAGCTCAGTAAAACCATCTTGTTAGATGTTATTTCGAAAAAGATATCAGAGTAATAAAGAACATAAAAAAAAATTGTCCAATTTTTTTCTGTACCTGCAAAATGTTTATACTTTCAATTACAAATGCAAACAAATTATGGCCTCTCTTAAGGATATAATGACATTTTCATAAATAGAACAAGTTCACATAAACTAGACATTAAAAAAACAGATATTTTCCTCAGGAAAAAAGGGGGCTTAGTTGAAGATTAAAAAGTCAAGTCTTTCAAGCTTATTTTTTATAGAAAATTAATATATATAATTAATATGTTTCTGTTATACATGTATGTATACATGCATATGTAATTAGTATACTTTATGGATATATGCAAACACACAATTTGCAAAAACTTAGCTGCCAATTTTGCCCTGCTAAGATCTTAGAGTTACAATTTTCTTCAATGTGGAACTTCTTCAAAAGCACTTTTTCAGATCCTTTGGATAAAAGAAAAATATTTACACATCATTGTCACTGTAGTCATGTGTGAAACTTGTCTAATTGGAAGAATAATGATTCCAGGGTCAAGTCCAGGATAACGGCAATTTCACAGTCCAACTCTTTAAAAGTCGCCCCTTTCTCTCAGGCCATTTTGTAAAAGACAATAATTATAATTTTATACACATGCAGAAGAAATTACTTCAGATAAGAAACTTTGAAAAGAAGACTGTAAAAATAATCTATGGCATGCTAATATGGTCACAAATTGCCCAGTTCTTGCTGAGGGGTATGTAGCTTGTGCTATTGATAGGCCTTCTGGGAAATTCTGAGATTCATTTTATTAGATGACCTCATTATTCACTGTAGATAAACATTCTAAACAAAATATATTTGATCTAAAAAAATACATATTTACACTATTAAGGATACATAATAAAAAGTTACACATTAATAATGTATTAATAAATGGTATTTAATAATTTTCTGCTATATGCTAGACACTGGGAAGCACATTTTATATGGATTTAGTTCTCATCTTTTATTGCATATTTTCTTCAATACTATCTACATTTAATAATTAGGAAAACTCCTTTGTTAGTGCATTATTTTCTCTTTTAGAAAGTAATTAAAACAGGGCTGTTTAAGTTATTGACCTGAGATCACATCTTTTGAACAGGATGGAACCAAAATCTTGTACCTCATTGTAGTAAGTAATATTTCTTGAGTCAGGCATGTCCGTTAAAGCTCCCTTTCTTATTTATATAAGTTCAGCAAGTAATTTTGCAACCCGTGACACTCAGTTTCCTTACCTATAACAGTAGGAAATTCTGTTGGCACTTTCTCATAGGGATGCTCACAGATGCAATGAGATAATATATGTGAAACCCTTGTCCTGTTCCTTTAGCTAGAAAATATTCAATAGATCCACGTTTTTTTTTAAGTTGATGTTTTTCATCTTCCAATAGTTCTTAAAGAGTTCTGCAATAAAGAATCTCAGTCAAGGCCATTAATAATTCCAGAAGGAAAAAAGTGAGAACAAATTCAATTTAGCCTTGTTTTGATGTGGGAGAAACAATAACATTCACCAAATATTTCAAATATTCTTCCCTAAATGTCATCAGCTTTGGTTTTAAGAATAACTGGCTGGCAAATTCTACACAACAGGCTGTGATTAGAATTTAATATAAGTCACATCTGGAACCAAACGTGCAAGAACGAGTCTCAGTTTTCCTTGTCATTTATATTGCTGCTTCATTTTGTCACACAGGAAGGTGTCTCTTGATATTAGCCGGAGTTCTCAATCCATCCTTGAAGGAGAGATGCTACAGCAAAGCACCTTCATTTGGGCCTTTCTCCTCTCACTGTCAGGAAAAGCTGACAAAAATAATCTAAAGGAGTAAAGGATTATTTTGGCTCATGGTTTCAAATGATTCAACCTATCACAGAGGGAAAGACTTGGCAGAGAAGAACCATTCCCATTATGGCAATTAGGAAGCAGAGATTGTAGACAAGAAGGCAGAAGATTATATATGTATCTATGTATAGAAGATTTTATATATATATATATATACATATATATGATGACAGGAGGATTTATATATATATATATTACTTAGGGCATACACACACACACACACACACACACACACACACACGCACACACACACACACATACGTACAGTCCCACAAACGTATAAATGTGTGTGTGTGTGTGTATGTGTTATTGGGTTCATGCCACAGCAGGTCCATACAGATCTGGGTATGCTGCCGTAGTATGTTGATATATATATATATATATATATATATATATATATATATATATATACACTAACTAGTAGGTTAGCTCCTCCCTCTGATCTTCACGCAAGCTTTATTTGTTATATATATATATATATGTAGTTGTTTTCATTAATTCCTGGGAGCATGCCCTAAGTAACCTATCCCCCTTATAGTAGGATTCCATTCCTAAAGTTTCTAGAACATCACAAAGTAGTGCTACCATGGTGTCACCTAGGTTTTCAAACTTGAGTATGCGAGGAACATTTGAATACTTTTTTAGCTCTATTACCATTACCATTTCTAATTTAATTCACACATTAATTTGAAGCAGATTTTATAACAAAGCATGTGTTTTATCTGTTGTTTGTCAGGATCAAGCCTCACATTTGCCTGTAATTTGCAAAAATATTTATGTTATAAATATTGGTCAGTCCAGGTTTGATAGTCTACCCACAGCACAACACTAGAAGTCAAGATTCCAAGGACCATTTTATTGGTTCAAGCTTATTTACCTCTACTCTTCTTGAAAAGAATGTAAGCATGTTTTTTTTTGTTTGTTTGTTTGTTTTTGTATTCTAGATTAACTGGAAAACCTCTATATGTGCTATGGTTATAATTCCACTCTTGTCTCATTTACAGTGACACTTTCTAATGGCTGACTAAAGTCAACCCATCCATTAGTTATTTTTTGTTGTTGTGATGAAACATTGCTGTCACCAAAATTAACTTATGAAAGACTATATATTGGCTTAAAATGACCTAATCAGAGTCCACAATAATAGGGGAGGCTCAGCAGAAAAGCAAGAAACTGAGAGAGCACGATTTCAAACACATGAAGAAGCAGAGAGAAAACCAGAAATGTGGTGAGGCTGTAATCCCCAAACCCTGCCTGAGTGAGAGATTTCCTTCAGGAAGGCTATACCCCACACAGATTGTTTTTAAATATTTCCAAACAGCGCCACCAACTAGGGACTAAGTGTCCAAATGGGTAAGCCTGTCTGGAACATGGCTCAAATATCACAAACCAACTGTAATTCCTTGTTAGATAATTTGACTTTTCTATTTATCTAATAGTTTTGACATGTTGATGGTTCCCATAGTAAACTTACATATGAATTTGTTCTTGATGGTACAGTTGTTGTTTTTTTGTGAATATTGACAAATTAGTATTGTCAATATTCTAACTTTAATATTATTTTTTGAGAATGATGCAGATAATCCTTTAATAGTCCTATTTAACTCTTTTCAAGTCCTTCAGAAGTTTCTAGGTTTCTCTTGGGCCTCATGCCTCCTCAGTAGCACTTAATTCAAGTGTTGTCCACAGATCACCTTCTGCTTACTGATGCTCTGAAGTATCCACCACATTCTCATTCCTCTGTAGGGAATCTCACATTTTGTAGTCTGCTCCCTTAAGAAAGAATAGATTGGGTGAGGACATTTTGTGTTCCTTCATTAATGAGAACTGGAACAAGGCCACACTCTTCCCAGTGGAAATACTCTAACCTGCACCCTCATACCTAAATCCAATAGTGATATGAGATGGTGCACACCTCCATGCACAGTGAAATATCTGATTTATACTTTCAAATGTTTTGCTCTTTAATATTTCATATGTAGTTAACTGCTTCTATAATTTTGGCTGCAGATAAAAAAGAATAGGTCTTTTACTCATATGATTTTAAGCTAACTTTTTTTAGGATCTACAATTATATTGGAACGTTTTACTTGTACATTATTTATGGTGAGTATATTTTCTTTTTTGAATTATTTTTATTGGAAATAGATTCTTCTCTCACACAACACATCCCTACCACAGTTTCTGCTCCTCCCAGATTCCCCCCACCTCCCCTTTCCTTCAGATCCATTCTCCCTCCTGCTTCCTCTTCAGAAAAGTGAAGACCTCCAAGAGACAACACCCCAAACAGACAAAAACAAGATACAATAAGACAAGCCAAAAGCTGTCATCTTGAGGCTGGACAAGGTAATTCAATAGGAGGAAAAGAGTCCCAAGAGCTGGCACAAGAGTCAGAGATGCACCCATTCCTACTGTTATGAGACCCACAAAAACACCAAGCTGACAGCCATAAGAAATACACAGAGGACCTGGAGGAGACTCAAGTATGTCCCGTGATTGCTGCTTCAGTCTCTGTGAGGCCATGTGTGCCCTGGTTAGTTGATTTGGTGGGCCATGTTCTCCTGGTGTCCTCCATCCTCTCTGTGATTATGTTTTCATGACTCATAAAATGTTACATATAAATGCATAAGAGAATTCATGAATATGCATATTTAACATTTACATATAACAGCTATTTAAGTTAGAAAAAATTCAAACTGTGAAAAGACTTGTAGCTAATTAGGCAATTTTCAATGGTGGTGAGTTCTAAATATTATTTCCAATTTTCTTTGTCTTCTTAACTTTAAAATTCCCATATGTATCTAATTGCATTACCATGCTTAGTACAAAAAAGAGGAAACTTCATTACCTGAGATGTGTTTACCCAAGTCAGTCCAAGTAACTAATATGAGTATCTAGATCATAAGTCTCAGAATTTATTTTGGTTACCATTCTGTGGACTACATTAAAACAAATGCTAATGGCAAATTCGGAGATTTTTAAACAGTAATTATTTTACCAAATCTTGTTTTGTGGATCAAGACTATGAGCAATTACTCTGTTCCATGTGGCTTCCTGTGGATTATCTGGGGATATTAACCTGTTCATGGCACCATTCTGGCTAGTCCAAGATTACTTATGTTCTTTGTTTAACAAGGAGATCTGGAAGAATGGGGTCCTGGCAGTTTCGTGACACAAGGTCCTGGCAGTTTCGTGACACAAACAAGACTTAACTATAGGATCAGGATCCATCCCTCATGCTTGAGCTGGCTTTTTGGGGCCCATTATCTATCACAGCCTTGATTCAGGGGGAGGGGCTTGGACTTGCCTCAACTGAGTGTACCAGGCTCTGCTGACTCCCATGGGAGATTTTACCTTTTCAGAGGAGGGAATTGGGAATAGGTTGGGGTGGTGGTGGCAGGGCAGGAGAAGGGAAGAGAGGGAGATATGTGTTTGGTATGAAAAATGAATAAAAATAGAAATCTCAATTGATTAAATGTTTCCTTCAGATTGACTGCAGCCAAGTCTCAGAGTATTCTCTTAATTATTGGTTGATGTGAGCTGGGACCAGTTCACTGGAAACATGCCAACTTGGGCTTGTGGTCCTAGGTGGTATAAGAAAAGAGGTTGATCAAGGGAGTAAGCACATTCATCTATTGTTTCTGTTTTAGTTTGCATCTCCAAGTTCCTGTCCTGTTGGAGTTCCTGCTCTGACTTCCCTTTATGATAGATTGTGAGATTGAATATACACTTTCCTTCCCAAATCATTTTTGGTCATGGTCTTTACCACAGCAATAGGAGACAGACTAACACAAATGTGTTTATTCTGTAAAGTCAACTCGGACCTGTTTTTGTGATATCAGAAGAAAATACCTTCTGTCCTCACAACCCAGTGGACTCTGAGAGAAGAAAGGTTCCCATTAATATTAAGAAAGATCCAGAACTGCCATACTGTCACATTATCAATCATAACTTATTGGTGAAAGTTAATACAAACCAGATCACATTCTCCTGGGAAGCAATTTGACTTCATCCTTTCAATGGTAGGATATAAAAAATGTAACACCCACTGATTGTATACCAGTATTCCCTGTGACCATACACCCCAAATCTCTGTCTATCTATAATCTGGCATGTTTGGATAAAATTGATTTCCTAAAGCACAAAGCATTTTAATAAAAAGTATAATTATAAGTAAGTTAAAATAATACATTTAACAATTACATTAGTAAAATCTTTATTAATCTGAACTTCTACTAATTAAACACCTACTATTCTACCTGACTTTAGTTACACATTAATTCTTCTTTTCAATTTTGTATCATATTACATTTTTTTCTGGTTTAGGCATACAGTACTTACAGCGTCTCTAGAATATTGAACTTCTAATTAGCTAGAGCTTGCTTATATATGAATTTTATCAAATTCACATATAAAATATATAGTAGTCTATATTGCCAGGAATATGAAACTCTAATTGCATGAGTTTATGTGGTAAAGGATAGTTCAGTAAGTTCAGTGATTCAATGAGGATTCCCAAAGAACTCTGGTGTAAGGAATCCATGATATCATGTGGCTCAAGTTTCTGTCAGTCAGATATTGTTTCCCTTACTTTTTGGTAACAAGTTGGATGTACCAGTTTACATTTCTATTTTGTTCAAAATTTCAACTAATACCTACTCTTAATTAATAAGCATTAAAGTAAATGAGTCTTAAGTAATTGATTTACCTAACTAAGCATGCAGCCCAAGATTTACGGAGGAAGTAAGGACTTTAGAGCCTGGAACAAGGACTGAACGGCTGCAGGGGGGACTCTTCAGTGACTGCAAAGGAACTGATTTACAGGAATTGGGGGCTCAGTCATCATCCTCTTACACGTTTACTACACAAACACCTGAATGACACTTTCAACATCTAGCTTTTCCATTTTATGTAGAGCCTCTCTGATTCATAGAACTTCATACACCATAGAGTTCTAAAGCTAAAGCTGCAAAGTGCTAAATCTTAGTTTTACAAATGGTACGTTTGCGATAACTTCATGATGTAGGAAACATCCCAACCTGATACCATCTCTCCTTCTGAATTCTACAAACGAGTTGACTGCAATGAATGATAAGTTTTCACAATCTCATACACAGAGCTATATCTCTTTTCTTCGTTTTTTCACAAGTAAATCTCTTAATTTTGTTTACGATTGCAGTCTATGTTCAATGCCTATTCTTTTCTAATTAAATTCTGCTCTTGCTCTAAGGCTTAAGGCCAGACCTAAACACTGAGTCCCTGACAATCTCCTGTGAGGGCTGACACAGAATGAACCTTCTCAAGGTATCCTAGGAGTCCTCCACTCACCTCTTCTTCAAACAATGTAGCAAAATACATGGCATGTAAGAAGACACTTGCTTAAATCTTGGGTCTGCTTCTGTGTTATTATAAATAAGCCAATTAATTGCTGGGGTCACTTACTTCTCCTTTACAAAGCTATTAAAATCAAGACTCACACATTATGATCATAGCATAATACACCAATGTATATTATTTTATAATCTTACTCTATATTTATCACTTTCCTATAATTCATCACACTGAGGATATAATACTTTTAATACTTTCAGATGATAATTTCTTTAGACACATCCATGTGCTACATATATCCTGAACAATGAACACAACAATGAACAATGAACACAAACATAACATTTTACATACCTTGTGACTCTGGAAATACAAAACTGACTCATGAATGTAGATTCAGAAATACCGAGAAATTTCAAACTCACTTTTCTCAGATAAAGGCAGAATTCTGTCAAAAAGTGCCAGAATTATTCCTGGCTGTTTTGAATTAAATTAATGTCACAATCTTACTTCTCTGCTACATCACTAGTGTCACATCAGTTTGGTTGGAGGCTGCACTGTGGATGCTGTTTCTATTAGCAAGGAAAGTAGTAAGATTCCATATTTCAATGTTAAAGTCATCTAAAAGATATATTCTGAAGCTTTTATTGTTCACAGGTATCTGGAGATTTCTGTCCACACATTATTATTGACAGGGCTTTGTAGTTATCAATTTCATCTCAAGGAAGTACTTTTTTCCATATTTCCAGTGTTTGCATAATTGAGCCCTCTCTACCTCTCCATAGTGGTAGTATAGAAAAGACCACTTGGTTCTTTTAGTATCATCTGTAATGGTCACCTCCTGACCTTTAGGGAAAGAATAAATATGGACAAATTACCTTAGAGAATGGAGCACTGAAATTATTCCTGCCTCTTGGATTGTTCTGAAATGAAGCAACATTGTTTTAGCACAGAACAATTATGTTTATGTCTAGAGATAAGATTAAAAGAAGTCAAGTCTTTTCAAAAATCACTGACCATCTACACAGTAGATGGGAATACTATATGCTGCCACTCAGTTTCATATGAGACTCCTTAAATCAAGTCTTTGTTACAACCCTGATTAAAAAAATAAATAAATAAATAAATAAATAAAGAAGTTAAGATTTTCTTGCCACAGGAAAACATTTCTTGGTCTCTTTAGCAGAGGCATTGATGTTAATGGTAATCCATGCAGAAGGTCATGCATCCCCAAGATATCTATAGCCTTGGCCTTCGACTACACTGAAAAATTAAGTGACATGGACTACAATTCGCCATGCACACAGTGAAAAGATCTTCCTTTAATAGTTTTATTTGATGTATTTCCTATCCCTTTTGAGTGAATCCTCTATTTACAATAGATTATGATTAACTGGGAGACACAAGGTCAAGGTGCAAAGAATAAGAGATTATGGAAAGCTCAGCCCAAAATGTAACATGTATATTACACTCATGTCTCCCAAATCTCAAAAATCTTTGCAGATGAGGAAGAGGAAGGAATATAAGAACCAAAGGTGGGAGAAGACTTCAAGGAAAAGTGCCTTCCAGACATAACAGGGTAGGTGCATGTAGAAATTCATAGCTGACAATATGCACAAGACTCATACAAGCACAACTGGGGGGTGAGAGCTGGGCACAAAGTTCCAGCTCTAGCCAAGGAGCTCTTGGGAATTGATAGGTCTTGGGAGAGGGACTGTCAGGTTTCTATAAAACTCTGGTTAGTGGATCACATTGCAAATAAAGGCCACACATTCTAGAATACATATGTAACATAAATAGTACATGATGGGAGAAAAGAAGGGAAGGGACACCATGTTGGGTAAGTAAGGAAAGTGGAATGGATTTGGAAAGAGTGGGACAAGTGGATGTGATCAAATACATTGGACAAAATTTTCAAAGATTTCATTGTCTTCAAGTTTTACTTCATGATACAAAAACATTTGTTACATTTTTAGTACTATATTGAATAGATATGGAGAGAGTGGACAGTCTTGTCTTGTTCCTGATTTTAGTGGAATTGCTTTGAGTTTCTGTCCATTTAATTTGATGTTGGCTGTCAGCTTTCTGTATATTGCTTTTATTATATTAGGTATGTCCCTTGTATCCCTGATATCTCCAAGACTTTTATCATGAAGGGGTATTGAATTTTGTCAAAGGCTTTTTCAGCATCTAATGAGATAATCATGTATTTTCTTTTTTTCTTTGCGTTTGTTTATATGGTGGGTTACATGGACAGATTTTCATATGTTGAATCAAGCCTGCTTCTCTGGGATGAAGCCTACTTGATTGATGATCTTTTTGATGTGTTATTGGATTTGCTTTGCCAGTATTTTATTGTTTTTGTATCAATGTTCATGATCTCTTTCTTTGTTAAGTCTTTGTATGGTTTGGGTATCAGGGTAACTGTGGTTCATAAAGAGAATTTGGCAATATTCCTTCCATTTCTATCTTGTGCAGTAATTTGAAGAGTACTGCTATTATCTCTTCTTTGAAAGACTAGTAGAATTCTGCACTGAAACCATCTTGTGATATTCACCTTCATATGTAAAAACAAAAAACAAAACAAAACAAAACAAAACAAGATAGCTAAAAACAATCCTGTACAATAAAAGAACTGCCAGAGAAATAGCCATCCATTATCTCAAGCTTTACTACAGAGCTCTAATAATAAAAGCAGCATGGTGTTGGCATAAAAACAGACATGTTGGTTAATGGAATAAAACTGAAGACCAAGATAAAAGTTCACACACCTATGTGGTTGATTTTTGACAAATAAGCCAAATTATACAATGGAGAAAAGAAATACTTTTGAACAAATGGTGCTGGCATAACTGGATGTTGGCATGAAGAAGAATGCAAATAGATCCTTACCTATCACCCTGCATAAAATGCAAGTCCAAGTAGATAAAAAATCTCAACATAAATCCAGTTACACTGAACTTGATAGCATTGAATGCAATGGTATAGGAGACAACTTCATGAATAGAACATCAGTAGCACAGACACTAAGATTGACAATTAATACATGGGACCTTCTGAAACTGAAAACCTGTAAGGCAAAGGACACCATCAATAGGACAAAAAGTCAGTCTACAGAATGGGAAAAAAACTTCACCAAGCCCACATCCAACAGAGGGCTGATCTCCAAATTATATAAAGAACTCAAGAAAACAGACTTCAAAAAATATAATTCAATTAAAAAATGGGGTACAGACCTAAACAGAGAATTTTCAACAGAAGTATCTTAAATGGCAGAGAAACAATTAAAGAAATGTTCAAGATTCTTAGCTGTAGCAGGAATCTTAAAAGATCTTATTAATAAAAACAAACTCGGTGCCAGTTATTAGGGTAAATGCTGAGAGATCAGAGAAGCAGAACAAGCCACAGCCACCTTGCTTTGCCAATTCCTCAGCTGATCCTGTTTCCTCAGACTGGAAGCCTCTGAGTCCTCATCCAAATGAATCTCAGCTGAACTGCTGCTCAAAATCCTAAGTGCTTAACCAGTTCTAGTTCCTGGTCCTCAGGCCTTATATGCCTTTCTGCTTTCTGCCGTCACTTCCTGGGATGAAAGGCATGAGTCACCATGTCTGGCTGTTTCCAGTGTGGCTTTGAACTCACAGAGATCCAGACGGATCTCTGCCTCTGGAATGCTAGGATTAAAGGTGTGTGCTACCACTACCTAACCTCTATGTTTAATATTATGGCTGTTCTATTCTCTGACCCCCAGTTAAAACTATTGGGGTGCACAATATATCAACCACATTTCTCCTTTTTTTGTCTGAAATTTGAAAAGGCTTATAACTAATACAAGAAAAACTACATCCAATAAGTATATATAATATACACAGTCAAAAATTACATTAACAATGCCTAGTCCATTAACGTTTGACAGATTCAGATAAAAAACTCCATTATATATATATATTAACAATGTCCAATCCATTATCATTTGATAAATTCAGATAAAAATTTTTATTACTTATCCTATTTAAAACAAGTAGTTCCTTTTAAAAGTAGATTCAATAATCTCCCTTTTTATATCTTCCCCTTTTTCTTTTTAGAGTAGATTCAATGATCTACCCATTTATCCTATTATTTCTTTATCTTTTTTCTCAGAGTAGATTCAATGTTCTACCTCATATCTATATTCTCTTTTTCTTTTTTTTTTAAATCAGAAATCTCCTTTTTCAGCTTTTTTCCTGACAATTAACAATTAGCATTTTTGTTTTGTTTTGTTTTGTTTTGTTTTTTCGAGACAGGGTTTCTCTGTGTAGCTTTGCGCCTTTCCTGGAACTCACTTTGGAGACCAGGCTGGCCTCGAACTCACAGAGATCCACCTGGCTCTGCCTCCCGAGTGCTGGGATTAAATGCTTGCGCCACCAACGCCCGGCAACAATTAACATCTTGTAACCAACCATCATAAACAATGACAATATCCATAACTCATTAAACAACAAAAACCTCCCATCCCACCTATTGGGAATGTGGGCATTGTTTTCTTAAAATTACTTCCTGCTTTCCGGGGGTGAAGACATCTTTAGAAAATTTTTGAGTTAATTGTCAAGTCCTGGGAGAGGTAGCTGTATCATTTGTTGTCCAGTCTCTGCATAATGGGAAAACGTAGGACTTGTCTCAAGTCCCGTCTTGAATTGTCTGTGAATCTGGATCATTTCAGCTAGCCATCTTGAAATTGTCCTGAGCAGTTTGTAGTCCAAAGCTGATCTTTCCGTGGTGTAATGGCTTTACCATAGTCCATGTGAAATCATTCACTGTTAGGCATGGTCATGGTTCCCTGAAGACTTTTTTTTTTGTGCCTCCTCTGTGGTTTGAAGCAATCAGTCTGATAAATGTCTGTCTCTTGGAACCATGAATGTTCTTCCCTAGAAGAGAAAATCTTTCCAGCAATTTCTCCCCACCATTTGTCTTGCCAAACTTTTCCAAACTGACCTTTGCGGATGCTTTCTTGTAACATGATGGTCCTGGCAATTCTTCTCGGAACAAGCAGCAGTAAACCCTTCATCCCAGGTAGCAGCATCACTGCAGTCACCAACAGTATGAGAAGGAGCCAGCAACTTGGCTCCATGGCCCCATCACCACATTTGTGGCTCGATCCTGGCCGAAGCTTCTCCTTAGCAAGCCTCCTAGGCTGCCCTCAAACCCGAGATCCTCCTGCCTCTGCTTCCTTCAGCAAATCCTATGGGTGTGTACCACCACAACCTGCAGAGTATAGCTCAGGCCTGAGCTGGGGCCCACAATGCCACAGGCAAGCAACTTTTTCATGAATTCGTACCACTGTAGATGCTTGCATTCTACAGTGGTTGTGTCCCATGACTAGGTGCTGTTAAGTATAAAGATACATCTGCCAGACCTTTGCTAAGGACATTTGTAAGGCAAGCTTAATTCTGGACAAAAAGCATAAACCGTGGCCTTTTATTACTATTCACCAGCCTCACATCTGACTCTATGTCCACACAAATGTTGAACCTGACAATGTTACCTAATTCACCTCTAGCACATACAAATCTCCATTTCAGAGCCAGTTTCCATGAGAACCCAATCCACAGCAAAGATTACAGTTGTGACTCTGTGGAACCGTATTGGGATTTTCTGTGGCACTTTGTCATATGCAAATTTTTAGGTGTCCTATAGGATGGTTGTACATGCCATAATATCTGGCATTATTCTGTTGTCAATAAAATTACAGGCAAAGAGCTACTTGTTTAAAATTAAGGCAGAACTTAAAACATGAAAGTTTTATTGTTCAGTTTATCTGATCATAATAGGATATAATTATATTACGCCCAATTCAGAAAGCAAATTACTACGGGGCAATAATCTTTTGTTCTTGAAATTGTGTCATTCTCCCTAGTGCACAAAGTGGCAGCTAAATTTGAAGTTAAGGAAGAGAAAGATAGATTAAAAAAATGACCTGGTCAATAATCATTCCAAGATATGAAATAGAGTAGAATCTGAGGGATCTCCACTGGCAAACACCATGACCTATTCCTTTTTAAATCTTCAGCACAGCATCATGATGGGACATAGTAGAAGCTATACAGATATTTACAAACTGGAGTAGAGCAGCGTCTCTTTCCTCTGTATCACTCTAGCCTTGCCTCACATCCTGGTTTCCTTATTTATTTGAGTTTTGGGAAAAGCGTTCTTGTTTTAGGAGACAGCGTTTCTCTGTGTAGTGATGGTGCCTGTCCTGGATCTCCCTCTCTACACCAGGCTGGCCTCGAGCTCACAGAGATCGTCCTGTCTCTGCCTTCCCAGTGCTGGGGTTAAAGGCGTGCACCACCACCGCCCGCCAGGAAACGCATTCTTGATTAAATAAAGAACTTTTTTCAGTTTTTCATGATGACACGATAGCCAATGGACAGATAGGTAAATAAAAGACTCTTAGATGTGGAGTTTTTCACTCAAGCAATGGAAACCCAAAAGAAATGGAACCTTCTGTCAGCCATTGTGTTCCAGAAAGTATTCCCACTAAGGAGGGAATGTGAGGGATGTGGTTGTCTTTTATAGGCCAATTTCCCTTGCATTCAAGATTTGCAAAACACAAGTGGAAAAATCCTCTATCCCAATTACATGTAATTAAGCATTTTCGTTTGATGAAGTCCAATTTGTATAATAAATAGACTTTGGAAATTAGAGGGAACTAGGTAGTTAATCATTAAAAATCAAATCAGATAACTAAGTCAAGTATTTGAACAAAATTATCTTGGTGGAAAATGAACTAATATTTCAAGTTGTAAAAAAAAAACAGTTGTAAGTAGTGAGAAAAATAATTTGATGAACAGAAAATGCCTTCTAGATTAGGTACTTTTTAAAATAAGAAGTAAAAGCTCTGCACATGGAAATATTTTAAGTTGGTTCTTTAATTTTGATTCATGATAGATATCAGTATGCTTTAAGCAGCATATGTACAAGGGGAACTCTACTTCAAAGGGGAGAATCTAAGTCTAATTTGCACTTGAGAAGAGGCACATGAAGGACTTCAGTCAATATAGAGGACTTTATTGTATTTCTCCGCTAAGCAATTGATATACTCCTTTGGCAGTTTAGTCACATCCCTCATTTGCATGAAGAGTTTTTCTTAAATGTCAGAAGCGAGATATGACAATGAGTATTCTCTTTGATTAACATGTTCAAAATTTTTGCCTGACCTTAAATGAAGATATGCAATAATCACTCACTTCAAAAATGGGAATATGTTCTTTATAAATTAACAAGCAAACTCCACACTGACAATTGTGATCACAGTCCTTATATCACACACATAGACATATATATGGATATATATATATATATATATATATATATATATATATCTGAAAGAGAGAGTTCTATTTCAGATATTTCTTATGTTGATATTGCTAAATGTATCTTTCAAAGAGGGTTATTGGCATTTTAAGAAAAATATCTATTCCCTCTAGTGAATTCATGAGTTACCACCACATGCTACAAAGCAAAAATCTATTTTTAAGAAGAAATAGTAGCTAGAATATAATGACAATTATGAAGATGGTTGTTGATTGTTGCTTAAAGTTTGCCTTCAACTATAACTAAACTATTAGTACTGAAGAAATGTATACACATGCACACATTGCTGCTTAACTTAATAATTAGAATTGATACAGATTTTACCTTCACTTTTTATTTTCAACAAAATAATAATTTAAAAATATTGTTTTACATCCTTCTCCTGAGATAATATGCTACCTCTTTACTTCTTATTTCTAAATGATTTTTGATATTTCAAGTATCTTTTCAAATATCATTTATTTTTGCTCACCTATCATCCATCCAGTGCTATTGTCTACAACTCTGTCATATATCTAGATTTAAGGAGTATAGAGAAGGTTGAACTACATCCATTCAGATGTGGTTAAAAATATGATATAGTGTATGTTGGAAGCACAGTGTCACAGGTGCTAAGGGCAACTCCATAAAGAGGAACTAGAGAACAAAGAGATGTCAAAACACAGGACCTATGATGGTGATGAGGCAAGACGGTGATTTCCCAATTCAGCTCATGGACACTTTCAACTTTATTCAGTGTGTTCCACAGTTCCATTTTAAAAAGTTCCTTTGAATGGATATAAACTTATAGAGATAGAGGCTGAGGTTGAGGTTGCCATGTGCTACCTCTGCTTATTAAGTTATTGCTCAGTATTGTGCTTCAGCTATATTGTGAGCAACAGGAAATGAGTGAGCATTTATATTAATGATACAGAATTTGAGTCTAGTTTACTTGGATAAATAATTTGGTTTGAGAATTTACTGTCTGTGTTGGCCTGATAAAGTATCCAATTTCTCTGTGTTTCAGTTTCCTTACTGATAAAATACTAACAATAAAAAGGATCCAGTTTATAGTTTGTGAAGAAAGTAAAATGAATTAACATAAAATATTCTAAATGTCTTGATTTACAAACGCTTGTTGATAATAATTGCAATATGCTTTTAGGATTTCATTTCCATAGACATCTGTGTCAACTCCAGTGTAAAGAGATAAGTTGTGATGGTAGCTTGTGACTCCTGTGAATCCTTTCTCTGCAGATTGCAGTCGTTCTCTCAAACGCAGGAGTTGACAGAAATCCAAGAGACAAGTGCAATCCTGCCCTTTTCCCAACAATCTCTTTCAAACAAATCTAAGACATGACTGAATACAAGTAGAATTAAATCATCATTGCCTCAATTGTTACAACTGACAAAATGGGCCATGGAAGATCAAATCATACAACGCTTTCATTTTTTCTTTCTACCATTTTTTCAAATAATTTTGAGAGTATAATTACACAATTCATCCCTTTTCAATCCTCCCTCTAAATCAGTGATTATCAACCTCTGGGTTGCAACTCTATTGGAGGGTCACATATCAGTTATTATCCCTATCAGATATTTACATTATGATTAAAAATAGTAGCAAAATTACAGTAGTAAAGTAGCAATGAAATAAATTTTTTTTATTGGGGGTCACCACCACAGGAGGAACTGTTTTAAATGGTCACAGCATTAGGAATGTTGAAAACCACTGCAAATGTTTCCATGTGCCTTCCTTGCTCTCTTTCAAATTCATGGCATCTTGTTCTTGAATTGTTGAATATATATATATATATATATACATATATATATATACTCTTTGATTAACATGTTCAAAATTTATATATATATATATAATTATATATAACTATATATGTGTACATTGAATGTATATAATTATATATGTAATTTAGATAGATAGATAGATAAATGATAGATAGATGATAGATAGATAGATAAATGTTCCTGAAATTTCCTTACTGTGGCTGCCTAAGCATTCCCGAAGAAGAAAAAGAGATATACCAAAGTAGAAGGATGAAAGTTCCAGAGAATTCACTCCAGAAAAACAACTCCAGGCAACTAAGGACTGTGGAAAGCAGAATGAATAGTCTTGTTCAGGGTTGAGCACACAGACTGGTTTTCCAATGCCATCATTGTTTTATATCCTGGTGTATTAGATTTATTATCTTTGGCACTGTAAAAAAAATGTGAAGCTGGAGGCAAAGCTTCCAAAACTCTGATAATTCCATATTCAGAAATTAAGGTAATGATGATCACTTCAATTATCTCTTAAGTTAAATAAGAAAATGGCCTCTTGGAGTCATGTAGGTACTTACCACTATTTCTAGTGTTTTGAAAGCTGAAGAAGCACGATCCTAAATTTGAGTCCAGTACTGATTACATAGTGAGATGCTATCTGAAAAAAATCAAGTAAATAAAAGTAAATTAATTAATTAAGAGAAAGCAATGATTATTTAAATTAAAGGACACCAAATGTTCCAGTTCCTGGGAGGTCACCCCTAAAAAAGGAGGACTTTCTAAGTGCTTGAAGTATTTCCTCTGTCCTTACTTCCACAGTCAGATCACCATGGTGAGTTTATATTGATAGGATCCATTTATTTTGGAAGGAACATGACTTGGAAAGAAGGTTAAGCTAGGAAGTTAATGATGTGATTAGATGGCTGGAGCTTGGGTCAAAGTGCTTTTCACCTGTTCTTTAGGAAGGGAGCTCAGCTGGACATTTAGTTCAATCACAGTGCTCAAGATGCTCACTAGTATAACTCTCATATATATCAAACCTACATAAAAAGCTCTCAACAAACACTCTGGGAATTTATAAGCTGGAGATTTTTAAGAACATTTCATATTTATGTATGTATTGAGATTATAGTATAATTATAATATTTATTCCTTCCCACTCCTCCCTCCAAATGCTTCCATATACCCCTTCATTCTCTCTTTTAAATTAATGACCTTTTTTATCATTGTATCAGACAAAAATATGTATGTGCATACACATATATTATTAAACATAACCTGCTCAGTCTGTATGTTCCTTGTATGTATATGCCTTCAGGCCTAACCATTTCATATTGGATAAGCAATTGCTGTGTTTTTCTCTGGGGAAGACTATTTAGCCCACTCAGCTTTTTTTTAGTTGCAGGTAGTTCTTAGTGTAGGGTTGAGGTCTTGTTGGCTTTTCTCCACCCACTTTGGCCTGTCTTTTGGTGTCATCTTTATTTCCTCATGTTTAGGCAGTCATGTTGGTGAGACTTTATAGGTACAGCTTCTGACATTATTAGGAGAGACAATCCCACAGCAAGCTCCCTGATCATCTGAATCTTACCATCTTTCCACAACTTCTTCTTCAATATTTCATGAGCCTTAGGTATGAGAGTGGAGTGTAGCTGTATCAGTTGGGACAAGACTCTAAACTCTACATTAGATTGGTTGTAGTTTTCTGTAATGGTCTCTGTCTGTTGCAAACAAATTTTCCTTGATGAAGGGTGAAGACCATACTTACCTGTGGGTATGACGACAAAGGGTTAGAGTATTGCTAGGGATTGTGCAGTTTTAGTAAATTAGTTGTAGGTTCTATGCCAGTATTCATAACTTCACTAGCACTGAATAGCTTGTTTAGTTTCCAGTACCAGTCATGGGTCATGGTTCCCTCTTGTTGAGTCAGTTTAAGTCCAATTAAATGGCTACTGGTTACTTCCCGTGTGTGTGTGTGTGTGTGTGTGTGTGTGTATGTGTGTGTGTGTATGTGTGTGTGTGTGTGTATGTGTGTGTGTGTGTGTGTATGTGTGTGTGTGTGTGTGTGTGTGTGTGTGTGTGTGTGTGTGACTAATGCACACTTAAGATTATCATACCATGCTGGTCTTTGATGTGGTTCTGTCAGCATGAGAGCTAGTCCTCACAGAAGAGGCAATCATATCAGATCAGCTCAGTGGGTCTGGTCCCTGTTCCTCATTCCATAGTTTCTTCTCCAGTAGGGACTTAGCTGCCACCTCTGAGGGGCAAGCAAGGACAATAAGAATAGACTGTATGTTTGGGTCATGAAAATGCTTTAAGTTAATAACCAATAGGATGAAGCCATAGGGCAATTAAAACATATTACATGAATTATATATTCATATATATAAAATGAATTATATATATTCATATGTATATATATATATATTTCATTTATTATACTCTTTAAATTTTCTTTGTGGATACTCTAGCATTTGTTTATGTAATGCTTTGGTTGCAGCTGATTGAGGAACTGGATACTCTGGATGTTTAGAAAAATTTTTTGAACCATCTCTAACTGGAAAATACTTTCAGTAGCTTCTTAGTTATTTTAGTCTTCATTAAACAAAATGAAGATATTACAAGCCATTGGCTTCACCAATATGGGTTGGTGCAATGCTTTCAAATTCTAATTGTATATAGTTCATTACACATTTACTATGAGTTAAAATATTATATATTGATTAGTGTATTACAATAAGTTAGATAAATGTGATAAAAATACATTCTATTATCTCATGATCTTGTAATCCCTTCACCTGGTTGATGAATATTGAACTTACCCTCAACTCAAAAATCTTAAGATTTTTATTGGCCATCTGTTCCTCAGGCTTTCTTGATGTACAATACACAATGCTAAAGTACTAATTTGACAGCTACTAAGAAGCTTGAAACAATGTAGTGCTAAACTTATTTCATAAATGAGCAAAACTAAGTGGCAGATTATTCCTTGTCTTAGGTCATTTAGCACATCTTGCATAGCTTAACAATATGATATTTCTGGGCTGCATAGCTTTTCAATTTATTTGGCTATTTCTTGTTGTCTAAAAACTTTATTTTCTCTCATCATAATTTTAAATTCTATAGTAATTGCCAAATGCACACTTTTATATTCATAAACATATGAAAAAGTTTCAATTAAATCTGACCTATTGTGAAAAACAAATGATTAATGGTATCTTAAAAACATAATGATCAATATAACTATGGATGTGACAGCTGCTTAGTTTATTTCTTATGAACAACTGAAAAGAACGTAAAGCTCATGATTCAAAGGTTATTTAACAGTTTCCTACATATAAATACACAAGCAGATTTATGGCATTCCTTGTAGGACCAGAGACCTCAAAGCACCCACTACATTAATCAACAGTGTCT
This sequence comes from Peromyscus eremicus, assembly GCF_949786415.1. NCBI lineage: Eukaryota > Metazoa > Chordata > Mammalia > Rodentia > Cricetidae > Peromyscus > Peromyscus eremicus. The sequence goes on from NC_081433.1 coordinate 41,544,609, forward strand.
CTAGTTCTTAATATTTGCACAAACAGTGGTCTTACAACTTCAATTATTTGTGGCAGGTAAAACGACATTTAATATGCTTGGTAACATCAGGATTAATAATAGATATGTTCTTTTAATCTGTTTGGAGGTTATGCTTAGTTTTATAATAACATTTTTAATACATTGTGTAGCTATTTCTGTTTGTATTATAAGCAAAGAATGGATAAGAACGTATATTTAATTTTACGTGCATATAGAATCTCAAGCAGGACACTGATAATTCCTAGTAACAAAGGTCTCAGAATTATAATATGTTATCCATGTTGAATGTTAGTCAATGCAAGTAATGCAATCATATTTATGGTTCTGTTTAATACTATTCTGATTCAGAATTCTATAAATTTTTAATAGCTATTGAGTTTTCACCATTATGATGATCAAATAGGATATGGCATTTCTTTAGAAATAACACGACTTTTAAAAATGTTTATACTGAAGAGAACTTTTAGAAAAATGGCGTATTGGTGGAGTAAGCTAATTTCCCCTCAAGCATACATATAAAATCTTTCTTCTGTATTAGAAATAATGAGATTATTAATAGTAAAAATGTAATAATTATTTTCAGGTTCTTAGCTTTTAGCAATCTTCATATTAAATGTGACTATTTGATAAAACACATCTTCAGTGCAACAAATACTATTTTCAGGACCACAAGTTGCATCAGAAAATAAAAACACCTAGTGGTCTACTCCAAGCATGGCCAGAGTTGTTATGTATGGATTGTCTTTTTCATTAATTACAATGAAAAAAATTCAGGGTGTAGAACATAGTGCAGTTATTGATGGAACCTGAAATATAGATGTAGGTAGATGACAAAGATAATTTACACACGGATAAATTTTCTTTCTTTCTTTCTTTCTTTCTTTCTTTCTTTCTTTCTTTCTTTCTTTCTTTCTTTCTTTCTTTCTTTCTTTCTCTCTCTCTCTCTCTCTCTCTTTCTTTCTTTCTTTCTTTCTTTCTTCTCCCTCCCTCCCTCTCTCCCTTCCTTCCTTCCTTCCTTCCTTCCTTTCTTCCTTGCTTCCTTGCTTCCTTCCATCTTTCTTTTTCCTTTCTTCTTTTCCTTCTTTGTTGGTTTTCTCTGTATCTTTCTCTTTGCCTTGTGGTTAAGGCCCATAGGCAAATTATCAGCATGGGAAGGAGTGGAAAAGTTGGAGGCTAATATTTGCAGTAAAAGCAATGGGTCTGCATGTAAAATATTTTATGAGCAGCGAGAGAGAGAGAGAGGAGAGAGGCATACATAAGTTTCTGATAACAAAGGCATATATGCATACATATATGTGTGTGTGTGTATATATATATATATATATATATTCTAAAAGTAAAAGAAAAAGAAAGTACTTAAAGAAGAATAGGCACCTAAGGAATGTTGAGCATGAGAAACATTCTTCTTAAGAAAATAATAGACTAATTGATTACTAAATACCAAATTATCAGTCCTCAAAACATATATACAAGTAACAGTATAAAGACTGAATAGGTTGTACTTATAGATTTACGAGTGTGTGTATGTGTGTGTGTGTAGAACAATTAATGAAAAAAGCTGCCGTGAATTTGAAAGAGAATAACCATCGTGTATTGGAGGGTTTGAGTGGGGAAAATATGGGGGAAGTGACGTAATTATATTTTAATCTAAAAATGAAATATTTTTTGACTAAAATAAAACTCAAAAGACATAAAAATATATATGACCATGAATTTTTCTATGAGAAAACACAGAGCACCAGACTATATGGCACACTATGTATCTAGTGTAAAAAGAAAATAGCTGTGAAGCCAGAATTCTCTAACAAGTAGTAATATCCCTAAGGAATGAAGCAGTTCAAGGCATAAAAACAAAGGGATACTAGGATAATTTGTGCCCAGGATAGTGTAATATAATAAACATGATCAAAGTACACTGCATGAAAAAATTAAGAAGTCTAAATCTGTTATGAGTATATAATAATTCTAAACTTTTATGCATTGAACCAGAGAGTGGTATAAGGCACAAAGCAAAAGGTGGTACAATTGTAAGGCAAAGCAGACAAACATGTCAAGGAGAGACTTAGTTCCTCCTACATCAATAATTTGAACACGTTCTCAATAAGTAATCAAATAGAACAATAATATGATCAACCCACACAGTATATTTTACATTTATAGAATGTTCTATTCAAACATAAAACAATAATTATTTCAGTGAACTACAGCACAAATATCAAGACAGGCAGTGTACACTAGAATGAAAGAGCACTTAAAGATTAAAATAAAAGAAGGCACACAGAAATATTTTTCTATTTACAAAGGAATCTTTGTAAATTAATATCAGAAGAGAAGAGGTGGAAAAATATCCAAGTGCTAAGCAACAGTTATAAATAAGCCATATTTCACAATGGAAGCTTCAAAGACAACAACAAAAATGTGTTCAATTGAATACAATTAGAATACATCCATAATTTATAGTACACAAATTAACCATGAGTGAAGAGAGAAAATAAATGAGTTATAAATATCATTGATAAAATAGAATATTATAAAGATCACATGGATAGCAAGAAGATACAGGGTGATAATATCATAGATGTTCACATTTTAAAAAACCAGAAGCCATATTACATTCATTGACCCGTGGTCCACAGAAAGTCTCCACACATCAATTTGTAGCCAAGATAATGTGAACAAGTAAGATTCTTCATATATAGAAGATGCATCTGCTCTTTATGTAAAATGGATAGGTAGCAGCCTTATGGCCATTAAGGATAATAAACCCATAATTTATTTTCCCCAAATAAATATCTAGGACCATAGGATTCTTTTTTCCTCCCTTGGCTTTTTGAGAGAGGGTTCATTCTACAGTCCAGAATTGGCTCCAAGTTTCCTACACACACAAGGTTAGTCTCAAAGTACTGGCAATCCTGATAAAATTTCTCCTATAGGTAAGTACCTTTCTGCATTTATAAGCTTAACACATTTTTTTTTTCTGATCTGCATTATATTTCCATGGACAGGACTTATCTATGTAGATACCATCAGAAAATAATCATCAATTAATATTATATAGTCACAGGCATGGTACACACACCTGTGGTCACAGTGGTTATGATTCAGAATTCATTTGGCCATTCCCCATATACTAATTGATACAGTAAAGTATACTCCAAAAATTTCATGATTTGTGGAAGAATTTTAGTTTTGCGAACCTCAAGATGGTTTTTAAAATTTATACAAAAAGGCAGTGAACTAGAATAGCCAAATGACTCCTCAAAACAATGCAATTGGAACAGTCAAGGTACATGATTTCAAGAACTTCATTAAATCTGATAATGAAGACAATGTAGGGTTGAAAAAATATAGCCACATACATAAACAGAACTGAATAGAGAATGCAGATAAATAGAACTACTAAAATAACATCAAAGAAATTTTTATCACTATATGAATTCTCTCCAACGATAGAGTCTTTTAAATCAACATTGCAGGAGTCAGTGAAATACAGATGTAGAAATGAATTTGGATGAACTTCCAATTCTGCCTGTAATGTACATGAAAATTAACTCAGAGATGATTAGGGGATAATATAAACACAAATTACAAATTCATTTATGTTTGTATGTAGGTATGAATTTATGTGTTTATGTATTTGCTTGTTTTCTTGAGACAGAGTTTCTCTTTGTAACAGCCCTGTCTGTCTTGAAACTTGCTCTGTAGACCAGACTGGCCTTGAAGTCACGAAGATCCACCTGCCTCTGCCTCTTGAGTTCTGGGAGGAAAGGCATGTGCCACTACCACCTGGTCACAAATTACAAACTTTTATAAGAAAAATAAGTATTCTATTATTCATGTTATTTTGTACTTTCACAAACTTTTTAAAAATTATATTCTGCCTATAGATTGTGATAAATGTGCTTTTACATACAAATGTTTCTACTAATCAGTCTTTCCTTTCATTCTTTTTAATGCTATTTATATTTCAGAGTGGATAATTCTGCTTTGGATGAGATTCATTGTATATATGTGTGCCCACATGCATGTGCATGTAAAGTAATGCAATCTTGTTGCTCAATTCCTATGTACAGATTCAATAGAAATATATAATCAGCAGCAATAATGTTGTATATTAGTTATTGGGAAATATATATGATATACAAGTGAAATAATATGAAATCAGCTGCTAAAGTATGTATTATATTTTCAGATCTCTCCATTTGTATAGTGTATCTACTCTTTCCACAAAAAGCTTGTACATAAATTTGTTAGATAATGGATGTTAATTGGTTTTTATTGTACTTAACATTTTACAGTGTTTGTTTATCATATAACACAATGCTGTCTTAAACATGTTAAATATATATAATAAATATATATAAATTAGGATGAAATCATTTGTGATCCTAAATTTGTAGATTTTATAGATAAATGGCAATATAGTATGTATATAACTTTTATCCCATTCATACTGAAATGATTCATTCTGAAAAAGCTTGTTAAAGGAACTAGGAGAGACATCACTGGTAAATTACAATGGCAAAGCCCATCAGACAAAACATTTGTATCCAGAAGATATTATTTATACAAGTGGAATGGTTGAAGGTAAGTAGAGAGAGTGGGAGGCCTTGAAAGACTCAGTCTTAAATGGGAGATCTTCATCAACACCGCCCCCTGGTTGGGCTCCGAGAATTGTGATGAAGAGGAGACTGGATGATGTTCAGAGCCACCGGGGATGGATAACATCAAGGAAACAGTGTTTTCCAGACACAACAGGACTAACACACACGTGAACTCACGGAGAGTGTGAGAGCCTGCACAGGGCCTTCACAGGTCCAAGCCAGACCAGATCCTAACAATGAGGGGGGAAGGGACATGAGCTCCCAGCCCCAACCAGGAAGCTATCTCCAATTAACAACAAAGAAAATACTTGTTCTTTTCTAATGGAGTCTCACTGGGCATAGAAACCACACCTAATAGCAGGCCCCATGCTCACCAGTACATGGACAATGTAAAATCAACTCAGTGGTATTTTGGGATATATATACTTTTTTTGTCTCATAGTGCTGTGTTGGAGCACATTTCTTTTTATATTAAAGTGTGGTGGTATTGTGTTCCACAAAATATTGTGTACCCTAATAAATTTATCTGGGTTCAGAGAACAGACAGCCACTAGATACAGAGGCTAGAAAATGGTGGCACTCACACCTTTAATCCTAGCATTCCAGAGATAGAAATCCCTCTGGATCTCTGTGAGTTCAAGGCCACATTGGAAACAGCCAAGCATGGTGACTCACGCCTTTAATCCCAGAAAACCAGGCTTTAATCCCAGGGAGTGATGGTAGAAAGCAGAAAGGTATATAAGGCATGAGGACCAGAAACTAGAGGCATTTGGCCTGGTTAGGCTTTTGACTGGTTAAACATTTGGCTGGTTAAACATTCAGGCTTTTGAGCAGCAGTTCAGCTGAGACCCATTCTGGATGAGGACTCAGAGGCCTCCAGTCTGAGGAAACAAGACCAGCTGAGGATCCGGAGAGGTGAGGTAGCTGTGGCTTGTTCTGTATCTCTCATCTTCCAGCTTCACCCCAATACCTGGCTCAGGTTTGATCTTATTAATAAGAACTTTTTAAGATTCATGCTACATTAAAGTCTTTTGCTTGAGTATTATTATGGTTCCCGATTTTGTGTTTTACGGGTTTTACTTCTCTCTCTCTCTCTCTCTCTCTCTCTCTCTCTCTCTCTCTCTCTCTCTCTGTCTTTCTGTCTCTCTCTCTGTCTCTGTGTGTGTGTGTGTGTGTGTGCGCGCGCGCATTTCTTGTGCTTTTCTTTTTACTTTGATTTTTATTCTGGTTTATTTTTATTTTTCTGTTTATTTTCGAAAGAGAAAGAAAAAGAAGGAATGGAGTTGGATGGGTGGAGAATGGAGGAGAATCTGGGAGGAGATAGAGGGACATGATCAGAATATAAGGTATTAAGAATATTTCAATAAAAAAACTTCATTCACTATTTGCAAGCATGTGAATATCAAAGTAAAGATGGAAAATAAGACCATGAAAAATATTCAATGATATGAATCATTAAAAATGGAAACCCAAATTATAATATGAAATTCTATAATTTATAGAAATAGCTAAAACACAATAGATAATTGTTATAGATGAGTGATAGCAAGAAAGATAACCAGAAGATAGACAGGTAAATATACATACATGCACACATACATATATACATACTTAAACATAAATATAAAAATGTTACAATATCAAGTCTCTCTTCAAACACAGAAACACCAGAGTTTTAATACATTGTTTGTGGTAATAAAAAACACAAAGTCACCTTTTGACAAAGTTTGGTAGCTTCTTGTGAACCATGAACTGGCTTCGCTTTCAATACTTTCGCACTCACATATTTGTACAAGAGATGTAGGTTCCAGCTCACACAAAGAACAAAGCAGAAATACTGTCCATTTGTGGCTTTTGTCAAAAAAATGCCACATATTTGAGACTGAAAGTACAGGACTTTATTTTCTCATATATCTGGGAAATTGAGAAGCTGGGCCCAGATGCCTCTAGGAGATTTATGTGAATCTTCTACCATCTCACTGTGTCCTCTTCTCTAGATTCCTATGGAGAGAGGACACCAGATTTAAGTAATATTCTTATATAAGGAAAACATTCGATAAAATATATTTGTAGCTAGAGTTTTCCTGCCTGGCCCACAGTCAGGACAAATCTCTGTCACCTGCCAGTCCCACAGCCGCTCAGACCCAACCAAGTAAACACAGAGACTTATATTGTTTAAATTGTTTGGTCTAATGGCTCAAGCTTCTAGCTATCTAGTTCTTACATCTTAAATTAATCCATTTCTATAAATCTATACCTTGCCACGTGGCTCGTGGCTTACTGGCCTCTTCACACGCTGCTTGTCATGGCGGCTGGCAGTGTCTCCCTCCATCTTCCTGTTCTCTCAATTCTCCTGTTAGTCCCGCCTATACTTCCTACCTGGCCACTGGCCAATCTGCTTTATTTATTGACCAATCAGAGCAATTTGACATACAGACCATCCCACAGCATATATTTGATATATTATCATTATCATGACTTAGTGTTCGAGAAGGTAAACATTTCTTTGTTGAGAAAAAATAATACCCTTTTTGTTATTTTTTTGTGAATTTTGTACAAAGTTTTTTGAACATATTCACCCATTCATTCCCAGCTCCTCCTATGACAACCTTTTTCTCACCCTTCCCTTTCTAATCAATTTTTTTTCCAGAAGTGTACATGAAACCTTCCAGAACTGTGAAAGTTGGCCAGAAAGGATACAACTTCCAGGTGAATAACATCTTGATTTCTCAATGCTATGTGACTCAAGTATGTGGTGTCTTCAACAATGATGTCTTAAATCAAGTTCTGGAAAGTAGATGTGTTATTTACTTCTCAATTGCTATGATAAAATGCCATGACACAGGCAATTTATAGAAAGAAGTGTGTATTTAGGTTATAAACCAGAGAGGGATAAGAGTCCATGGCCATCACAACAATAGCAAACTGGAAATAGCAAACAGCTTTGAAAGACCAAAGTGTCACCCCAGTGATATAATTTTCCCTGCAAGGCCAAACCTCCTAAACTTTCTCACCAACACTAATTGTGGACCATATAATCAAACAACTGAACCTATGGTAAACATTCTCATTCATAGCATGATAGTACCCAATGGTATTAGCAATAACCTAGAATCATTGGGGGAATCTATGCAACCCCATTGGCCAACAACTCAAAGAAGTAAATCATTCCTGGCTATAGGGCTTTTATTAACTAGCATAAGATCTCTAGTCAAGGTATTGTTTCCCCACTGCAAGATAGCTCCAATGAGCCTCATCTTATAGGTGTGTGGGGGTGTATTCTAGGAAGTTTCTATAGTAGTAGATTTCTATGTGGCTTTTTCAATAGGCATTTATAATGTTTCTTATTCCTTCCTATACTACGTCTTCAACCCTTCCCTCACACCTCCACCCTGACTATACTCTTCCTGTTCCAATATATCCCTTTAACTCTTTATACCTTTGTGTTTGATAGCCCCTTACTTCAAAGCTACTCCATCATGGTCCATCACTAATGTGATGCCTCACTCCTCCATGTTGACACCAATCTGAAAAGTACAGTAAATTCTATGCCATCCTCGTCTATGGTGCAAATCTTTCTCAAACAATCAAATAAACAAGCAAACAAACAGGAAATAATAGAGACAAACAAACAATAAAAAACAAAGAAAAGTAGCTGCAAGGCATGAGTTGGTCCATAATATAGGAAAAGGTGAATAGATAATGCATCTTCAAATAAAGTATAGCAAATAAATGGCAATGATTTTTATCCATTAATAAATTGATGCTAAATATTTCATTAGATGATGTTTCCAGAAAAATGAAGATACTCCAGAAAAAGGGAAACATGGAATATAAACAAATATATATTAAAATTAAAGAGAAAATATTTATTCTTACCCTAAAAATTAAATAACTTAGAATTTGCACTGTTTTAAAAACAATGAATAAAAACCTAAATAAAATAAAAAAAAAAACAAAAAACAAGAAACAACACTACCAACAACAAAACATTCCTTGTAGATCATCCATCATTTGGAGAATGATCTCCAAGACCTCAAAGAAGAAGTCTTCCATTAAAGAGGAGAGAAAAGTTGCTGTGTCTGGGTGTGTGGAATCTTGATTTGGTTTAGTCGAATATAGGACCAGAATTTCTATAGGCAATTGGCAGGAAGGGGCACCTGAACTATTAGTGATGGATTACTGGAGGCTTCTCACAAGGGAGCGTGACTATAAATATTGCCGGAGAACTCAGCCTCTCCACACTGGGAACCTGATACTCTTGTGCATTTCACCTCCGTAAAGTTCACCAAGTCCTCACAGTGAATACTGAACAAAATCTTCCTGCAATTCTGACAGGGAGAGGTGAGAAAAGAATCCTTTTGAAATATGTTTGAGCATCCCTTGCTTCTTAATCCTCAGTAGAATATATTTTACCTGAACCTGTTCTACTATTGGTTTCACCCATCTTAAACTACCTAGAGGAAGGAAAATGCTGAAATCCGACTCCGACAATCATCCCTTGCAGCCTAGGAAGTCAGGAATGAGAAACACTGGGTATACAGGTATCTTAATCTTTCTATTCTCAGACACTCTACTACCAAGGTGCTAATCAACGTTATCTACACAGTCCTTTTTAGATGACATAAAATGTAACTATTTCAACAAAAGCATTGTGAAGTATGTTAAATACAAATACAAAAGTTACTGCTTTAAGTGGCTGAGTAGATACCAGAACCAGAGTTAGAGATGGTGAGATAACTACACTTGGAAATCTAGGAATTATATATATGTACACACACACACACACACACACACACACACACACACATATTAACCAATATTCTGGAGCTTTAACAAATAAATATATACTGACCTCACATAAAAATAAAAACAGACAGATGATTAAAGCAGAGATGGGAATTCTAAGAACAAATCAAAACACTTCGTAAAGATGAAACAGACTGAAAGAGAAACGAGCAACCCCTTAATCACCTCCAAAACAACACACCAAATGGAAACTAGACTGGAAGGAACACAAACAATTCCCAAGATAAGTGAGAAACCACAAAAAGAAAAACGGAAATGCAACCAAAGACTAATGGGAGTAGCAGAAGGGGGCAAAGTGACATCTGAGGCAAAAATGAGACATTTTCAAACATACGGCTAGATAAATAATCAGAGTCAGGAATTTTAGAAAAGTGCATGAAAGGTGAATTTTCAATAACTATACCTAGGCATACTCGAAGTTCAGAAACTGAAAATAAATTATCAGAAGGGGTCAGGAATGGGAATCACTTTACTTGCAGAAGAACAAATATATGACCTACAACAGGCTTCTCAGAAACTAAGAAAAAAAGAGAATGAAATGGAGTATTTAGATTTTTCAAATAAAGACTAATGTATAATTATCCAAGGAGGAGAATTATTCTTCAAAAGCAAACAAAATATAAAGACTTTTCAGGTAATACTTGGAGAAATGTATTGCCCTTGTGTGTGTCATGCATGAGGCAGTGAAAGTATTATTTAAAGGAAAAAAACAAGATATAGGATGAGAACTTATTTTCTCTGGAAAATATAAATAGATCACGACTGTTGTCCATCATATTTGTGAAAATTAGTGGAGGAACAAATTAAGGTACAGTGGTATAAAGATAGGTCAAATTTGAAGTACTGATTTTCTTTTCTTTTATAAGATTGTAAGTTGGCTCTATTCTGAAATAATGGTTGAAGGTCATAATACAGGAGGTTATTAAGAGCAGATGAAGTTTACCCGGATACACAAAAGAAAGAAGAATTTCAAAGGAACCCAACAGACAGACAGCACGGGACTTGGGGCTGAGGAAAGCAAGGCTCTCATCACAACAACCTCTCTCCTCCTTAATACATGAACTGCCTGATTTACCCGGGACTACTTCTCACCTGATACCCACAATGAGCAAAACACTGACCTAATATCTCTATGAGTTTTGTGTTTGTCATTACTAGGAATGTATGCAAGGAACATGATCAGTGTCATATTTGTAATATTAACTAAAAAAGGAAGTGTTCTTTATCTGAAAATCTTAAGGAAGCTTAAAAGGAATCTCCTTTCCACAAAGAAAATTAGAAAAAAAATTACTTCATTTGTTTTCTTCTAAAATTGGCCAGTTATTTCTTGTATCTAATTAACAATCCTCTTAAAATAGATGTCAAACACTTTCTCTCTCCCTGTGTTCTCCCCCATCTATTTCTTGGTAATTCAAATAAGAGTTCAGTATCTGCTGAGATCCATTGTCATGCCCTGTCAGGGCAGCTTGATCCATCTTACACCATCAAGTATAAACATGGTTACTCTACATCCTTACCTATAATTTTGATGTGATCCTGACTCAGATCCATGTTTTCAACAGCTAAGGATTCTTTCCTAGGTAGTGAAATGTCATGCATTTAAAATTTATTTTACTTTTAATTGTGTTTCTTTTGTGGTATGCTTGGCAGGGGGTGAATGGTTATGTGTACATGAGTGCAGGTGTTCTTGGAGGCCAGATGAACATGCCAGATCCCTGGAGCTGGAGTTATGTGTAGTTGTGGGGTGCCAAAATGACTGCCAGTAATTGAATACTGGTCCTCTGTAAGGACCAGTATTCTGGTCTTTAATTGTTGAGCCATTTCTGTAGCGACCAACAACAGGCATTTAAACCCAATATTCATATCAAATAGAAGAACTCTACCTCACACCCACCCTTGTACCTTTATATTTTAATTTGGTTAATAGTCTCTTATCAGTAAACTGTGCTAGAATTTTTTTTAGATTTTTTAACCCTTCTTCTTCCCTGTACCATTTCATATCTATAATGTGAAGAGAGAGGTTCTGAACTACTAAAGGAAAGGGAATACAACTGTAAAACAGTGAGCTCAAAAACCTAGAATCTAGTGATACATTTCCAAAATTGTTACAGTCTCTAAACAGGCATGAGAAAATGAGTTTAGCAAATTAATTGAATTTTCCATGTTTAACTATTTTTGCTAAAAGATCATTTTCTTTTTGAGAGATGCTGAAATCAAAACCAAATCTGTTAAGACCTTTTTTTTAATTGATGTAATTATTGTTACATCCTGGGTGTTCCAAACCTTGTGAACGAACAAGCTGAAAAAAATATTGTGGGAATTGCCAATATTTTCTTTACTTCTGTGTATATTTGATATTGGCATTGGGTCCAGAACAGACGGTGAACTAAATTTGTATACTTGTTTCAGAAATATTTTCCTCTTTTTTTTTTTTATAGTGATGTGAAAACAGCCCCATTCTCTCTCCTCAACCTCTAGCAAGAGGTGAAATTGCTGCCAGTCTTTTTGATGAATCTCTGTCATTTTGAACATAAAATACTAGCATCAAACTTTACAGAGAACACATGGACTTTTCTTTTTTAATCCATGTCCTTATCCTAATATGTACCATGACAGAGGCCAGTGTGATGGTACAGTGGGTAAGAGTGCTTGTCGTGTAAGAGTGAGAATTTGAATTCAAATCTTTATATTCCAAGGAAAAAGGCAGATTTAGCCACATGTAATTACAAACCGACAGTTGGAAGATAAAGACATGGACATCTCCAAAGCTCACTGGTCACTAATCCTAGCTGCAATGATGGACATCCTGTTCAGTGGGACTATGTCTCCAGGCAAAATGCTGAATCCATAGAAAAAGCCACCCATCAGCTTCTGCTCCATTCATGCCTGCATAGGGACATGCATGCATCATGTACACAGACAATAGACACAAACACAAAGACACATACACACACTCACACAACCTAGAAACGTGTTATTCAAAAAACTAAATGAGGAAAGAACAGTAAGACATGTATTCAAAGACTGAGTGTTGTGAATTCCGGAAGCATTTTCCTGGTACTGCTGCACATTCCTTGGGTGGCTCACTAAAACACCCCTGTGCTCCTTGCAGCACTGAACCTTGCATACAAAGCAGACAGAAATGAAAGGTTGCTGCTACATCAAGCTTAATATCCATGGACAACAAGTCCAGGTCTGCCTCAGATTCTAGAGTCAAATTGATCTCTGGGAATTGTTGACTGAATACCTATGGCAGGTGATGCATCATTTTATTAGTAATAGAGAATCGTCTTTGTGGCTGCAGTAGTTTTACAACAGTAAGTTCCTTGAAAATAAACATGTATGTTTATATATATGTAAATTTTTGTAATGAAACTTTTCCTCTCATTCTTTGTCAAACATATCAAAAATTATAAGCTATTAATGAATTATTAATTACATATGAATATTTTTGCTTAGATCTCTATGACTTTAATGCCATTATGCATGCATCAAACCACCATTTCCATCATGGGTGAAATGATGGCCATCGCTTCCTAGAGTTTCCTCTCATTTCCTTCCTTCTTGTTATTAGCACTAATTTGTTTTAATTTACCATGACATCTTAGCGAGTGCTTGTCATATTCTTCTCCCTCAATATCCTCGGGGAATTCGGTTCAAGGAAATCCAAAGGACATCAAAATCCGCAGATGTTCAATTTCCGTGCCTAAAATGGTTCTGTATTTCATATGGTCCTCACATTTCCAACCTTAGCATCTCTAGAATGTTTACAATGTAATATAAATACTGAATAGAGGGCAACAATATTGTACCATTTAGAGAGAAAAAAATGACAGGGAAATTGTAACATCTCTTCAGTTGCCAGTGAGATGATTCAGTGGCTTGAAGTGCTTGTTACGCAGGTTTCATGAACTGAGCTTGATCCTTTAAACGCAGTAGAAAGAAACAACGAACTCCAGATAGTTGTCCTTTGATTTACACACACACACACACACACACACTGCTTGATATGTGCACAAACATACACACATGTCACACACACGTGACAATAATAAACACATTTATTCACATTTTTCATGACTATATTTGTTGTGTGGTAAGGTGGGAAATAGTGGATATGGGCCCATAGTAAATGAATAATTTCTAATCCATTCATCCAGTTAATTTGTTATATTTATGATAAAGTAATTATGCTATTAAAATTTTGGTCATAGTTTCCACACTTATTTGCCCTTTCTTTGTATTTTTCTTCCATTTCTAATGTCTTTTAAGTGTGAACTGATATTGTTCTTTATTATGATTTTTTTTGTAGTGGTATACTTTGATGACCCCTTATTCATCTTTCTTGTTTTGAATAGGTTTGTCTATGTGATGACTGTGAGTTCACACAATCCATATTGTAATTATTGCTAACATCAAAATGATGACTCAAATTGATTGCATACACAATCTTTACAATTTAATTGTTTCGCTCATCACATTTTACAATATTGCTATCACAATTTAACATCATTTTATATTATGCATCAATTACCGAATTATTGTTTTTGTATTTGTTTTACAATAGGTTTTAACTTTTATATTAGTTAAATGTTATGCACCATCATTGCAATATTGGCATTTTGAATTTGACTATGTATTTAGCTTAACCTGATATTCATAGCCACACGAACTTTTTATTTTTAGCTTTCATTCCTTTCAAATGGACACATTGTTTGATTTTAATATAGCTCATGAGACAGTCTAGTGGTAATAGATTCCACAGTTCTTTGCATGGGAGAGTCTTCAATTCTCCTTCATATAGAAAGTGCATTTTTTATCAGATATTTTCTTCCAGGTTGATAACTTTTGTACTTCTTTTACCATTACACATTCACTGGCCTGTCTTTCCTGTCCTATACAACTCCTGTTGAGAAATCCACTGATACTCTTAATAAGGATCAATCCACAATTACAATGAAGAATCATTTTTCTTTTGCAAATTTGAAGTACTGTTCCTCTCTTTAAGTGTCTCTCTTTTTTTGCTGTCTGTCTCTTTGTCTCTGTGTCTGTGACTCTGTCTCTCTTGTGAGTGTGTGTGTGTGTGTGTGTGTGTGTGCCTGGTCTGTAAATCATTTCTCAGGTGTGGATGGGACATCGCATGTCTTTAGCCCATGGAATTTATCTGGTTTGTTCTTGCATGAATCATGTGACAAAGTCACAATTCATGTGTGCCACTGCTCTGTTGTGTCAGGAAGACTCTGCATGAGTGGTTCTCAATATTCCTAATGCTGCCACATTTCAATACATTTTCTTATGTTGTAATGACTCCCAACCATAAAATGATTGCATTGCTACTTCATAAATGTAATTTCATTACTGTTATAAATTATAATGTAAAAACATCTGATATGCAGAATGTCTGATGTGTTACACCAAAGGGGTCACAACCCATAGTTGAGAACCTTTGCTCTAAATGAGTATTTCCAGCTCCATTCATCTATCTGTGAATTTTAATTTATTTTTTACATCTAAGTGAATTATTTGTATATATAAAACATTTGCATCATCCACTTATCAGATAGTTGATATCTAGGCTGTTTCATTTTCCTGGCTCTTGCAAATACAGTATCAATGAACATGAAAGAATAGGTATTTCTGTAGTAGGAAGCAAAATCCTTTTGGAATATGATACGGAAGTGGTATGGAAGGATCATATTGTAGATCAATTTCTAGCATTTTGAGGAATCTTCAAATTGATTTTCATAACATCGTGTCAGTTTTCACTCTCACCAAGAGTGAAAATATTTACTCTCCCCACAAACATACCAGTATATTGTCTTCTCTTTCTTTTTTTTTATTAATCTTAGTCTTTCTGACTCATGTAAGAAGAAATCACAAAGCAGTTTTCATTTACATTTTTCTGATCATGAAGGATGCTAGACTTACAAAGAAAATATAATTTGTATTATATGCCATTTGTATTTCATGTTTTGAGAAGTCTGCTTATTTCCATGCCCTGGTTTTTAATGGGGTTGTTCGTTTCTTGCTGCTCAGTTCTCCTGTTCCTCAGATATTCTAGATACTCATCCTCTCTCAGATATATAGCTGGTAAAGAACTTTCCCATTATGTAGTTTGCTTCCTCACTTGAGTTACAGTCTCATTTTCTGTATAGTGGCTTTCTACTGTTGTGAGCTCCCATTCATCAATTTCTGGTCTTAATGCCTGTGTTAGCAGTGTCCTGCTCAGAAAGTCCTTCCTTGTGTCTATAAATGGAATTGGATTCCTTGTTTTATCAGTTCTTATTTTGATGTGCTTGGAGTATTGGGACTTGAATTTTATGCAGAGTAAAAAATAAGAATCCAAATTCATTTTCTAAATATAGTTATCTGGTTTATCCAGCACACTTTGTTGAATATGATCTCTTTTCTCCAATGTTTTCTCTTTGGTTTTATTTGTAATGATACCCAAATTATGCTGGCTAATGTCTATGATATGTTCTAGAATTCAGCTTGCAAATATTTTGTTAAGAATACTTGCATTCATGTTGATCAAACATATTTGCCTATTGTTCTCTTTTGGTTGGGTCTTTATTTGGTTTTGTTATTAGGGTAATAACGACTTTGTTTAAAAGAATTTGGAAGTCTCCCTTACTTTCTATTCTGCAGAATAATTTGGGAAGAATTGGTTTAAAACCATCTGGCCCTGGGTAAGTATTAGTTGGGAAAATTTTGACTACTCCTTTTGTCTCATGTTTTTTATGGTTCTGTTTAAGTTTTTACTTAATATTGGTTTGATTTTAATAGGTCATATGCATCTACTATTGTATCCATTTATTTTTATTAGTGTTACCACTTGAGAGACTTCCATTATTATTCCATATCCACCTACTTTTTTATTGTTATTGGTCACAGAATCACCTAGTCGTAAATAACCACTTTATTTGAAGATTAAAAATGCCATAATTTTTAAATGACAGTGTTCAAAAATTTGAGGCAAATATACAAGAAATTTGAAGTCACACAGTATACTCTCAAGAATTTTAAACCTTCCAGTCTTTTTAAAAGGAAATTGCAACACTCACAAGAGCATTGCCTATGAGTATAATTTTGAAGAGGACTTAGAACTTTTTATTTATTTGTTTATTTTTATTTTATGTATATGAGTGCTTTATTTTCATCCATACCAGAAGAGGGAATCAGATCCCATTACAGATGGTTGTGAGCCACCACATGATTGCTGGGAATTGAACCTGGGACCTCTGGAGGAGTAGCCAGTGCTCTTAACTGCCAAGCCATCCCTCCAGCCCCTGAACTTTTTGATACTAAGAAAGAATGGGACATATGGTCCCTAATGCAAATATGTTGTAGGTGAAAATGACATGAAAGTAGGACATAACACAGCATAGGCTTAGGTGTTTTGAAATAGGACTTACAACAAGACTGGAAACATTACTATTAATTTCTATTTTGGAAACTGGTAGATTTTAAGTCTAGAAGAACACTCTTCCCATAGAAATGAACTTGTGCTATGGATAGTTTCTTGTTTGCTATTTTGACTAGAAGGCATTTTAATATGGCATAATTTTAAATGTTTTAATATTAAAAATTGTGCATTGATTATGTATCTTTTTATTATATTTAATAGGTTTTGGCTAAAATGGATTTGATACTTCTACTTATGACCACAGCTTTTGAGTTTTTAAACAAATGCTGTGTCTATCTCTGTCTCTTTTCACTCATAAGGATTTTGACAGAACTAGGAAAATGATAACATTTAGATGACATATTTTAGTGAATTTTATGAGGATAGCAGTTTTTTATAGTTATTGAATATTAACTCTTAAATGAGAAGTACAATTATCTCATAACAGTCAACTTAGAAATATATATGCATATTGCCGGGCGGTGGTGGCGCACGCCTTTAATCCCAGCACTTGGGAGGCAGAGCCAGGCGGATCTCTGTGAGTTCGAGGCCAGCCTGGTCTCCAAAGTGAGTTCCAGGAAAGGCGCAAAGCTACACAGAGAAACCCTGTCTCAAAAAACCAAAAAAAAAAAAAAAAGAAAGAAATACATATGCATATTTATGTATATATATGTATATATATATTCAGATGATCAGAAAATGGTACTCTTGTTTAATATTTTTGTTTTTCTTAATAACATCATGGAAACATGTTTACAGTAATGATGAGTAAAGCTGCTGAAAGCATTTTTACGCAAGATGTGTGTAAAGATTACACTTCTTTTCTCTCAGGTCAATCACATGAGTGAAATCTCTGTTTTTTTTTTTTGTTGTTGTTTTTTTTTTTTTTTTTTTTTTGGTTTTTCGAGACAGGGTTTCTCTGTGTAGCTTTGCGCCTTTCCTGAAACTCACTTGGTAGCCCAGGCTGGCCTTGAACTCACAGAGATCCGCCTGGCTCTGCCTCCCGAGTGCTGGGATTAAAGGCGTGCGCCACCACCGCCCCGCTGAGTGAAATCTCTGAATCAAAAGCTAGAACTGACTCAAATAATTGTCCTTCAATAGGGGGTGGATAAAATCCTGATCCCCCACTGTATAGTGCAATGTTACTTCCTGGTGAAAAGGAAACAGCCAGTGACACTACTACTACACAAACAATTCTCTAAGACATTAATGCTGAGTAAGCAATCCACTTAAAAGAAAAATTGTATAGTGCAAGTTTTAATTTACACGATGGAATTTATATGACCAAACAATAGATAAATTAAAGAATACCAGAAACTGGAAGCCCGGGACATAAGGCAGACAGAACACAACTGGGAATCTTTGGTTCAATGGTGGGATCTAACTATATCTTAATAATAGTGGGGCTTACATGAATTGATATGAATAGGTATCTGTGTGTACATTAATGTTATTGTTCAACAAAATATGCCAATACCTATATATTCTACAGATATAAAATGAAAGTTTTTAAAGTATTTAAAATGCAATTGTATTATAGACTATACTGGAGAGAAATAATAATAGAAGGGAGAAAGATGAGAGAGATGATGAGTGAGGCTGATTAGTTGGAAGGCATTGACTTACAGGGGCTTGGAGGGTGGAAAACCCCACAATAAACTATTTGCAAGAGATGCAGCAGGTGAGTAGCATGGCTGGAAGGCCTTGGAGTTAGGGAACACATTGCACAGGTTCCATTTTGATTCTGATGATCTGAGCTTTAGGTCACTGACAGAGGAGACAGATAAATGCTGTAGGGCACCAATCAGGCAAAGGGAGGACAAATCTACTCAGACCTTCAGTGGATGCAGTTATGCACAGTCATATTGGGCCAGGCCAATGATTTTTATTCAATCTATAAATCAATGCTAGTATTTTCCTAGAAGTTCTTACAGACATATCAGCAAGTAATATTTTACCAATTGTCTGACATTTGGGGACTAGTCAAAATGACGCTTAAAATTAATCATGGTGACTTTATTCACTTGTAGAAGTGGTGGTCATATGAATGGAGCAGGACATATTTCTTTAAGCTGTCTAAACATTTACTGGATTCTGCTCTCCTTTCACTGTCTATGTCCAGTGCCAAGGATAATCAATGTTTTGTTTACTGCTAAGAACTTATTTCAAATTCTGAATGGAATTCTTTGTCTTCTTTATATCATTGGAATAATTTTATTTAAAGTGTTTCCTTGTGATCTTAAGAGATCACTACATGGTACAATTTTGTAAAGACTCGAGGTTTTTATTGTTTCTATTTAGATTCTCTTTTACAGGCTAGAAACAATTCGATGGATGATTATTTTTATATCTATAATTTGGTAATTCCAGTTCCCAGGACTATTGGCCATCAATTAGTTACTCATTTAAGTAGATTCTTCCCATTTTCAAGAATGGAACAGAGGATATCCTCCTTACTTGCAGGTTTTATGACCGTATTCAAGTAACTGCAGATTAAAATATGTAAAGAAAGAGTCAGTGTGTTGCTTTAGCAGAAAAAGTCCTTTGTCATGCAAGTCTGGGAACCTGAGTTGGATTCCCTAAACCACTTAAGGGTAGAAGGAGACAAGCAATTCCACGAAGTTGTCCTCTATTCCCATCCCCAGTATTCATCCATGGCATGAATGTCTATACGCATACTTCATGCTGTTACGTGGCTCATTCCTAGTAAGACATTTAAAAAAAAAATATTTACCCCAGATAAGGGACCAACAACACACCAAAGTACAGATACCTGAAGTCCATCCTGGTGTACCAATAAATTTTATTGGGGTTACTTACAGGAATAGGACTTAGGGTTGACTTACTGGAGCAGAAAGCACTCCAAGACCCCTGTACAAACAAAAGCCTACCCTAGCATGAGTGACAGCTCAAATAAGTAGGAAACCTAAAGCACACTATACACCTTGAAGGGAGCTGGGGAGGTTGGAGAGTGTCTCTTTCAGACAACTCTCCAATCAGTTGGCCTGAGCCTCTTCTAAGTAGCTCAGCAGATCACTTCTTTTCTGTTGCTCTGGTTGGCTATGCTTTGTCCAAGTTCCTGGGCCAATCTGTTATTTTTAGGTTGCTCAGCTTTTCTGAGTGTCTCTTAGCAGTGCTTGTAGCTCATATATAGTTGGGAATGGAGGGACTGAGTGAATGTGGTCAGTTTCAAGAACTTCCTGAAGCTGTGGAATTATTTGTTTCTTGATCTTAAGATGCTTCCATGTAGGATAGAAATTTTATCTCAGAGGAATCTGTTATGCAATACATGCATATACACACACACACACACACACACACACACACACACACATACACACACACACAAGTAGAGGTGAGATAGAGAAAATACATGTATCTATTGACTTTATATCTCTACACATCATGTATTTTCATCTTCTAATAATTTTTCACAATTTTTACAATGTAGCAATTATTTGGATATGATTTATGGCATAGTGCACATTTTTGAGAGAATGAGATGTGATTTAAACCATATGGGCAATGCAGAATTTATACTATGATATGTGTTATAAGTTATAAGATCTACATATGATTTAATGTATTATTGAGAATGTATATAGGGTATATGCTATAACTAAGCAATTTTAAACAGAGTAATTGACCATTCTCAAGTTTATTATATTTATGGGGTAACTGATTGCCCACAAATATCTAATAAGAGACAAATATATTTAGAAAAAAATGGTTTTCTTTTCTCTTTGTTGTTACTCAACTCAGTTGGAGGTACTGATAAGCTGTCATTTTTTTCACTTAATATTCTCACGCACTGTATTACTATGTAGCCACTTCAAAAAGTATGATTTTTCTTCTTTGCTGAAAAAAAAAAACCAAAATATATTTTTATTTCTTTTGTGGCTTACTCAATTTAAAAATTTTGGTAGAATTCATTGAATTTTCTTTTATTCTTATATTGTAATGGTTTTCCTACATTTGGGAGACAATAACATGAGATTGTAAAGCAGTAACAAGTATGCTAACTCATTATTACAAAGCCATATATAGGCAGTGGTTGACTTGAACATTGAACAACTTGTTCTCTGTAGATGTAACCAACCTTCTTATTAAATAAGAAACACAGAAACAATGCAAAGAAGAAAGCCAAGAGGTCAGAGCTAAGAGCTAAAACCTTACCCTTCCTCCTGCAGTGGTCCTACCTTTCCGAACTCACTACCCCTGTGTTAATGTCTTTATATAGTGTTCCTGTTCTGCCTTCTCATTGGTTGTAAACCCAACCACATGACCGCCTCATCACGGCCTGTCTGTATAGGCCTCCAGGTTTTCCTTGCTTGGTATTGAGATTAAAGGCATGTGTATCCAATAATGGCTATATCTCTGAACACACAGAGACTTACCCAGCTCTGCCTACCAAGTGCTGGGATTACAAGTATACGCCACCACTGCCCTGCTTTCCTATGGCTTGCTAATAGCTCTGACCCCCGGGCAACTTTATTTATTAACATACAAATAACATTTTAATACAAATAAAATATCACCATAGTTCTCCACTTTAGATTAGAGATGCTCATGTACTGGGACCGTCACTTATGGAAAACTGTGACAAGTCAACACTACACTGTGTTGTCCAGCTTTAGCTCTGAGATGTGAGACTCAATCTGGCCAACCTTCATTGAAACTGATGAGCTGAAAATGAAAATGTCACCATGAACATCAGTGGGCCATGCTCTGATTTTCCTGGTCACTCATCAAACTCACTCATGCCAAATCAAACCATGTGGCAAATTTCTGTTGGCCACAGGCTCTGAACATCAAAATTATTCAAATCTGCAAGCAGAATTCAAAAGATACTTCTTCCTTCCCTCCTCTAGGAGTTGCTATTATGAGCACTATCCTGTTTGCCACTCATAAATGGTCTTGACACTTATTCCATTTTTTTTGTTATAATTACAACTGAGGGAGGACTTGACAATCCTATATAATTGGACCATCCACAAAGCAGATGTGTCTCCACAGGAATAGATGCGAAGACCTTTGCAATCTCAGTTTGTTATAATCAAAGCCATTATTCTTCAGTCTTTATGTAATTCCATGGTTTGTGATATTTCAGGCTCTGCCACATTTCATAGCTTATCATAATTTGCCGACCTGTACAGAGACAAAAATGAGCCAGGGCTCACTGATGTGCAGTACCACCCAATTCCTGGGATGGGTCCTGGCCTGAACATTTAAAATCATGAAAGGAAGGAAGCCATTTTTAAAAGCTATGACAGACATGGATCTCCTTCACGGAAAGACAGTTCTACACTCTTTGACTTCATAGCTTTGAACTAAAGAAAGCTGAAGGCAAGAATAATCCAAACTAAGACAGATGGTTGGGAGTATCTGGCTTCAGAAAAGATGAAAATAAAGTTGAAGAAAATTTACCTCATTTTTAGTGAAAAGAACATCTGATATCATGATAGGATTAGTTGACAAGGACAGTAATACAAGAAACAAGAGTTGAATATGAAAATTGATTGAAGAAAAATAGAAGGGGGATAGGAAAGACAGAGAAGAGGAGGTAAAAGGACAGTAGAAACAAAGCCAGCAAGATAATCTCAGGAAATGCAACCAGGAAGACCAAGCATAAGTGAAGAAATCAAATCAGAAATAAACTGAAACTGTGGTTTATTTCATAGACAATTTATTTATAATTTATTGTATAGTCAGTAAATTGTCTCATTCAAATACAAATGAATACAAAGCAAATAATATGCTAAAATAAGATTACAGAGCTATACAAGCAAAATGAGAACTGACCTGATGATATTCTAAACCCACTGAGTAATTTAGGAAAAAAAATGAACACTCTGTAATGTATTTAAAGGAAAGCTAATGGAATAGAATACATGACTGATAAGGTGGGATCATATTCAAATAAATGAATAAAATATAGTTAGATTTAATCATTAAAAGTAGATGTCTGTGAAGAACAGAACAGACAGTTGAAATTTCTGGAAGGGAAAAATAAAAAAAAAATTATCGTCAAAATCTAATTAGAATAAATAAAATGTCTATTCATAACATAAATGGAATCTAGGAATAATTGGTAGAGACCATTGTCCTTGAGGCATATTGTATTTAATTCTGACATGCAGAGTAAAGACAGGCTCATTTAGGTGTCTTATAAAAACAAATTCATTACAACTGACCTACAAATAATTTACGAGTGTAAATCAACAGAGAAAATCTATACATACAAGAAAACAAGGTAATAATGATTACAGGACTCCAGTCTGAATAAATGAGGCATGAGTACAATCGTGAGAGGGTGGTAAGATGAGATACAGGTTGTTTTTTAAGATAGCACTGTATATGATAAATTTATACTTGAAATGTAAGTATGACTTTACTTTTAGAATAAGTTCCAATGAGATACCATACAATACACTGATTTTAAACATGACCACATATTATATGTGTGCTTCTATTTGTGACTACCATTGAAACCAATGTAATGATATTTTGCAGAAGCACGAGAGGCTCCTTTGTGCTAAAAAAATATTACTTCCTCTGGTCTACCAGGCAGCATCATGGTTAGAGCTCAAATGGAGTTCAACATCAAAGCAATTCAAGTAGCTGTAGTTTAGACCAAGCACTTTTGCCATATTCAGTTTGATCCTTTATAATTTAAAGGCTGGCTCTGGGCTCTGAATACTCTCCATCCTCATCAAGCTTCAAAGCAGATGACTAAGGGGAGAAACCAGTGATGGCCTTGACAATGATTCTTCACTCCAAAGTGTTTTTCTCAGATAGTTGATTTAACATGGACAGTTTTCATTTGCTCAAATGCTAGTCATCTTTTCACTCCTGTAACAATCAAGATAATCAGTGCATAACCAGGGCAGGTTTACTTCAGCTTATAAATATTTTCAGGTTTTAGTAGTTGATCAATGGGCCCCATCTATCTGAACCAGCCATGGCACAACGTAGCAGGACTGCAGTTGCCCAGACTGCCAACTACTGCTGGATATGAATGAAGACAGTTGTTGACACTTCACGTATAGAAATGTAAGAGATAACAGCTGAGGTCTTCATAATGGGAAAGTATTAAGACATCTGAAAATGTAAATGTAGTCTAAAATTTTGAGTTTAGTGTAATTCATCAATGTAAATGTGTAGATTCCATTGCTCTTTTATTATATGAATGTAAAGTTGTGTTATGATACAAAATTTGGGATCCTGCTAAAACATATGCTTTAAACTCTATTTTATTTCATCCTTTATGTAGCTTTCAAAGGGATTATTTTAAAGACTGAGATAACAAAACACCTAATTTGGGTGGACTAAAACTTCTAATATATGGTGGATTGTTTTCCACTTAAGATATATGTCATCAAGTTGCTTGCTTTCTCTTTCTGCACATTTCTCTAAGCTGATAAATTCTGTACAGTTGTGGAGTATGTTTTTCCCAGAAGAATTCTTTGTTCCATGCTAGTAAATTCCAGATTGTTCTCCTTTAAAAGCATAGTAGAACCTGTCTTCAGGCAGTTTCACTCTTCTCTTCACTCTCAGACGACTGGAGCATGTCGCTGAATATAAAAAACATAATTCGTTTTGACTCAGTATATCAGGGAGTCTTAGCTCAACTGCTTACCAACCTGGCATATCTTATCAGAGAGGAGTGTGAGGTTCAGCTATGAGTATCCCTGAAACATGAACAGAACACCTGCCTGCAGCTGGTATGAACTAACCATTTCTACTTGGTGAAATTACATGAAAACATATCCTTTGCTTGATAATTAAATTTGTGACCTTTATTTTGTGGGGACACTCTGAAATTCTTTGAACCAAAATTGTGAAGTTTATTTTGCAAGCTTCATCTGTCATTTAGATGAAGAGGTCATGCAGGTCGTGTTTTGTGCCCTAAATTAGCAGTACTCCACCTTAGCCCTTTACCTCTGAAGATGTTAATTGTTCTTCCAGCACTTAGCTTAATTTTTGTGGGGTTTGCTGTTCTGCATATCATCTGTCTTTTGAGCTCCTGTCAGTGATCTATGAGGCAGCTGATTGCTCATGTCAGCCTCCTGTAAAGCTCCCCAATGCAAAGGAACATCTCTGAAGCACAGCTTGGGCAATGTCAGCCTCTGGTGTGTTCATTTCCAACCCCTCTTTGGCTACACTCTATTACTTTCATCTTATGTGCTATTTTATAATGTGACCTTAGTCATAAAAAAAAATCCTACTTGAATTTTAAGTGGTAGTTAAGAGAAAGTAATGCTGTGAAAAAGGAAGGGAAAAACAGCAAAATAGGTTTTCATTTTAAAGCATTGCTTATTACATACCAGAGTGTTAATCACAGCCGGAATGAGACTTTCAAATCTCAACAATATAATACATCGGTACCCCTGAGTTTTTGGTGAGGGAAATGTGTTTTTGTATTTTATAGAAAACATAACTTCTTTGATAACCTTGTTTTCTTTGTTGTATAAAATATGAGCTTATATATTTTTATTTAGTTTAGTGTTGACTTTACTTACTATAGTTTTGTGGTGTTTTACATAAAATGAGTGCATGATAATAAAAATGTTATTACACATAAATGAGGTGTATATAAGGACATACATTCAAATTGAATTTCCAAATTGTTAAAAACTTATCTCATAAGAATAGATATATGTATATATTTATGAATATATAGATAGATATAGTAATGTTTGATTTAAAATTTTGATGAAACTAAAATACTTTGTTAAAATAGGCATGTTTCTTTCTTTTTTGCATTTTTCTCTCCAACACTCTGCAATTATAGTTGTTTTCAGCATTACTGTTTCTGACCCTTTTCTGGTAGGATTCTATACTGTCCAAACTTAAATCTCTCCTCTATCTCATCACCGTAAAGTGAAGAAATGTAGAGATGAGCCTTTTTGTGAACTGACAAGAGTTGTGTTACATTGGATTGTAGAATCCTCAAGGTGAGATCAACACTTTTGTAAAAAGTGAGAAAAAAAACCTTTCTCCACTATACACTGTGCACAATGCACCCCCAAGAATAAACAGCAAGACATAACCTTTACTGAATTCCGATGCCAGGAAACCTATGATGTGGCCACCACATCTTAAGGTTTCTGGCATCTGGAACTATTGTATGTCATGTGTACATTAAGACACCAAGGCTATGATATTCTCAAATATCAGCTGATGTAGAAGTCCCAACCCAATGAGACTTTGCAGTCGACTGGTTTAAATGAGGAAATGAAAACAGATGGGGTAGATTTCAAGAGATGGTGGAAAATCTTCTGGGATTTCAGTTGACTTCTTTGTGGATGTGGAAGAAATGTGAGGCTGTGATGGAGAATGAATGTAAGGAAACCACATTCAATGGGGAAGGAAATGACGTTTGGTCCCACAATGGAGTGAAAAGACTCAATAGATACATTATAACACCCCTAAAGGAGAGGATCCCCTCCACTGAGACTGAGCTGTATAAAGCTTTTTCATAGATAAACTTTAATACTTAGAAGGTATATTACTTATATCTTACCAGGTGTGTCACTATTCTAAAGAATGGCCTGAAGCTCTCTCCTTCTGAAGCTCAGGAAAGAAAGGAAATGAAACAGAATATGTTGTTGTCTTTGTAGGCACTGTGACTAAGAATCTTGTGCCAGTCATGGCATTAGAGCAACACAAGTTACGAATCTTTGTGAACTTTTCCCTTACAGAAACTTATCCAAAAGCCTACACAGAAGATCTGAATCAGAGTTTTAGCTACATTAGTATCTTTAACTACATTAATTCTCTAATAACTATATTCATATCTTAATATATCACAAACTAAACAACTTTAGTTATTGATTTTAGTCATTGATTTTCTGTTATCCTTATAACAAATGAACATGAACATTTTAGCAAAAATACCATATATATATCATATGTCATTTTGGAATGGGGACAACTTGAAAATGCACTCTGATGCATTCTATTGCTGTCTACCAGGATGAAGCATTCCTTGCCTTATACCAAGCTTCTAAATTCCACATGGATCCTACCATCTTAAAGCCAGCAATTGGGGGCCACATTCTTCTCATGCTGCCACTCTCTCTGTTTCTCTTACTTCCCTTCTCACTGATAAAGACTCCCATGAATGGCATGAACCCACCTGGACCTTGCATCTCAATGTCAGTTATTATCCCATTACTTCCATCTGCCAATTTCTTTCTTTTTAGTATGTAACCTAATATAGTAGCAGGTTGCAGACTGTAGGCTGTGGACCTATTTTTAGAGCTGTCTTCACTCCAACATCATATAACCATCACAATCAAAGCCAGGCAATCAAATACACAAGTAATAATTTATTTCTTGGGACCACTCAACAGAGAACAGTTTCCCTTTAACGTATTCAAGCATTAGTGTAGGAGACAAAAGAAGTAGCAGATTAGGTGATGGGTGAGAAGGGTCCATTGAGACATGGCAAATGAGCTAGGTAATCACTTCTCAGTGTGTTGAAGGGGCAAAAACCTCAGGAATCTCCAAATTTCTGAGCAAGTGTCTGCATGTTAATGAGATAACAAGTCAACCTGTGGTTCTTAGGGGTAGAGAAATCCTGCCTAGTTAGTGATGACTGTTCTCTAAACTCCATACTAAAAGATACTGAACTTCAATTTCAGCCTCAGATTTTATGAAAGCATGCTTAGTTCATCCAGCTTTATCCCCTCATGTATGAAAAATACTTTTTAAATTACCAAATTACACAGATAGGTAAAGCATTAACTGTAACAAACTATAAATAATTCTTATAGTACCAAATAAATATTGGTGACATTTATTCTATAGTGAAGCATGATGTAATGATGTGAAAGTTAAAAAAACATATATATAAAAATTCTGGTCCATAGAATTCTGTCATCTCACTAGATGCTGAAAAGGCATTTGACAAAATCCAACACCCCTTCATGATAAAGGTCTTGGAGCGATCAGGAATACAGGGAACATACCTAAACATAATAAAGGCAATTTACAGCAAGCCAACAGCCAACATCAAATTAAATGGAGAGAAACTCAAAGCAATTCCACTAAAATCAGGAACGAGGCAAGGCTGACTGCTCTCCCCATACTTATTCAATATAGTACTTGAAGTTCTAGCCAGAGCAATAAGACAACATAAGGAGATTAAGGGGATACAAATTGGAAAGGAAGAAGTCAAGCTTTCCCTATTTGCAGATGACATGATAGTATACTTGAGCAACCCCAAAACTTCCACCAAGGAGCTGATACAACTTATAAACACCTTCAGCAACATAGCAGGATACAAGATCAACTCAAAAAAATCAGTAGCCCTCCTATATACAATGGACAAAATGCGGAGAAGGAAATCAGAAATACATCACCCTTTACTATAGCCACAAACGACATAAAATACCTTGGGGTAACACTAACCAAGCAAGTGAAGGACCTATATGACAAGAACTTTAAGTCCCTGAAAAAAGAAATTGAAGAAGATGTCAGAAAATGGAAAGATCTCCCATGCTCATGGATAGGCAGAACTAACATAGTAAAAATGGCAATCTTACCAAAAGCAATCTACAGATTCAATGCAATCCCCATCAAAATACCAACACAATTCTTCACAGACCTGAAAAGAATAATACTCAACTTCATATGGAAAAACAAAAAACCCAGGATAGTCAAAAGAATCCTGTACAATAAAGCAAGTTACTGAATAAAACTTTTCTTGGCAAATTCAATACAGAATCTAAGAGGATGTGTTCTTAAGTGTTATTTAAAATTCAGAATCAGAGCACAATGAAAATCTTATAAGAAAGGGATATATGGGGCCGGGTGGTGGTGGTGCACGCCTTTAGTCCCAGCACTTGGGAGGCAGAGGCAGGCGGATCTCTGTGAGTTCGAGGCCAGCCTGGTCTCCAAAGGGAGTTCCAGGAAAGGCGCAAAGCTACACAGAGAAACCCTGTCTCAAAAAAAAACAACAACAAAAAAAAAGGGATATATGCATAGCATGAAAAAAAATCATGTTCAACTAAGCATGACGCTTTTCCATCAGTTGGAAAGCTGAAAAGGCTGATTATGAGTTTTTGGGCAGCCTGAGCTACATGGTGAGACAGTGTTGAAAAACAAAAACAAAATATAAACTGAAAATATTTAAATATTTACATTGTGCTTGAAATGAGAAAGAATAATGTAAATATGAGCTGTTACTATCACCATCTGTCCTAATAAAGGCTGCTTGGTTTTTATCTATTCAGTATCTGGCAGGATTTAACATGCTCTGTAGTTGGGTCTAATGCCATGTCAGTATATTTTAAATTAAGAAATACACACACACACACACAATTAGTCCAGACCATGTCTATGTTCTTTGTGAGGAACAGAAGAATCTACACATGGACAAAGCCGATTAAAAGCCACTTGGTGGTGATTTTCTGTTATAGAGCCCAGATACTTGACTTATAATTTTTTTAGGATCCTCTGTGGATAGAATATCTCAGAGCAGGTAACAATGTAAATAATTTATGCATTTTCATGCATGACAGGAGATGACCTTCATAACTGACTAGTGGTTGCACTTCTTATTACTTGTGACTCATTCGATAAATGATAGAAATAAATTATATTGTTCTACTGCCCTTTGTTACATATCCCCATTGCCAAAGGATATTTTTCATTGTCCTGACATATTTGCAACAATAATGTGTTTTCAGGCTATAAATATTGATAGAGCAAAGATGTGTGTGTTTGCGCTTTGAATATTTGATAAGCTTCGCACATACCTATAGAATGAGCATTAGCAGTCCTATGAACTTCTACTTACCTCTCAAAGGACAGTTTTTCCTACGGGGGTTGCAAAATATCTTTCATTAAACAGGTTTGTTTCTACTAACAATTATTTAATTTTATCTGACTTTTAACTAAGATAAAGCCTCAAGTTGAACACGTATCATGATAGTCTTAGAGGCAATTCCCTTGAGTGAGTAAAACATGGTTTTTAATTTAATCAAGAATTATATAACTCAATTTTAAGTTCAAATAATCCTTTTACCAATTATTTGCTTTAAAACAAGAGGAATATGTACATGTATCTTAAAAATATGGGAAGAGCATAGATTGGATGGAGGAAAAGAGTTGAGATGAAAAACTGAAAGCAAGCATTTTTACTGTTGAATTACTCTTGTTCATCTTTAATAATGAAGCATTTTATTAGTTTTTTAGAGAATTTTATACAGTTCACCTTTGTCATATTCACACCTCACTCCATTCCCATCTCCTTCAATAACCACTCATGCCCTGCTCCCACTTCCTTCATCCTATTCCCTTTTTAAAGATAAAATGATCGTGCAGGAAATGGCCTGCTACCCTTTTCTTACCATGTGCTATTGATTTTTAAGAAATACAATTCTATTTTTTTGTCTTTGTTTTGTGTGTGTGTGTGTGTGTGTGTGTGTGTGTGTGTGTGTGTGTGTATAAGCCATTAATATCAATGTAGGGTTCTGAGAACTTTCGTTCCTGGTTGATTGAAACTACTGAATTTATCTAGACAAGGAAGCACGTCATGGAGGGATTCACAGAAAGACAGATTGTTATTCTCATGCCCAAGAAGCAAAATGAAGCCCCAAAATGATGCAAGTCCATTATCTGGTTATCTGGTTGGAGGGAACATACAACTATAATGATCTAAGGACATTTGCATAGTGCCGTTTTCCAAAGATGACATCTCCCAATAACACTGCCGGAAGATAATATCCTTCACATGTGGGCCTTTTTGAGGAGCATCCCATCTGTAGCAATGAGAGTCCTCTACTTTTTTAAGGATGAAATTTTTATTTAAATTATTCAAGAATGGAACTGATTTACAAGAAAATGTGCTTTTCCCAGTTTCATGTATTTAATTACTGGGGTCTGTACTCCAGAATATCACTAACATGGAGAAAGCAACAGCCCATATTTAGTAATGTGACTATGAAAATTAGGGAGAAGATAAAATGTGATTTATGGCCGGGCAGTGGTGGCGCACGCCTTTAATCCCAGCACTCAGGAGGCAGAGCCAGGCGGATTTCTGTGAGTTCGAGGCCAGCCTGGACTACCAAGTGAGTTCCAGGAAAGGCGCAAAGCTATACAGAGAAACCCTGTCTCGAAAAACCAAAAACCAAAAACAAAAAACAAACAAACAAACAAAAAATGTGATTTATTCTAAGAGTGGCTTCTGCTACATGGTGAATACTCTCTTGTGAATTCCCTATTCCATGCATAAGTCCCAGTAACAACTATGCACATTCTAGAGTATGACTTGATACATTCTTTGTTGATGTTTGTCCTTGCTAATGTCGGTGTCAACTCTTGCATTCATCCCAGTATCACTGGAGGCTATTTATTTATTTATTTATGTATTTATTTATTTATTTATTTATTTTGACCTTTCCTATTCCTAACCTACTTTGCCAGTAAATATTTAATTAGACATTTTTTTTACTCCTCATCTAAACTCATCTAAAGCGTTCTAGACTATATCAATTGTTCCTAGAACTTTAGTAGATTAAGTGCACAGGGAAAGCCAAAAATGGAAACCATAATCAGAGATTAGTTAATATTAGAGTTTTAAAACTGTTTCCTACTTTTCTTTCTTTTCATCGTCTTTGTTCTTTCTACTACAGATAGATGTTCCTATGCAGAGAGTTTGGGATCACCAGCCCTCAGTATTAAGGATCTTAAAGAATAGAGCATGTCAGAGGCCAACAGCATAATAACATCATTTCAGGAATTCATGACCAATGCTATTTCAGACCCAGCTTGAAGCAATGAGTGAAAGAGTCTATAAGCAATTAAACAGAGTTCATTTAAACTTGTCAACACTGACATTGAAATATTGATGTTATTGTGAGTCAGTAGCCAAAGAGTTGAAGGAGGGAGAAATGGTTAAATCTTGTCATGCGAGACAAGACACATGCATTGTATATAAAAGAGAGACAGAGAATATTTAAACTGGGGAAAATCTCATAATTACCCTTTGTATTGGTTATTCTCATTTCTTGGCCCAAAATAGCTGACAAAAACCGTCTAAGGTAGGACAGGTGTATTTTGTCTCATAGTTTCAAAGAATTGTCAGGAAGAGTGCCTCCACCAGTGGAGGTGAGATTTATGGTGATGACTTTTCACAGGTCAAGAACTAGGAAGCAGGGAGTGCTGCCTGAACTAGGCATTGCTATAACTTTCAAAAGTCTATCCTCAGTAACGTACTCTGTCAGTCAGTCCCTCACTCCCTAAGGGATCCTTAGCATTCAAAATAACAGTATAGTCTGTGAAATGACTATTCAAAAGTGAGTCTGCCAGATTCATGCAAACCATTAATCACATTCTTTCTTGCGACTTCTTATCATATCTCCATATTCAAGTGTGCTCAGACTGGACCTGATACTGGCATACCAAGAGGTCAAGGCCATGAAGAGAAGTCCAGTGCTGAAATTCTTTATGTAGATGTGATGAGGCAGAGACATTTTTGTGGAACTTTGCAGCAATACGAGTCTCATGTTTGAGGGACTCCTCAGAAAGAAGAACAGCTCAGATTGTGTGGCCAGTAACTCTCACGTGGTATTTCTAATACCTCCTGAAAAGAGAAAGAAAGAAACTTTAGATTCAACCTGATCTGTCCCCCTTCATGATGTCTGATGTGAGTTTGAGCATACTTGTCTACTGTATCTATTCTCATAACAACAGATTCAACATTTTCCCAGAAGTTTTTATTTGGCTAATGGTGAATATAATAGAAATTGTTACTAACTTCTTAGCTAAATAGTGAGAGAACTCCATTGAGGGCTTTTTGTCAATTGTTTATGAAGAGCGAAAGCTTAGAATTTTTGTCATATTCCATTTGAATATTTTTATGTCATTCTCTTGCTTATCCTCTTATTGAACTGGTGTTTCTGTGCTTCTAATTCTACCACACCTTAGCTTTTTGTAGCCTCTGCCTCATCGCACTTTCTTGAGAACTGCAAATCGACTAACTTAAATGACCTTTCCTTGAGAGATTATTCATCAAATGCAGGATGTTCAGATGGCAATATGGTTTCCATCTCGAAGTCTACAATATATGAGATGTAAGCCCTACTTCTTTAATACTAAAAGGTTCTGTTTCCCTCACAGCCATTTGCATCTAATTAATATGGTCTTTGTAAAATCCATTGCTATGGTGATAGAAGTCCCGGGCTTGAAAAAGAAATTTTTAAAATGCCAGCACAGTATGTCACATATTTACAAGTCTTTGATAATGTTGCCATCTTATCTTCCCAACCTTTTTATCATCCGTAGATACAGACAAGTATACCTTTTACTTTGAACTTTCCTGCATTGCCCGAAACAACAGATTTTATAATGAATTGCATTGATTACTTTTGATGTGACTAGTAATTGTGCTTCAGTTCTAGAAACCGTTCTGTCATGTCACGTTTGTACCTTTGACAAACTGACCCACTTTTTGAAATGCCTTCAAATCTGTGGTTGAGTTAATGACCTAAATCCCCTTCTTGGTGGGTTCAGTGCATTTGACATCTTTCTCATAGGAGCAGGGAGCTGTGTGATGGCTGGACATTATTCATAACTGCCTACCCATACTGGGAGCTTAATTGAAGCATGGTTTGCAAAACAGAGCAGGAAATCAGCCAAATAATCCACTCTTCTCCTTTCCACTATCCACCTAACTTAAATATGCAAGTTTACTTCAAACTTTTAACGTAAGCCATCCATTTATCTTAGAAGCAAGTGATTTATAAATTAAAATGTATATCTAAATGTGTTAACTATATTTAAATTGTATGAGATCTGGGCATGTGTGCAGTGTTAGCAATTTTCTCAGTATAATGTCATAAGGATCTTTAGCATACAGAATTACAAAGAATATGGTGGTTCAGGGATTAAAATCTCCTTAAATACTCATTCACATGACAGACTGGAGCAATTAGTGTATAGTAACAATGGTGCAGGGATAACCAGAGTGTCTCATACATTTCCAGTGAGAGTCATCTTCCATTATAATCATCCTAATGAAAAAATCACAGTGGTTGAAGGGAAATGCTATCGGTATAACGTTAAAAAAATAAAAAAGAAATGAACACTAAAAAACATCATTAAAGTCGCATTAAGGAACTGATTGAAATTGACCAGAAAGGGAGTAATCATGGAACTGTCATTACCACCTCTTCCTTATAGCTTTGAGTCCAGGTGTTAAAGAAATCTCATGTCAGTGGGTGCTTGCGTTATTATATCCATGCCCTGTTGTATGTAAAAAACAAAGTAACAGACCTCATAGTCCTATGAGTACTAGGTTATCAGCTTAGGTTTAATCTGTACCATGGAATCCCCATGTAGACATAACATATACAGATAGTTACATGAAAGAATCAAACTAAAATCCATTTTATTACTGGGAATATTAATTATAAAACTATTCACTGAAAACCTGTATATGGTTAGGCTATTTGAATGCACACTTTTCAAATGTTTTTTTAGCTTCCTCCTTTGATTATTATTTTCTTTTCATAACAAAAAAATTAAGAGATGTATGAGTAAACTGAAGAGAGTAAAGAACGGATATTTAACAGAGATTAATGTTCAGAGAAACAAAGTGTAAATCAATACATAAAGTGGAATTGGTTTGTTGTGATGTCAACCAATTAAGCTAGCAGATTCAAGAGTGATGTGTGTGTGTGGATTTGGGATAAGAAGGACCAATCCAGGGAAGGCTGATGTTGTTGGAATGAAAGATGGTGTTGACAACTAAGCTTATTGAATAAGTCTTCCTCTTATCCTTGAATAACAGGCTAGGGATTGAGCTGCCACACTTGGCAGCCAACAAAACTAGTCCAGCTTATCTGCAAATAAAATAATCTTGCAAACTTAGTCAATCTGATGATTTTTTTTTCTCAAGAGCATCACTGTAGCATGTTTAAAACCTGCTAATGACTGTTGGAACCTGAAGGTGATAACTCTATTGGGTTGTACACTTGGGCAGACGGAAAGAGGGATATATTATGTCAAAACAAGAAGTCACAACACATTTAGCATAAATACAAGGGATGTTCTTTTCATCTATTGTGATTGCTGAGTGGGTATTTGAATCATGCAGCAATACTTCAAAGAATGCTATGAGAGCAAGCATAGGGCCTCTACTGTATCATTTTGATACTGACCTTTGTTTTCTCTGCATTCTAGTCTAGTTCATTTCCTTTAAAAAGGAAGGTAATGGAAATATTTTAAAGAAAGTATCTTTTCTTATTACCTCCTTGAATTTTTTCTTCATTAGTACAACATTTTCTTTTCCAAAAAGGCTCAATTCTAACTTCTTTTGACACACCAAGTGGCATATCACCTTGGAATGAGAGAACCGTGTCAGCATACATCAGACAAACATAAGAATTCATGTCAGAAAATTGGAAAACAGTTGCATATAAAATCAAGGACTTTAATCTGAATCCAGTAAGATGATCAAAAATACCTGTGTGTCCTTCAAAAGGATATTACTCCTATTTGATGTCCTGCAGCTTGACTTGCCTACTTATAATGACATCACTTAAGTTACACCATATCTGTGGTGGCAGCCACTAATTTGATCACTTACATAAACAGAGATGGTAGAATGTTCCTTTCAAACCTTTGATATCAATCTTGTTATTTGGTAATATAGCAATCTCATAGAGCAAAGACCCACAAACTGATTTGTTCAAAACAAGAACAATTTATTGGTTCTCAATTGTAGATACCAGAGGTCTGATATCAAGGCTTTGGGAGAGACACATTACCCCTTAAGTTCCTCAGGTCTGTTATTTTCTTTCTCCTTTTTTTAAAAACTGGTAGATCCCTGTATATGGTTAAATATAAAGATAGTAAGAATAGTCCAGACCACATTATTAAGGAATATGGCTCCATACTGAAAGATAGATGCGCTTTTTGAATCCTTCAAGTAATTTCCTGCATAATATTCAGTATTTCTTAAGCTTCACTTTTTGTTTTTGTTTTGTTTCTGCATCAAAGATTGCCAAACTCTAAACAAAGATACATGTGAAGGCTAGTGACAACTTCATTTATAATAGTTTAAAACTGAGAAAAACATGTCACTTGGTGAATGGACAGTAAATGGTAGCATATTTATACAACACAAAGCTGTTTCACAGTAATAAAAATAAAAGAATGAGGAAGTAATGTAACCATATGGATGAATCTTAAGAGCACTCTTCTAAGTAAAAGAAATCAGAAACAAAAGAACAAAAGACTACATACTACACAATTCTATTAGTTTGGCTTTCTGTAAAACAGAAAACTGTAGAGACAGAAAGATACTGGCATTTACTGTGAGCGGGGCTCACTGTGGGAGGAAAGACTGTAAAAGTTAGGAGTAAACCTCTGGAGAGAAATGTGCCTGATCCCAAAGTGATCATGTTGATTGTTTTAAGATGTATGTCTTTGATAAAATTCATTAAATTATAAGCATTAAGATTATGAATTTAGGGGCTGAATGAATGACTTGACGTTCAAGCACATTTTATCTTCTTGTAGAAGACATGGGTGTTATTATCAGGTTCCCAGCACCCAGACTGCATGGCTGACACACTCTTTTGGCCTCCACAGGTTTCTGTCCACATATACACACACAAGTAACAGTGACACAGACAGCTACCCATACATTAAAAATAAATAAATAAATCATTAAAAAGAATGAATTTCATTGTGTACAAACTAGACTTTGAACTTATTTTTTTAAACATAGAAAATCAGTTACCCTTTATTCTGTGCTCCAACTTTGGGGTAGAATGCAAATTCCTCATTTAGAGACAGACTCCCTTTATCCCTTAGTTCATGAAAAAGTACGAAATTGTGTTATAGAAAAATGAAATGAGCCTGGAGGCCCTCAGAGGTTCTGCATAACTTTGCTTCACTGAATTCTCACATTAAACATGAATTACCATATAAAATTGTATGTGTTGTATAAAGAAACATTATTAAAAAAGTTTTGTTGACTACAAAACATGGTCTGTACATAATGTAAGTGTTGACTGCATTTTGATTTTCTAATTGTTCATTTGTTTTTACAGTTGTTCCTTCCCTATATTTCAAGAGTATGTGTTAATTTAAATACCTTGGCATCAAATATTGGAAGACTGAGTATATATATATATATATATATATATATATAGAGAGAGAGAGAGAGAGAGAGACAGAGAGACAGAGAGACAGAGAGAAAGACAGAGGGAGAGAGAGAGAGAGATGGGGGCAAGGTTGAGGTTCTTTATTCTTATTTCTTCCACTACAAACATATGAATTTTTCTGCAAAGTCTCCAAGTGTTTCTGTGAGATCATTTGAGTAATTAAAAAACTCAGTCAAATTATCTCTAACTGTGTTTGAAACTAAAATAATCTGGATATGTGGTTTAGGATGCGCATACACTCAGTACTTAGATAAGTAGCAAGCTAATATTTCACCCACGTTAAAATACAATGGCTGTGTGTTTTCAAGTGACTATGCTGTTGTATTTTAAAGATTAAACAGGGAATGGCAACTACGAGAGATGCTGGTAGTTGTTCAGAGGACATTACCGCTTTCCACTGCTTCTCCTGCATTTAGAAATTTAGAAAAACTTGTTAAAGTGTTTGTTTTCTGCTTCCTACTATACCACTGTTGTCATTGAACCTACTTAGTCCTTTCCCTTTAGATTAAACTTGCCCTGGTTTTCTTTATTTCCACTCCTTTGTTCTTATCAGCTCTTTTATCCCTTTTCCCTGTATCTTATCCATTCCCCAAAGACTATTGCTTTCTATGATTTGTGTTTTTAAGCACTGAGATAACCTTAGGGTATAAAGTCTTTCATTTATACACTTTGCATGTTTTATAGACTACGCAAAGAATTTCTTGGGGCTGTGGCACTGGAGGGAACCTGGAAGTCAATCATCAGCTTTCATGTTCATCTCTTGGACGTGGTAACATTCTCACTGACTGCCAGCCTTCTAGAGTTTAGAAAACTATTTCCCTCCAGCACTGTCCTGGGTGAAGAAATGTTGGATTTTTGAGGATTTATGGCTTTGTTCTTTATCCAGTTTTTAAACTGCTGCTTCCCCACCACTTAACAATAAATATTTCCTAAGCAAGAAATGAACTGCAAGGTTAATAGAGATCTATAAGTTATCTAAATGGATCTGTATGTTTCTTTAATCCTCTTTTTGTATACACAATAAGCCAGTTGAATAGAATAAAATTAACAACAAAAAAGCCCTATTGCCCAAATTTCATATGATATTATCTCAGGTACATAATGTAATTTGAATATGCAGTGTTCTTGCATATATCCATAGGAAGTAAAACAATGTAAGAGTGAAATCCTAATACACAAGTATCATCCAGAGACAGAAATATGCAAGAAACCCATTAGTAAGAAACAGCAGAGAGCTTGAGTTCTGCATAGCTGTGTAAAACTATGCTCAGAAGCTGTGCTGTTAAGAAGTCTTCTACAGAATCAGAATGGCTCCCTACATATAAAGAAAACAATGAGATACAGGACAGAAATCAGGGAATGCTCCAAAACTCATAAGACTTGAACTTAAACCTTGATGGCCTCACCAAGTTATTGTATGGAAAATAAGGAACAAAATGTTTCTGTCTTTCCCTGATCTGCCACTTGAGTTTTCCCATGGAATAGCTACATTAAATCCATGTTGTAACTTCAGATGTTCTTATTACAGAATTTTAAACTGGTGACTTGGCTCCATCAAAATTAAATATATAGTTTAAGCTAAAAATCTGTATTCTTGGGATCATTGTATATTTCATGCTGTTTTGTAATGAGTTTAAGAATTCATATATTGAAAGGTGAATCAAGTTCTTATTTCAAACGATATTAAGAGGAGGATTTAGCTTGTCTTTCCACTTCTGTTATGTGCAGGAATCATTGACTTTCTATTGCTTTTGCTTCCAAAGCATCACTACTAAAATCACACCCAGATGTTTCTGAAAAGGATAATGCCTTTCTACCCCTCCTGCCCACCCCTCCCCCATGGCAAAGATATAATTTAGGGACCCGAGGCTTCAATAATTGCATAAAAAATAAATGATGTTCAGAGAAGTAACCTTAAGAAATACAGCAGTGTTTAGCACAAAGACATTCCCACATTTCTCTGCTAGTACTCACAGTTTATAAACGTCCTAATTCAGTTAGAGAGAACATTGCTCATACAGAGCTTTGCTCAATGCTGTCCTTGATGAGTGGGAACTTCCAGACTGAGAGGCACAAATGTGAAGGCCAGCGGCCATGCCTCTGCCTTATTACCACTTCAGTAGTCGACTCAGCAGGAATTAGCATGCAGTTTGAACTGAGTCTTTTCCCCCTTGGCCACAGTACCCAGACTTCTCTCTGGATTCTTGACTTTCTCACTGTAAATTTCATTACATGAAAGGGACTTGGGAAGCAAGACCCCTGATGGCCTAACTGCTTCTCTAGCTGGTGGTGAATCAATAGTGTGTACTGCTTTGGGGCGATCTCCAATTTATATATAAAAATGTTCATTTACGTAATACCACTGAATGCAATGGCTCTGAACAATGCTCCCCTATAACCAAATCCTTTTATTTCTCATGAGGACAGCCAAAAGCTTAAAACTAATCCATGCATGTTCACAAACCCCACACTATACTTTCTTGAAAAAAGATTAAATATGTTCATTTCTGATTTTGCTGTTTGTCTTTCTCCAAAACCAAAACCACGAGTAACCAATAAAGCAAGCCACCAATGACGTCTAGCAAAAATTTCCTAATCATCAAAATATTTAATTTTCATTACATATGTCACATGTTCATTGTTGACATACTGGTGATTTATTATCTGAGCTGTAGTATTGAAGAGTAAAGCAATTGATGCTAAGTTTTACAATAGTAATGACAATAAGAAAATATGAAAAATTCGCAGTTAGTTAATAGTTAAGAATGTCCTGCAGAAGGCCAGCCAAACTAGTGGAAACACATGAAATGTGGACCAATAGATGTGGAGTCCTCATGGGACTGTACTAGGCCCTCTGGATAGGCAAGACAGTTGTTTAGTTTGAACTGTTTAGGGGGTGCCCAGGCAGTGGGATTGGGATCTGTCCCTGGTGCAGGAGCTGGCTTTGGAGCCCACTGTCTACTTGGGACACCATGGGCAGCCTTATTGCAGGGGGAAGGGCTTGGACCTGCCTCAACTGAATATACCAGGCTCTGCTGACTCCCCTTGGGAGACTTCTCCTTGGAGGAGGTGGAAACTGGGGGTAAGTTGGGGGGAGGCTGGAGGGCTGGAGGAGGGAGAAGAGGGGGAATCCATGGTTGGTATGTAAAATGAATAGAAAATTTCTTAATAATAAAAGTAAAAAATAAAAAAATAATAATAATTAAAGAAAAAGAGTGCCCTGCAATGACTTCAAGTTCTTGGGTGTAGAAGTGTTAGTTACACACTGTGTACGCCACTCAAAATTGCTGTACTTGTTTTCCTCATCAGGAAGATATGAATAATAAAGGACCAAATGCCTACATTATATATACATATTAAACAAGTTATAATGGTTCAAGAGATAAGAAGCAATTCTTAAAAGAACAATTGGATGATGATGTGAGAGAGGTTACTAACTGTATAGATGAGTGAGTGTTTACAAAGTGCTTTGCATTTCAGCAAAATTCCCGAAATACATTTCCTGAGACCTGAGAGGTAGTCAGCAGCTGAGAGAGCTCACTACCCTTGTAGTGGAGCTTCACAGTCACCTCTATCTCTACTGCAGGGGGCCTGGGTACCTTCCTTCCACCTGCTCTCCTGTACAGAGACCCACACACAAAGACACAACTAAAAAAATTGTCAAAGAAAACAAAACCCTGTTCTCTTGGTGGCTTTAAAACAATAATTTAGAAATTCATTCCACAAATGCCCTGTTCTGAGAACGCCACTCAGTACACTGTACAGGTGAACTTGATTCTCCTTCAGTATTATCCATCTTTTCCCACATGTATTCTAGTGATGCATATCATTCCACAGTTTTCTCTTTCAGTGATGTCTCTGTTCCCCCTTTGTCCTTAACTTCTTATTATGGAGTCCTTGACTGACCTTCTTGGTTCCAAAGTGGAGTTAGGAGGCAATGAAGTGCAAGAATGAAATCTGCTTCCTAACTCCCTCATTTGTTGGCTGTGTAATGTGAGGTAAAATACTATAGATTCACTTATAAAATTTGAACGAATAAATATTTGTATTGTCACACAAGAAACAGAGATATTTGCCAAGCTTTTACATTCATAACTAGTTTGCAAAATAGATTTTTATACATATTTTCTTACAACAAAACTTAAAATGTCTCATTTGTAGAAGCCTTATTAGATGCTTAATAAAACAGAATCATTATACAGATAATACAACTGCCAAGAATACAAAAGAACTTAAAGCTATTAATGGAACCCCACCCAAATAAGAAAATAGCATTGAAAGAACAAATATTTATTATTAAACAAGCATCTGCTATGGGAGATTACTATGTATGTAGAGATGTTAACACTCACATGTATGTACATCCAGCTATGGTGCATGTACAGTTGGATTATGCAGCTAAACAGAATATAGCTACATAATACAGAAGTTGCTCATGCATGAGGAATTATAGTACTTTTTCCTCTCCGTCATCTCAAATACTAGCCAGAATTAATCAAACAGCTCCAGAACACTTAGCTAGGGCTTAGACACCATTGATTAGAACCACTTAGAAATCAGAGTGTTGGCTGGAGCTTTGACTTAGTTGTAAAATGCTTGGCAGAGGAGAAGGAAGATGTGAATCTGATCCACGGCACCCAGGTTAAAGAATAATCATTTGCCCTGTTAGAATAAGCTACTCTGTGGGTGTCATGAAAATGAGCCGATGGCTAAAAATATAGGGAATATATTCCTGAAGAATGAGATCTGAACTTGACATATGGCCTCCATAAGCATGTGAGCCTATAAGCATACACCAAAGAAAGGAAGGAAAGAAGGAGGAGAGGGGAAGAGATTGAGGAAAAATTTAGAATCTTAAAGAAAAGCACATTCTGACTGTTGGACTCCAATATTGCCCTCCCTACATGTGTGGAGTACCTACTGTTGACTGGAAGGTATCTATAACAACTTTTATTCTGGCATGAGTATATCATTGAGTATTTTTACATTCAATACAAAATATCCATGAGCAGGAACCAGAAGCATAAAATGCATGAAGGAAGAAAAGAAGTAAGGAAGAAAGGAAGGAAGGGAGAGAAGGATGGAGGGAGAGAGATAGGGAAGGAGGGAGAGAAGAAAGGAAGGAAGGAAGGAAGGCAGATAGCGAACTTAATGAGTCAGCAACCAAAAGCTGATAAATAGTTCTTCTGCAGTACTAATCTGAAAACAGGAAGGAATTCCAGATTCTGAAGGTAGTAAGGGGGAGAGTTCTGGTAGCTAATATATCCTAAAATATCCTTTTCCTGCAGGGAGTGATTAAATATTCTTTTCTTTTTCTTTTTTTTTTTTTTGTTTTTGTTTTGTTTTTTCGAGACAGTGTTTCTCTGTGTGGCTTTGTGACTTTCCTGGAACTCACTTGGTAGCCCAGGCTGGCCTCAAACTCACAGAGATCCGTCTGGCTCTGCCTCCCGAGTGCTGGGATTAAAGGTGTGTGCCACCACCACCTGGCGTGATTAAATATTCTTTCACAATTAAATTGTAAGACAAAGACTGGATGAATTATCTGACAAGTTAACAGACAAATGCAGAGCTATGTAGTTAGTTGCAGTCAATGATGATGCATACTTAAGTTTAGAGAACTTTTCCTCATATATTGTCTTACTTTGTATTAAAGAGACGATGATATGGATGTGGACTTAGATTTAATAATTCTGGTTACTATTGAGAAATATTTGTGGAATGTTTAAATAATAATCAGTTTTTTGCAATGACTTGCATAAGTAGAAGCTGATAGCAGAGATTTTACACATTTCTTCTGATTCCATCAGAGATCCTTGACGTAAAAAAAAAAAAAAATTAATTTTTTTCTCTCAAAACCAGGAGCACCTTTTAAAATGTATTTTACCTAAAAACTAAGAATTCTAATAACTGAACTAGAGATATTTCATAATCTATGACATAAAAATCTAGTAAATATTATGATGTATTTGAGTACACATGAAGTAATTGCTAGTTCTTCATAGATGTACATATTTTCTGGGTTACATACAATATTTTTAGTTTAAATGTGGAAAAACTAAATAATTTGGGAAAAGAAATCAAGTCTGAGAGTCTTGCTGGATCTACTTTAGGGCAGGCATGCACTGGTAGTGTGAGAATTCTTCACTCTCACTTCTGTTGAGGAACAGAACCCATGAATAGAAATGTTTCTATTGTCCCCATTTTCAGAATTTAAATAAAATAAACTATTATAAATTATAAAGTACTACAATGGAGTCCTGTATATTCTAATCTTGGTTTGAGAAAGCAAATGTGAATTGAACATTAAAGAATGAATATAGAGAAAATAAATGTGTTGTTTTTTAACTTGGGGTTGGAGGTAAAAAACTGCTTAAGTTGTGAAAATACTGTTTTTCTGGGCTAAGAAACACCTCTAGTCATTAATAACCCTTTGTAACATCTAGATTTTTTATTGCATCTAATATTTGGAAGAAAATAATTAGAAAATGAGCTATTAGACTTTGTATATATTTAAAAGATTTTGAACTATTTTCTTTAATTTCTACTCTACTTAGGTCCCCAGGAGCTTAATAAATATTATGCTCTAGCTTTTATCCTGAAGTTCTGAGGAGATTGACTCATATTCCATTCCGTCCTTCTTTTGACTTCTTCTTCCTGTTCATTCTCTTTCTTGTTTCATAATTTTATCAAAATGATTCTTCTGCTAGAGTCAGCAGGTTGAGTCCTGACCAGGACTATTGTCTTTTATATGTATGGACATTTAGCAAATTTCTTAGACCTTTGGCTCTTAATTGTCTGCAAGATAACACAGCACTAGCACTACCCTATTTCTTAGAATTATTATAAATATATTTCATAATCTCTGAAGTAGTGTACCAATTTTGTAACGTGAAACCAGTATCTTATCTTGGGAAAAAATAACTAAATGTATTATTCTAAGGTTACAACAACAAAACAAAACACAAAAAAAATAAACTTAACATCTCAGAAAAATTTTGATTCCTAGCTTTGTCTCCAGCTTGATCTGTCATTGAAGAACTTCAATTAGAACATGAATTCTAGCATGAGAGAAACCCAGGATTAAACTTTAGCATTTACAGCATCTCAAAGTGTATGACAGCTTGA
Organism: Peromyscus eremicus; assembly: GCF_949786415.1. Taxonomy (NCBI): domain Eukaryota; kingdom Metazoa; phylum Chordata; class Mammalia; order Rodentia; family Cricetidae; genus Peromyscus; species Peromyscus eremicus. The sequence continues at coordinate 41,588,759 of NC_081433.1, forward strand.
AAGTCAGAAAAAAAAAAAAAGCAATTTTAGAACATTGTACTTCTAGGCAGTAACAAGAGGTGCATGAAAATGAAGGTTCAGTTGTAATCTTATGTGACCCTTTGCCTTCTATAATCTTTCTTTCTACTCCGGCTTTCTTTTCATTTCCTTATTTTCTTGTAATACCATGCATAATCTTGCTCACACTGTCCCTTGGCTTCTTTTCGCTGTACCTTATTATGTGATTCCTTGCAACACAGCTCCTGTTTCTGAGTCCACATTTACTTATGCTTTCTAAAGTTTTCACTTGTCAGAACTTCAATTGTAAAACCTGTTAAATCCTCAGGCCTGAAGATTAGATGACTAAGGATATGTGCTTTGAGTAAATTTTCACATTATGCGAATAGAGTGGGAAGGGCACGCTGGGTTAGCCTTTGCAATGACCCAGATGCCACATCTTTTTTTGTTGTTGTTGTTTTCATCTTGTTTCAGTTATATGTGTACTTATGAACATATCCTAAACCACAGTCCCATATTTCAATACAACCGTACCTACAGGATTTAATATGACCATAGAAGAAATTATTTATTATCTTCATTAAATAGTTTTCCCCTTCATCTCAAATACCTTTATGCTACTCTATGAACTCAAATATTCCTGTAAATTATCCTTTTGTCTCTCTAACTGCTACGTTAGCATAGCAAGAAATTTCCATTTTTGCGTTCCATATCTTTTGAAACAAACAATGTTAAACAGTTGGTTTAGAATACTGTTTGATATGCATTTGACATCTACAGCTTTTTTTTCCTGGTTCCCACAAACTGTTCCTGCATCGTGGATTCTGTTCGCTCGCCAGCTGCTCCGCCTGCTTGAAATACTCAGCAGTTGAGGAGGGAATGTTCACATCCAACCTCTGGTGGATTGCAGCTGTGATCTGTGAGCTCATTGTTCTCCTCTGTGAAGCTGGTTATGGCCTTCACACTATGCCTATTAATTAGAACATATGAGTACTTACTGGCACTTTATGAGATTTTAACAATAGATATTGAATATTAAATGTGCAACTGCAGTGATATGCCATAGTGCTGAAAAGTAAAAGGGAGACACAGAAAACACATTTTCAGCTGTGATTTAAAGAAACCAAAAAGTCCCCCTCTCTCTCTCTCTCTCTCTCTCTCTCTCTCTCTCTCTCTCTCTCTCCACACACATACATACATACACATATGCACACACACATATAGGTTGCTTAAGATATATATGTGTATACATATATATCTTAAGTAACCTACACAGATAAAGAGAGATGCCTATTTGTTTTCTATCAAGAGACAGAAAGAATATGGATGTGATGCAGGGAGATTAGGAGGAGGAGGGGGGAGGAAAACTGTAATCAAAATAGATTGAATGAGAAATACTATTTTCAATAAAAGAAAAGAAAATGATACAAGTTTGAGAGGGGAAAGAGTAAAAGTGATTTCTACAATGGAATCCAAGGTTAAGAACAAGCAACATTGTTATTAGAAACACATGCATGCATTTGTAATCCTAATGGGTCAAGAATACAGTATCAATTCATAATGTGATTGGCAAGGTAGGCAATGACTTGACAAAAGCTGTCTGTACATTTTGTAACAATAAAATATCACTCAAACTTTGAAGAACATAGAATTTCTGTGCAGTGGCTAGAAAACATAATGTACAGTTAATACAGAGACTGCATCATGCATGCAGAGTTTATATATGGCAATTTATCCAGAACCTTGCAGAATTCTATTGGGTAGAAGAAATTGAGTTTTGATAAACATAGTGTTTCCTAAACCCAGAGGTTTAATCTGAACCTTAACAGTTGCCCAGTAGTCCATGAAATATTGATATTGTTTTTCTAAGTATATACATTATTTACTGAACAGTCTATAAAGTATTTACGTTGTTTTTCTAAATACAGTATACATTATTTACATTCCACTGTACTTTTTCCTGATTCAGGTAGAAAGGAAATGGCTTGGAAATCACTGTATCTAAAGAGGTCCAGCTGGATATCAGAGAAAGGGTAGATCACAGTATTCCACATGATCCTTCACCTCTAGTGGAGGTTATCCAGTAGGGGTGGGATTTCACTTTAATCCTGCGTGCTTTGAAAATAGTTCTCACCATCACCAATCACAGGTAATCTGAAAAAACTGCCGAATTGAATGGTACAAAACATGCCCAAGAGTGAGCATGAATGAACAAGGGCCAGATTCTATTATGTGTCATCCATCTACAGAGATAGCATGTTATGTGACCCAAAAACTAATCAAAATAGCCTAGAGTTACACATCTTTTGAATGTTTGCGTTTTACTCCTGTGGATAAGATAATGTCATGCAAATGATCTCTCACCACGATATTAATAAGAATGCTCTGAGACCAAAGTTTAAAACTTCTACTTTTCAAACTGCTGTAACTTGTGTAGCTTGGTCCTCTTATGGAACTCCTAACAGTGGGTTGTTTCTGACTCTTTTACTGGCTTTTGGGGCCCTATTTCTCATGCTGGGTTACTTTGCCCAGCCTTAATACATGGGGAGGTGCTTAGTTTTAGTGCAGCTTGTTGTGCCTTGTTTTATTGATACTCCCGGGAAACCTGCCCTTTCCTGGAGGAGATTGTGGGGTAAGAGGGGGCAGTGGGAGAGGGACTAGGATGGGAGAATGTGGGGGAGGCTGCAGCTGGGATGTAAAAATAAATGGATGAATGAAATATTAAATTTTTTTAAAATCTATTTTCTTCTGCTTTCCACATGGTCCCGCCTTAGTTGCTCAGAGGGAAAAGACATTGCCATCGCTTCCTTCCCTTTTCGTTATGCCCGTCTCTCTCCAGTTTCGCTGAATTTGAGTCACTTTCAAGAAATTAAGATTCCCAGGGCCTGGAAGTTCACTTATGGAATGAATTGCTCCTTTCTGTGTGTTTTGTCTTTCACTCACACTCAGCTCTCAAACAAAAATTATATAGGGTGATTTCCTAGCCGTTAACGCTGCTAGCAGTAACAATCCTAATAATATGTACCATTCCCATCACCTCACTTAATCTTTACAATATAATTGCAAGACAGATACTATTGTTTCCATTACACAATGGAGTTAACTGAAAATTAGAAAGTGAAACAGTTGCTTTTAATGGCACTGAAGGAGCCGAGATTTCAAACCCCGTGATTTCAGAATGGTCGGAAACCCTCCCACTTCCTTGCTTGGCAAGTTGGTAGCCTTGGCACTGTGGTTTCCATAATCATTGAGGCTGTGGCTCCATCCCTATCTACTAAGATTTGGTTTCATTCGTCTTGTTACCAAGGATGAGAACAATGAGTTCTTAGTTCCAATAGATTTTCTAAATCTACTACACTACTTCCCCCAACTACTATTTAGTTCCAATAGATTTTCTAAATGTATTTCTGGGCATTTTCTTGCCTTTACTACTACAAAGGTCTAAAGCAGAATATGGTCTCTCACCACTTATCACCAGCCCAACAGTTCTGAGAAGTTATTTTAATTGTTGCCATAGTTCAAAGGCCTTTTCATAATGGCCCTTTTTCTCAGAGCTACCTTGAGAAAAATACATTTGTTGAAAACTTGTTTCTGAAATATTTAATAATTTTTCATTAGGTCCAAGTGATTCACCAGGACGGAAAACTTCAAAACTAACAACTCAATGTTTATAAGACTTTATACAGATACAAAAAATTTGAAGTGAAATAAATGGCGTTTAAAAGCAAATTAGTACATTTTATACATCTTAGAATTTAGAAACAAAACTAACATTAAAACCCAAACATCAGTTAAAATAGCCATGCTACTTCTATCTAGTTTCAATAACAGTTAGAACAATTTTATTATATTTTGTACTTCTTTCAATATTGAGTTTTCCTATATCATAATTATTTCACCTATCAAATAATAGATGATGCTTATTGTCCAATAGTTTTCTGTTTTTGAAACTGAAAATTATAAACCTTGAAAATTAGATCAATTAGATAATGCCCTACACTATTAGTTTCACACTCTAGAAAACTCAAACATGAGAAATCTACAGTAGGATTCTTCCTTATTATTTGCATCACACAGTATGGATTTTGTTGTTGTTTCCTTATTTTTGTTGTATTAAAAACTGCTAGTATGATATTACATAATTTACTTAAGACATACTGGTGTTGATAGTTTCTATACCTCTGATTGTTTTGAAATGCATTTTACCCAGTATCATTTCAGGAAATTTGCTTCTACAAAATCAGTGTGTGAATAGAGAATACTTTATCTCAGAGATTCATAAAGCAGGTCCAGAGCCTGAAGGCCACTAGACGTCTCCCAGCAAGGAAAGGTGTCTAAGAATGTCTATATTCATTCCAGATTAACTAATGTGAGAAACACTGGGATCCATATTGTGGTGTTATTGAAGGGATTCTCCAGTCATTTTTGAACAACTTTTGTTATTATATATTGTGTAAGAAATAGGTATTATATTTGAAAAGTACTCAGCATACATGAGTTTGGCATCTTTTAATATAGCACTCTTTATTGATGCCTTTCTACTTTACTTTTCTTTCTAATTCATTAAAATATTACTTTGAAATTTGGGACCATGATAGTATACCTAAAGAAATTTCATATAATGAAAATATATTTTAATTTTCTATTCAAATTGACAGAATTCCATGAACAGTAATAATCTATATTATATTATTTTTATTATATAATGGATACACACACATATATATGTATATATACATATATATACACATATATATATATATTCTTACTGAGAGAGAGAAAAATCACAATATGAGGGTTTGGATATTAAGGCATACCTTGCTGTGATTTTGTTTTCAGCAGGGATTCTGAGTATTATTGAAAGATATGTCCTTTCACAAATGCAGTTACTTTCTTCTGAGAAAAAAAAAATCCTAAAATTCAGAGTAATGCCATAATTATGAAAAGCCATAAACGTGTCTATCTTAAGTGTTCAAAGTTAGCTGGTAAACTCCTCGGTGGTGTGAAGCATTTTCTCATTATGGAAAAAGCAACTGTTTTGGGTCCTTAGATAAAATGATGACCAACAAAAGAGTTTCCTCCAGGACAAAACTGCAGATTCCAGCAGAGTCCACCAGCCGGAGGGCTCCATTGGTACAGCTGTGGGAGACAGAACTTCTTGGGAAGGAAGTGTTGCTCGTGAGTAGTTTCACATCCCACATCCCACTTCTAACAACCCAAATGCTGATCGAATGCATGCTTCAAAACCTTGCATGGCTTTCATCCCAAACGTTCCTCCCCCCCTTGACCTAGTAATCATCACAATCAGCTACCACAATGTACATCATCCTCGGATTTTTATTAGTAAGGAAATGCTGGTTTTCAAAGTAACTAAATAAACTCTTATTATGCTTAAACCAATTTGTAGCAGTGCCAGATCCAACCCCTGGTCACAGAGTGAGGATATTTGGAGAGTTGCCTGGTTGTAAACCCAGCTTATGTATATCATTGATTCTCAAATGCACACACACACACAAAAAAAAAAAATGTGCAAAATTTGCTTAGAACTAAAGGTTTGTCAAGAGAAACAGTGTCTGTAAAGAAACAAGCGCACAAATAGCCTCTTAGCAGCCAGAAGTATTACACACCCAGAGGTAACCGGGAGCTCTTTGTGCAGATGCTAGATAAGCTTGCCAAGGAACCATATGTTGCTCCTGGAAGAAGATTTTTGCAGTTTGGCATCTGGATCCCAGAATTATCATTCAACAGGGAAAATGAGAAGTGCATGAAGATAAGCAATAGGAGAGTGTCTACATAGCACTAGGAATCCAAGCTGCACAAAGATGAATTTAAAGCTTGATGTTAATGGAGAGGAAATTTAATTTCTACAACTAAGACGTAAATGTTTTAAGCAGATGCAAATGATAAGATGAGAAAAATTAACATATTAATTTACATTTTAGAAGTACCAGCAGCACTCACTGATTCATGTATTCTTATATGGGAATTTCAGAATTTGATAGACCAATAGTTGCATGGTAGAGAGACTTAATACCATAGAGGATTCTTTTCCATTGACTTTAAATATTTACACTCCACCATGGATTTCAATGCAAATTGAAAATAATGAAAAAAGTGATTTTTCTTTTCTTTCTCTTCAGGTTCCATGCTATGAAATTTGCCCCAAACACATTGCTGTTCTGGGGAACTAAAGACTCTACTGAACAGCATTGAAGTAGTATTCAGGGACAACATGACCTAAGGCAAAGGGAATGATTTTTTTTTTTTTGCTGCCAATGTATTAGGAAGCAAAGTTAGAGGTAAAGTTTCATTAAGGTTTGAATTCTGTGTTTAGATAGACAAAAACCAAAGAAAGAATAAAACATGCATGGTACAATTAATTTATTCATATTTGAATAGTATTAGTTGTCTATTTAAAAAAAATACATTACATTGATATTTATGCTGTTGGTGACAGGCAGCCATATGTAGCCTAGCATTCCGTTTTCCACGTTTGGACTACTGAACTCCAGTGACTAATTGACAGCTCTGAAAATTTTCTGTCACAGTTGGATTAACTAGTCAGTTGTGGGTCAATATATCTGTTTGACACAACCGAAAAGGTTTTCACAATGAGAAGCCGGGGGATAATGTATGGAAGGGCCAGCTTCTTCCTTGCCCTTTGCCTTACCTCTACTTTAGCAATAGATCCCATGTTTTTTAATTACGAAAGGGGTTGTCATTGCAATAATGAGTTCTCAATCTGCATTCAGTTTTGAATACAAACAGATAATGGGGGTCAAAAAGGGTTCAGTTTTTATCTGGCTGTGTTTACTTGTTGGCAAAACAACTCATCTTTTCAGTCAATTTAGAGGGAAAATCAGCTAGATAATTTATTTGTTGTTGAGTAGCAACCAATTGACCCAATGTGCCACCTCTGACCAGTTTAATACTGTGAAAAGCACCATTAAATCAGGTGGATGTGTCAGATAGCTCCATCTCTTCCCCCTAATGTTTCCACTCTCATTTTCATATCAGATTTTAAGGGCAGATATTTCATTGTAAAAATTTTATCATTTTCGCCTTACATTCTTTTACATCATGTTATTATGACTTCGTTTGTTCAGTAAGGTAGAAAAATATGAACATCTCATGTAAATATTTTACTCAAAAAGAACATACATCATTTGATTTGGAGTTAAATGTCAATAAACACTCATACTTATAGCCACCCATAGTGAAAAGCACTCACACACATACAATGCACTCATGCACATATACTCACACACCCGCACGTACACTCAAATGCTCATACACACTAATAAATGTATCTATAAACACATCTGCTTTACTCAAACACAACCTCATTCTATAAGTAACTTTACAAAGCCTTTTCTGGTACAGAAGTTTTGCAGATTTTCAATCTCTTAACATATAGTATGAAACTGAATTATTTAAAGTCTTTGTCCTCAAAAACGAATAGATTTGATTAAATTATGATGATGACCGGTTCAGCAACTGACATTTTAAATGATCTTTCTATTGTGAATTTCCTAACTAACCCATGTTCTAGATCATGAAAGTGATGGTAATGAGGATCCAGGCCAGGGAATCTTTCAGATATTTGGGACCTACATGCCAAAGATAATTTCTGACTATTATTGTTGTTATTATTTTCACTATTTGAGACCATTCACACCTTGACACTGAAGATTCCCTAAATGCTCAATATTTTATATAATTCTCCATTTGGAATGGAAAAAGTGTTTGGTAAAACATGAAAATCATTTCTCTGTTGAAGCACAGATATAAGGGTTTATTATTTTGTCACTTAGCATTTCTACCTCACAGCAGGCAGAAACTGTGTGGTACAACAACAGGTTCCATGCCATGACAGAGATATCTTATACTAGATGTTCAATGTCTTGCCAAGAGCAACTTTACATTAGTCCTTTATTTTTCTTTTATAAGACATTATCATACAAACACAAGCTACATTATTTATATTAGAAGAAGATATGAAAAATGTGTATATGTTGTGAACAATGCATGTTTTATGCATATTGCCAAAGGCTGTGAATAAACAAACATATATTTAAAGCCATGGAAAACATGAATGTTTGGTATTTTACTGTTATCTGCATAATATTTTCTTAAAGTTCTTGTTTCAAGTGAGGAGTTTGGTCATTATAATAACATAAAATAACTTCCTCTTCTAAACTCAGTTTCAGAAATCCTTATATATAAAAGACAAAAGTCCCTCTATTTTATTATTAGTACTCTTAATGCTTTCCTACTATAATACAAGTAAAGACCCTGGAGAAAAGACATGACAGCCTACCTTTCGAGAATACATTTGCACCTTGGCATCCAAGCATCGCCTCCTTTCTTGTAGACACTTGAGATATGGAGATTTACCTGTCAAAGACTGGAACTCATGACCCCTCCCTACAGCTATCCTTAAAAACCAGTTTTAGAAAAATGTTAAATGCATTAACCTTGTTCTGATCTTGGGCACATAGCTGGAGAGCTGTTCACAGGTAGGAATAATTGAAAGGTATGAGTTTTTATATAGATTTTGCTGTTAAAGTCTTTTTCCTGAGGCAAAGCCAAAGGATAAAGCCATGCCACACATTCAATTGCAAGAACCCAAATCTGGTTCCGTTGCCTCAGCTTATTGCACTACAAAAGAACAAAGGGGTCATGATTTATTTCTGAGCATATTTTATATATCCCTTTTTGCTTTATTTTTACTTGTTCTGTGTATGTTCCTGGTTATAAGAATAGGAGATGCCTTTGAATTTCACTTTGTAAGGAGGGATGTAATTTGACTTATAGCCTTGATCTTTATTCAAAATGTTGCTCATATAGAAATAAATTTTATTTCTAATAAATACTACTATAGTAGCCAATGCAGTACGGTGCACCTGCAGGTTGAAAATTTACCACATTTGCACTTTAAATGGAATCACGAAGTCAGTGCAAATTTCAGAAATATTCTGGAACAAACTGCGTATGTTTTGATTTACTGATGCTAGAGGACTTTACTGAACAATGATGTAACTGCAAAGGGTTGTTGAGTCCCATTCACGCATTCAATGGATGTATTGTTGAGGTAGGCTTTTCAGCAGATCCTCTTCCATCTCATACCTTTCCAAAGGATAGCATCATTGATGAAACACAAGTATGGTCCTGACTTTAATAAAAGGCTACTTCACTGGGCAGTAGTGGCACAAGCCATTAGTCCCAATACCCTGGAGGCAAAGGCAGGTGGATCTGTGAGTTCAATGCCAGCCTGGTCTACAGAGTCAGTTACAGGACAGTCAAGGGCCACACAGAGAAACCCTTCCTTGAAAAACAAAGCAAAAACAAAATGTTTGATTCAGGAACATTAAGTGACAATTTATCTATCATATAACACTTTTGTTTGAAATTTGAAAGATTCAACCAAATATCTTAAGATCAAAAAATGTTTACTACAGTTGAAAATGCTTTTCTAAAAGGGAAAAGAGGAGGAGTGAATTTTCTAGAGAGGGGAGATGGAAGGAAACTAGGTGGGTTGGGAGAGGGGAAACTGCAGTGAGGATGTAATGTATTAGAGAAGAATAAATTGAAAAGAAAGCAGAAAACAATGTGCTTTCTCTTGAAAAGAAAAAAAATCAAAAATCCACACTAAAGTAAGGCAAATTAAAAATTCCAAATAGTGGAAAAAGTCTCAGCAATTTCAAATTTCATAAGATTTTTAATAAAATGTAAGTAAGTGGTGTACTTTATTTACTAGGGAAAACAGAAAACATTTTTAAAATCCCCAAACAATTTAATCAATACAGTGGATGACCATACTAATTAAAGTGTACTTCACAGTTCTTTCAGATAAGTGCAGAATATAGCATCTGACTGAAAAATATAAATATTTAGAATTAGTTTAAATCATTGATTTTATAACTAATGATTTAAAACTCTCTGAAGTTGGCACAAGGATATATAACAATATAGTAGAAAAAAAGAGATTAATATAGTATCCGTGTTGGTTTAAATGGAATTGACTCCGGTAAGCTCATATATTTGAGTGTCTGGTTCTTAGTAGGTAGAATGTTTGAGGATTAGGAGGTGTGGTCTTGTTGGAGGGGGATATGTCACTGGGAGTGGGCTTTGGAGTTTCAAAAGCCCAAGCCATTTCCAGTTAGCTTTTTTTGGCACAGTGCTTATGGATCAACATAAGCTATTGTTCCAGTCTGACTCCCTGTTGCCATGCTCCTTACCACGATGGTCATTGCTGCCCACTCTGAAGCTTTATGTCCGAAGTAAATTCTTTCTTTTGCAAGTTGCCTAGATCGTGGTGACTAGGCCACTAACCAAGGAACAGCTTGGAATAGCATAAAGTGAGGAAAGACTTTGAAACTCTGTACTGCTCCTCTTAAGGACAGAAAGCTGACACTTCTTTGACTAGGTTTCTCATTTTAACATTAAAGATGAACTAATGTTATTGAAAATGCCTTTTTAAAATTACAAAGTTGGTATCTCAGAGTTGTTTTGATTTGCATTTCTCTGATGATTAGGGATGTTGAGCAATTCCTTAAATGTCTTTCAGCCATTTGAGTTTCCTCTGTTGAGAATTCTGTTTAGTTCTATAGCCCATTTCTTAATTGGACTGTTGGGCATTTTGATGTCTAATTTCTTGAGTTCCTTATATATTCTGGATATCAGTCCTCTGTCAGATGTGGGATTGGTGAAGATCTTTTCCCATTCTGTAGGCTGTGGCTTTGCTTTGTTGACCGTATCCTTTGCCCTACAAAAGCTTCTCAGTTTCAAGAGGTCCCATTACGCCTGTCAGAATGGCTAAGATCAAAAACACTGAAGACACCTTATGCTGGAGAGGATGTGGAGCTAGGGGAACTCTCCTCCACTGCTGGTGGGAATGCAAGCTTGTACAACCACTTTGGAAATCAATATGGCGATTTCTTAGAAAATTGGGAATCCATCTCCCCCAAGATCTAGCTATACCACTCTTGGGCATATACCCAAGGAATGCTCAACCACACCACAAGAGCACTTGTTCAGCTATGTTCATATCAGCGTTGTTTGTAATAGCCAGAACATGGAAACAACCTAGATGCCCTTCAACTGAAGAATGGATAAACAAAATGTGGTACATATACACAATGGAATACTACTCAGCAGAGAAAAACAATGACATCATGAGGTTTGCAGACAAATGGATGGATCTAGAAAAAATCATCCTGAGTGAGGTATCCCAGACTCAGAAAGACAAACATGGTATGTACTCACTCATAACAGGATACTAGATGTGGAACAAGGATGACTGGACTGCTACTCACATCACCAGGCAGGCTACCTGGAAAACAGGACCCCAAGAAAGACACAGGGATCGCCCAATGACAGAGAAATGGAATGAGATCTACATGAACAGCCTGGACATGAGTGGGGGTAGTGAAGGGCGAGGGTTGAGGGAAAGAGAGCTTGGGTGAGTGGGAAATCCCAGCTGGATCAACAACAGAGAGGGAGAACAAGGAATAGGAGACCATGGTAAATGAAGACCACATGAGAATAGGAAGAAACAAAGTGCTAGAGAGGCCCACAGAAATCCACAAAGATACCCCCACAACAGACTGCTGGCAATGGTCGAGAGACAGTCCGAACTGACCTACTCTGGTGATGGGATGGCCAAACACCCTAATTGTCGTGCTGGAAACCTCATCCAACTACTGAGGGATCTGGATGCAGAGATCCATGACTAGGCCCCAGGTGGATCTCTGGGAGTCCAATTAACGAGAATGAGGAGGGTTTATATGAGAGAGAATTGTTGAGACCAAGGTCGGATAAAGCACAGAGACAAATAGCCAAACAAACGGAAACACATGAAATATGAACCAGTGGCTGAGGGGTCACCAACTGGATCAGGCCCTCTGAGTGGGTGAGACAGTTGATTGGCCTGATCTGTTTGGGAGGCATCCAGGCAGTGGCACCGGGTCCTGTGCTCATTGCATGAGTCGGCTGTTTGAAACCTGGGGCCTATGCAGGGTCCCTTGGCTCGGCCTGGGAGGAGGGGACTGGACCTACCTGGACTGAGTCCACCAGGTTGATCTTAGTCTGCGGGGAAGGCTTTGCCCTGGAGGAGATTGGAATGGGGGGCGGGCTGGGGGGAAGGTGAGGGGGGAAAGGGGGGAGAACAAGGGAATCTGTGGCTGATATGTAGAACTGAATTGTATTGCAAAATAAAAATTAAAAAAAAATAGAAAAAAAATTACAAAGTTATTTCACTCCCTACCACTCCAAAACCAATGGAAATAACTTCTTACAATGAACTCATGCATGACTTTCCAAGCTCGTGCTAACAAAAATCCACAAACTGGGTTGCTTAAGATAGTAGAAACTTACTCTTCCACTCCCTTCAGTGTGAGAACTCTGGCATCAAAGTGTGGCTGGTAGGTGGGTTTTGCATCTGCTGGAGAACTTTGCCTCCAGAAGTTTCCAAATTTCTTATGACAAGGTACTCATGGAACACCTTGTTTTGTGGTTGCATCATTTTAGTTTCTGTCCCTGACCATATTTGCATAAGCATGACAACCAACAGATAACAGTCCCTCTAACCATTGGAATGTCACCTGAATTAATTACATATGCAAATTAATGTTCAAGTGATGTAACATACTGGGATCCCAGTTTTGCTCTTTTGGGGTTGCTCTATACAATCTCATACTAGTTATCTTAAAGAGGAAAAGAATATCTAGAGGTTAAAAAGAAATAAGTGTGTACATTTTTTTTTTCTAATTTCCCAACAGTGGTTTGATCTTGTGTCCAGAGGAATGCAAGATTGGGGTGAAGTATGCTTTAGACTTAGCTTTCAAAATAATTTTCACCCCTTAAAACACAGACAGAGATAGGTCTTTGATAGAAATCAAGAACAAATCAATTTGAGCTAATTTCAAGACAGGCAAAAGAACGACATAGATACTAGCTACAGGCTTTAATAATACAGGACCTGTGTGGCAGTGGGTGGCATGAAGATGATTAGACTATCAGGTGCTAACTAGTCTAAGCTGGCCTCCAGTTTAACGTCAAAGCTAGACTCCTTTTGCTCTATACACAAAATGTAAGAATAGCAAACTCATGTAAGAGTATTATTAACAATACTCTTTCTAGCCAAGAAATAACTGATACATAATTAGAAACTGAGAACAAAACCTACCACAAGGGGAAAAAGTCTATTTTATGGATTGGAGAATCCAAAATTATTTGAAGTTCCAATAAGTACAAACAGTCAAGTAGAAACTGAATTTCTTCAAACATTGATTTAGAGGTGGGGTGGCAAGCTTGTTGAGATTATGGAGGGCTCAAGTGATTGTCTGGCATTTATGAGTAGGCTGGAAAGCAAATACAAACCACCTGGTAAGTAGATTAAATCTCCTCATAAACAAGTTCCACCCAGTGCTGGTATTTTATTACAGAAAAGGAATAAGCTCGTTATTAGAGGTTTATCTATGCTTATTTTTATTTAATTTTGATCTATTTTTATAGATCAAAATATCTATAACAATTTCTTTGCTAATTTACTTTGTTACCAAATCCACACTTCAGCTAATATGAAACTGTTTTGTACTTTTCTCTTAGTGTGTGTATTCATATAAGTTATTGCATTAATGCTCATGATTTTGCTTTCATGGTGTCAACGAAATTATTACTGGAATTTTACAAAATAAATGGGCACATGATCAAGTATTAAAAAAAACATAATTTGACCCAAATAAGTTCTAAGAATTTTAGAAAATTAATTATAGATATGGAGTTTCACTATAAAATAAAACATTCATAGATGTGTGTTGTCAGGGCTACCAGAATGAAAGATCTCAGATTAAGGAATTTAAATGAGAATTTTCTGTCTTATAATTTGAAAGTTCAAAATGGGAGAGCATATATATTTTTCTTCTAAGGTTGTTCTCTTACTATATACATGGCTGTTTCCTTGTCTTATTTGTTGTGTGTAAGAATATTTCCCATAAAGACATAAGTCACATTACTGTAGGTTCTCATTAAGTACATCATTCAGCTTAATCCCTTTTCCAAAGTCCTACTTTTCTCTTTTACAATTGTATTGAAGGTATTGATAAACAAGATTTTAATGTACATATCTGAGGCTAAAAAAGAGATGTACAGAATACTGCTTAAGTGCGGTTGTCTTTCTTTCCTTTATTTTCACTTGAATACATTTAAAATAATTTGTTTTGATTCTTGTTCATACCATGTAGTAGAAAACAATAATGGTATGTTTTAACAATTGCATAAGGACTTGCTTGAACAGTTAAGGAAAATTGAGGAATAGTCAAATATTGATATGGAGATAGTTACAAGGAGGAGGGATGAGAGGGGGATCTGTGGTTGGCATATAAAATGAATAAAAATTTCTTAAATAAAAAAGCTTATATATATAGTGTATGAAAAAATTCTATAGTAAAAACAATAACAATAAATATTTATTTGGGTATACATGCAAAAAAAGAAAAGAAAAAAAGAGATGTTCAGAAAACATACCAGAGCCCTTTTCAGGTAACAGGGCCCACAGATCTTGATTATGTTCTCTATGACATAGAATTATTCAGGCAATGTGCATGGGTCCTGACTAGCGATGTTGTTAATGAACAAAGAAATTGATTTTGAGCGATTACGGTCATATTATTTCCTGTTTTACTACCAGTACTGGGAACACAGATTAAATCTGACTAGGACCCCAATAAGCATCTGTAATATTCCCTTTGAGCAGCTTGGAGGATTAGTAGAGTTCACCCAGGATTCCCAATACTAACTGCTCAAGTACCTGATTCACAATTGAAGATATCATAGATTTCTCTCCTATGTCAATTGGGTTCTGTATTCTAACAAGAACTACTTTGAAGTTATATGCCATGTTTTTCTTAGTTTCTGTCTTTGAAACAGGTTTTGGTCAATAACCTTTTATTCAGATCAGAATTCATTCATTTGGCAGAGTGTAATAAGTAGCTGTTAGGAGAGATGGCGGTATTAAACAATGGAGCAGCTCAAATTCAGAATCACCATTTCAGCTGGATCCCATCATCTAACGAGTCATGTAATTGGGTTTATTTTAAATAAATAGAGTTGTTATGTCATAATTTAATGAGAAAATGTAAGAAATTATTAAAGGCACAGAAGGTAGACTATTCAATGTCAATCATTTTTAGAATAAATGCCATTATAATTACAAGTAGCTTGCTCTCTTTTATGCAGCAAATACACTGAAATAAAATTAACCCTCTGAATCCACTTAGTGCTGACTGTATGTGCATGAGTATAAGACCATCTACTGGAGCATGGGGGGAATTTTAGGGGCTACATCCTAAAGACAACTGACTCTCGCTTTTCTAGCAGCCAAACAGTGCCAAGTGCTTCTTAGCTTGAGATGGAACTTTATGGACCTATCTACTAATCACGGTGGAGTTTGAAATGTCTTGTTCTTGTACAGGTCTTGTCCAAACAGTGCCTACTTCTCTGAGTGCTTCCTGCCTAGGAGGCAAGGATTTTGAGTCCCACCACTTTTATTCAACATAGTACTGGAGTTTTGGTCAGATAAATCAAGAAAGAGAAAGAAACAACAGACAGGCTAATAAGAAAACAATGTAACTGGCTGCAGGTAACATGATCTTTTATGAAGAAACCTCCAAAGTCTCCACCCAAATGCTTCAGAAAACAGTAATGCTTCAGGTCACAATATCAGTAGCATTGCCACACAGCAGGGGTGACTAGACTTCGGGGAAGCAAATTCACTGCAAATGCTTGCGAAAACTAAAGTAACATATAAAAAACTCTTAACCTTAGGAGAAAACATGGTTTCAGTGAATAATATAAAACACCAATGAAATAAAATACAGGACATACAAAAGGTGGAAAGGATATTTTGTGTTTCTAGACTAAAACAACAAAACGTTATTAAAATGTAGATATGATCCAAAGAAGTCTGGAGGTTTAAGAAAATCCTTATTGGATACCAATGATACTCATCACACTAGGGAAACTCATCTGCAATTTTTACAAAGCCATGGAAAAATCTCAAATCTCCAAACCACCTTTAACATAGAGAAGGAAGTAGAAGCTATTACATCACATGATTTTAAAATAGACTTCAAGTATATGTATATATATATATATATATATATATATATATATATATATATAGTCACATGTTATTACAATGTATTACTCCTTCCCATACTGACCCCTCATTTGACTGCACTCCAATATCTGTCAGAATCTCTTCTCAAGTAATTATTGTTGTCATATTTATTAATTACGTACACATTACATAAACATATACATATATGTTAATATACGTAACTATTGTATATTTTAAGTGAGCTTACAAAATAGTTTCCAAAAGGCTTTTTCAAGCATTCTTAATATGACTTTTCTCATTCTTCCTTCCTTCATCTTCTTAAAGTTACCCTCACTTCACCTCTCTAGTTATCCCCCATTTTCCACTAATCCCCTTTCAGCATGTGTCTCTTATGATTCCTATTTCTAGAGATCGTTCCTGTCCATTTCCCCCCATGATCCCTTCTACTGTCCTTGCTCCTGTGGCTATTCCAGGTTATATACTCACATCTAAGGATTCAGAGATGGAAACACAAAATAGAATAGGAGACATCTGTCTTTCTGGGTCCAAGATACCAATCTCAGCATACTGTCCAGTTCCATTCTTTTACCTGTAAATTTCATCATTTCATTCTGTCCTCATTGTGACTATAATTTCATTATGCACATAAACCACATTATTAGGTATTGTTGGTTGTACTTTGGTGAGCACAGCTGTGTTCCACCACTGTAGCATGAATCTTAAAAGTTCTTATTAATAAAATCAAACCTGAACCAGGTATTGGGGTGAACTGGAAGATCAGAGAATCAGGACAAGCCACAGCTACCTCACCTCGCCAGATCCTCAGCTGGTCTTGTTTCCTCAGACTCGAGGCCTCTGAGTCCTCATCCAGAATGAATCTCAGCTGAACTGCTGCTCCAAAGCCTGAAAGCTTAACCAGCCAAATGTTTAACCAGGCCAAATGCTCCTAGTTCCTGGTCCTCACGCCTTATATATCTTTCTGCCTTCTACCATCACTCCCTGGGATTAAAGGCTCGCTTTCTGGGATTAAAGGCGTGTGTCACCATGCCTGGCTGTTTCCAATGTGGCCTTTAACTCACAGAGATCCAGAGGGATTTCTACCTCTGGAGTGCTAGGATTAAAGGTGTGAGTGCCACCATTTTCTAGCCTTTGTATCTAGTGGGTGTTCTGTCTCTTACCCCAGATATGTTTATTAGGGTGTACAATATTTTGGGGAACAGAATACCACCACACACCATTATGTTCTAATAAAAGTAAAACACTAACCACTGGAATAGGATAGAAAGCCTACAAGAAATTCCTGAAATATGTGTTCAACTGATTTTTTTTTTCTGCAGGAAATTTAATTTATGGCCTCACACATATTGGTCAGATTGATATGTTCACTGATTTCAGTGGATTCTCAATGAATTTAGGGCCAAATAAAAATGAACAATCTTTACTGTAAATAGGCAAGAAAGAGAAGGAACTCGTGTATATCAGGTCATTAAAGTAGTAAACAAACAAGATACCTGTTAAATATTGTAAGCTTAGTTGGACCTTCCATTATTAGACTAAAATCGTCTGATTTGTATAATATATGGGGGCCTCCCCTCAATTTTGGTCTAGTAATTTCAGTTATCTATAGTCAAGTACAGTTCAAATATTAAAAGAAAGACTCTACACACAAATAAGTTAGATTTTCAATTGCATGCTGTACCATGAATCTTAAAGAGTCTTATTAATAAAAACAAACCTAGAGCCAGGTATTGGGGTGAATGTTGGAAGATCAGACAAGCAGAACAAGCCACAGCCACCTCACTTTGCCAATTCCTCAGCTGATCCTGTTACTTCAGACTGGATGCCTCTGAGTCCTCGTCCAGAATGAATCTCAGCTGAACTGTGCTGCTCAAAAGCCTAAAAGCTTAACCAAGCTCTAGCTCCTCATCCTCACACCTTAAATACCTTTCTGCTTCCTGGCATCACTTCCTGGGATTAAACGCTCACTTCCTGGGATTAAAGGCACGAGTGACCATGCCTGGCTGTTTCTAGTGTGGCTTTCAACTCACAGAGATCCGGATGGATCTCTGCCTTCGGAATGCTAGGATTAAAGGTGTGTGTGCCACCATTTTCTGGCCTCTATGTCTGTCTAGTGGATATTCTGTTCTCTGACCCCAGATAAGTTTATTAGGGTGCACAGTATTTTCAGGAACATAATATCACCACAGCATGCATTCTGGTTTCGGAAATAAATCCAAAACTGTATGATTTTGTCCCACTTGAAACAGGTATTGCCATTGGTTCTCCCTGCACCAAGTACTGTTCCTGATGGAGAGTCATCTAAATGCCGTCTTGCTACTATTGGACTGACTTCCATAATATCACAAGGCTCCCGTTTCAACCCTTAAATTTTAAAATTCTTTTGAGTTCATAATATAATTACATTATTTTCTCCTTCCCTTTTCTCATTCTAAACCCTTCATATAATATGCCTGCTTGCACTATTTCAGATTCATGGTGTTCTTTTTTCATCAATTATTGTTACACACATATGTGGGTATACACATACACACACATATACAAAAATACATCTTGTTAAAATATATAATATCACATATACACAGGATTTCAGAGCTAAGCATTTGATATTGAAAACCTTCATTTTTAAAAAATAATAGTCCTAAAGCATGAAAAATAGTGATGTTGATAATATATGCCAGGGAAAACATTAACATATCTTTCTTTAATTGCAGATGTACAAGTCCTGGCTTCATAAACACAGAAAAAGAATCACACACTGAGTTATTACACCTATAATATAATACTTGGGAGCAATAACATTCATATAACTTTTACTGTTACTAAGGGTATCATCGCTGAATTATTATGTATTTACTCCTAATCTCATACGGGTATAATTTATGAATTAAACCTTATCAATTGTATGTATATATGGGAAAACATAGTACATGTGAGATTAGTGCCATCCATTCTTCCAATGACCAGTTGAGGATGTTAGAATATATCATTTGTGAAAAAGCTCGACTTCTTTAAGTTGATGAAATTGAAACTGATGAGGTAGGATTATATTTCCATAAGTATATTATTAATATATAAAAATGAAATAAAAAACAATGCATATATTAAACAATAATGTTAGATTAGCTAATTCTTTTCATTGATTTGTTTTTATTATATTATATTCAGTGTGTGTGTGTGTGTGTGTGTGCATGTGTGTGTATAGATCACAGAAAAATAAACAGTGTTAGTTCAAGACTAGTAATTTTGTCATGACAAACTTACTGTGTGTGTTATTTTTGTTTTATATATGACCTGAGATAAGTTACACAAAGCTTTTTTTATAAACATGTCATCTTTAATAACATTTTAACAACTTTTACCTTCTGGAATTGGATTGATAAATTCCACAAATGAAGTGTAGAATTCTTTCCAGCCTGTTTTTATCTATTAACTAAGTAGATGGCTTGAGTTGACCTTTTTAATAAAACACCTGTTGATTTAATAATAGTGACAAATTTTTTGCTTTAAAATGTCTCCGGCATTATGTTTGTAAAAAAAAAAAATGAAAATATTTTCATTTTCACTTCCCAACGAGTGTAATGCCAGAGAACTCTCAGAGGTCACATGCCACTTCTTTGTACCCAATACATGTAGTGTTTGACTGTTTCTTTTAAACCCTTTAAGACTGTCGCTAGGCTAATTATAATCCGAGTAAACTAATTTGTGATTTCTGGTTTAGTTCTCAGTGTTGGAGACAAAATTATTTGCATTACCAATGTTATTACATCTGCTTCATTGCCTGAATTCCCAATGAGGTTTTCTACAGTCCCTATCCACACTTTATCACCAGGATGACATGTATTGGCTTAATCCGGTATTTTATAGAATTTATATATTGCATGTCATGTATATATTCATATATGTTATCACTAATAACAATATTTCCATGGTTTCTGTAAAAGTAGAAATCCCTGCCTCCAATAATGTTAGTGATAAACTGAAATTCTTCTCTGTTTTCTGAATTTTCTTCTTTTAAAAATCCTACTGCTCTGTATACTTTTATTGACTGTGAGATACCTTTCTGTATAACATATCTAGAGCTAGGGTCTTTTCAATTTTTCCTGATAATTTCTAAAGAACCAGATGCTTTTGGCTTTAAAGCTAAGCTAAAGGCTTATGCTGGTTAAGGAATATTTAAAGATAAGGAATGCATCAATTATCTGTTGACTACCAACAAGATATAATGCCCCAGAGCAATATTCTTTTCAAGGCTGAGATAGACCAAGTTGCCTAAGAGAAGCAATGACCAGCAGTCTGCCCGGAAGAGGTTCAGATCAATCAAACTAACTGGGAAGGATACTCTCCAAACTGCACAACTGCCTACGTGCAACATGCTCTAGCCTTGCAACTTCCGTGAGCTGCCACCACTGCTGGAGTGGGTTTTGATGATGCACCTGCTTTGGAGTTGTTCCTGCCTCTTCATGTAGCCTCTCACCCACACTCCTATAATGAACTCAATTTAAATTCATTGATTCACCAAGTTGGATGTTGGTGGGATTCTTATTTTGTACTGGGATCAGGTCCTGATATGGAATGACTGCATGCTGTTTCATGTCTCCCCAGGGAATACTGTGACAAAACTCTCTGTATGTGTGTACCTGTGTGTGTGTGTGTGTGTGTGTGTGTGTGTATGTGTGTCTATGTGTCCAACAAATATATAAACTTAAAGTCATAGTATGACAATTTTACATTTATAAATTAAAGTTTGTATTCATAAATATATTCACCTATATAGTTATAGATCTGTGTGTTTTGAGACCATGTATTATTTTATAAATATTCATATTTTACTGCACACATGTCAAAGGTTATTCCACATGGCCACATTTTGTCTTCATGCTCATTACCTGCATAGTTCTGCAATATGTTTTGAAGAAACTGAACAGAGTTTTTAGGATCAAGTCTTCCTCAATATATATATATATTGAATGTATTGAATGTATATGTATATGTATATATATATATACATTCAATTATATATATACATTCAAATATTCTACATTAGTTTCTATTCACTACAGTAACCACATTTGTCCAAAATGATGTTTACAACCAAACAGATTTATTTCATTACATGTATGGATGCCAGAAACCGAAATAATCGAAACAATATTCATTGAGTTGAAATCAAGTATTATTGGCTTAGTTTCTATTAAGAGTCATAGGGGGAATTTGTGACAATGGTTTCTCAGATTCCAGAAACTAAGCTTGTCAACAAAGCACTAAGGAAGAGGAATTACAAGTTTGAGTCCAGGCTGGGCTATACAGTGAAGCCTTGTCCTACAGAAGTATATATAGAAGGTAAATAGTTGATAATTATGTAGATATATGACAGATGTATGATAGATAAAATTAATAGCAAGAACAAAACATAGCATTCTTGTAAAAGATGTGGAATTTTATTTCCTTAATTTGGAGATAGTTTCAGGGGGAGTTGTATGTGTTCAAACTCAACAAATTTTATATGTAAAATATTTGTGGTGGGTTTTGTTTGTTTGTTCTGTCTTAATTGCAAAGTAAAACTGTGGGGGAAAAGGATGTTAGTTTCGTCTGTGAATTGTAGCATGGTTATCCTTTACAGTCAACATTCATCTATTAATGAGTACCTACCTTGTTTATCTTTTGAGTCTGGGTTACCTCTCTCAGGATTATCTTTTCTAGTACCATCCATTTGCCAGCAAATTTCATGACATCATTGTTTTTAACAGCTGAGTAATACTCCATTGTACAAATATACCACATTTTCTTTATTCATTCTTTGGTTGATGGACATCTAGGTCACTTCTAGTTTCTGACTATCATGAATAAAGATGCAAGACCTGATGAAGCTAAATAACAAGGAGGGCTTGGGCTGGGGGGTGGGGTATATAAATGTCACTGTCAGGGGGAAATAGTAGAGACATCACATGAGGATGTGTCTAGATTGGGGATGTGGTCATGGGAACAAGATAGAACAGTAGAACAGAACGGGGGAAGATGGAGAGAGAGAGAGAGAGAGAGAGAGAGAGAGAGAGAGAGTACTGGGAGAGACAATTGGAAGCAAGGGTCATATCTAGGATGAGCCAGAAACCTCGTGCAATGGAAATTCCAAGGAATCTATGAGGGTGACTCTAGTTGGGACTCGTAGCAATAGAGCATGCATAGCCTGACCCAGCCATCTCCTGTAACCAGGCAAGACTTCCAGTGGAGGGAATGGGACTTCAACCCAGCCAGGTAACTTTTGATCTTCAATTTTGGCCTGCCTATAAGATGTGTTGTGGTAAAGGAGGCACAGAAATTTTGAGAGTAGCCAACCAATGACTAGTCCAGCTTGAGACCCATACTATGAGATGGAGCCTACCACTGATACTTCCATGAGGGCCAGGATCCAGGTTCTGGACAGCCCTGAGGCCTAATATAGAACCAAACATGACTGACAATTAAAAAAAAAAAGAGTCCACGAAAACATTCCTAATGATATTTTCTATTCTCATAGATTGCTGCCTAGCCCAACTGTCAGAGTGGCTTCACCCAGAAATTGACAGAAACAGATACACCAAAACATTAGGCAGAGCTTGGAGAATCCTGTGGAAGAGGGGAGGAAGAATTGTCTGAGCCAAGAGGACTAACCTAGGCACTCTGCATGTATGTCACAGCTGTTTAGCTTGGTATTCTTGTGAGACTCTTAACAATGGGAGCAGGGACTGTCTGACTCTGCTACCTGCTTTTGGGACCGTTCCCCCATACTGGGTTGACTTGTCCAGCCTTACTAGGAGAGGAGATGCCTAGTTTTACTGCAATTTTACAGCCTTTTAGTACAAACATGACTGATGTCCATGGCAGGCCTGCCCTTTTCTGAATAGGAAGTAAGAGTGGACAGGGCGGGGTGGTTGTTCTGTATGTTAAGTTTTTGAATTATTATGTGGCAAGGGGAACTTTCTTTTCTATTCTAATCTATTTGTTGTTATGTAGGCTTCAAACAGACTAAAATATAGGATTCATTCATTGGATAGTTTCAGAAAAGAAAATCTAGACTTTTACTTGAAAGCTAAAATAATGCAGCTCCTACCCTCTTCATTTCACCATCATTTGGTCAGATGAACATTTGTCTTATGGGAAGGATAAAGTCTAAATGTTTAAGACTTATTTAACTGAAGATAAGTAACTAACACATAAATTGTAATACACAAATTGTGTGATGTTATAAAAAACCTTAAATTTCAAAGGCAATTAAGATTACTTAGAACTGCCAATAATAGTCCATTTTAAGGAATGAACCAATAATAATTTGTGTTGAAAAATAAATTCTTGAGGATATAGTAATTCATTATTAAATGCCTATTTTTTATTATAATAAGCATTCTAAATACAAGCCTGAATTAATCTGTGAGAAGTTTTCTCTTTTCAGTGGATTCACTTTCTGAAATGGTTGCACCAACACAACTATTTTTATGACAAATTATTTCTGCTAGTCTTCCTGGCCTACTGTGAATCTTGAATCTTGATCATCTCAAGAAATTATGCTGACCCACAATGTGTTGTTCAATAAATAACCTTGATCTGTGAATTACTTCTATTTTTCTATTCCTTATCTTTTGTCAATAAGTGCTAATTAATTCTGTGTACTTTTGTCCTTAAAGATTTTTGTTTGTTTGGTTAGTTGTTTGGGTTCTGCTAATCCAATCCAGAGTTTAGATGTACCCAATGCTACATACTTCATTTCTGCCTTTTTAAAATTATCAAGTGTAGGCAGACTTTTCCTGTCCTAGCAGCTTCCTCCCAACTTACCACACAGAGGATTATATTATTTATAAATGCTCTGCCAATAGCTTAGGCTTGTTACTAGCTAACTCTTACATTTTAATTTAACCCATAGTTGCTGTGGGATGGTCTGTACATCAAATGTGTTGCTCTGATTGGTCAATAAATAAAACACTGATTGGCCAGTGGCTAGGCAGGAAGTATAGGCGGGACTAACAGAGAGGAGAATTGAGAGAACAGGAAGGTGGAGGGAGACACTGCCAGCCGCCGCCATGACAAGCAGCATGTGAAGATGCCAGTAAGCCATGAGCCATGTGACAAGGTATAGATTTATAGAAATGGTTAATTTAAGATGTAAGAACTAGATAGCTAGAAGCCTGAGCCATTAGGCCAAACAGTTTAAATAATATAAGCATCTGTGTGTTTATTTTATAAGTGGGCTGTCGAACTGCCAGAGTTTGGTGGGACCCAGACAGAAAAAACTCCAGCTACACATAATTCTTATCTATGCTTTGCCTCATGGCTTGGTACCTTTTCTCAGTAAGGCATGTCCATCTTGCTTTCTCTGTATCTCCCTCAACTCTTCTGACTTCACCCTTCTTCATTCCAGCATCCTTAGTTTGATTGTCCTGCCTATGCTTCCTGTCTGGCTACTGGCCTATCAGCATTTTATTAAACTAATCTGAGTGACAAATCTTCACAGTGTACAAAAGAACTATTCTACAGCACTCCCCCTTTTTGTCTAATTACTTTACACTGTGAATATTCCTTTACACTGTGTGAATATATGTTGTTGTGATTGGTTTAATAAAGAAGCTGATTGACCACTAGTTGGACAAGATAAAGTTAGATAGGAGAGCCAAACGGAGAATGCTGGGAAGAAGGAAAGTGGTGTCTAGAGTTGTCAGAAGAGACAGATAAGCAATATGGGCATGCTGTACTGAGATAAGCCACATAGCAGAGCATTGATAAGAAATATGGATTAATTTAAATTTAAGAGTTAGCTAGCAATAAGCCTGAGCTATTGGATGAGCATTTGTAATTAAAATAAGCCTCATTGTGTTTATTCTGGAGCTGCTGTTGGGACAGAAATTTCTACCTATATATGCTGTTCCAATGTGGGGCCAGAATTTCCACATAAGACATGACAAGGTTTAAAAAGGGACTGTAGGCACATAAGAATGGAGTCAAACACAGCTTCTTGGTAGCTGCATTTTCTCCAATGGGCTGTTCATTGCTGGCAAGAAGAGATGTGGCTCCCTTAGGAGATGGCTTCCTGCCTTAGTGCTAGGAGCAAAAACATCATGGCTCTTTTGAGAGGTCATGCCACTGAATACTTGAATGGAGCTTGTGTTTGTGAGCAGCAGGCTGTGTACTGATCAGTGACAGAGTGAATGCAGAAGCTCCCCAGAGTTGGGCTGGTAATCATGGCTCCCAGAGCTGGTGATAAATGTACCTCTGGCAGGAGACTGGGCTCTCAGGGAACCTAGGGGGAGGAGCCAATTGCCAGCATGCCATGATCTAAGTTACACAGCAGTTTGAGTTTTACTCATTCAGACAGAAAACGTTACATATACTCAGTGAAGGAAAGAATCAGATAAAAAAAAAAAAAACAACCTCTAAACATGTTATGGTGTATTTAAAAAGTACATAGTTTTAGAGGAGAAAATAAATAGCAGGCATAGATAAAGTTCTTAAAAAGGGAGTAAAGTAATATAAAAATTAAGCCACACAAAAATGAAAAATACAGAGTTTGGAATATATATATATATATATATATATATATATATATATATATATATATATATGTGTGTGTGTGTGTGTGTTATTGTGTTGTCTTTAAATTTTTTTACTGCTAAGACACACTGGATTATAAAAGGTACTAGATTAAACCAATTTATATATTTTAAAAATATCTTGACTTCAAAATTTAAGACAAAAGATATGTTACTTTGGGGAATAGATTATGCTTTTATTTCCATAGAAAACAAGATAGATTCTGTGGATTAGTTCAAGGTTAAAGAAAGTCAGGTTTGACAGAGGAAGACCCTCTGAAATCCTGACTGCAGACATAAAGAAATAAACTTGAAAGAACTACAAGATTCATGTTGTATATTTTACCTGCTCAAACATAAAACAAAAATTATCCTTGGCTAACTTGTGTACAACACACAGTCTATAGTTGTATCAATACTGATATGTATGTAACCTTTAAAAGTTTATGTATTTTCAGAACAAGGGAACCAGACACCAGTGAAAATGCATGGTCTAGGTGATCCAGCATCCAGAACAGCTTCAAGGCTGCTGCCTGAGATGATCCAACCTCACAAACAATTCAAGCCAAGACCTAACAATTATTCTGATTTTCTCAAGGTTTCCCCAAAGATTAACAACACCCCCGAACAACAGGAGTAGTTTACAGAATGATGCCCATATTCCCAAATGATGGATTATGGATATTTATTATCATTTGAGGAGGGTTGGTTTCAAGTTGTTATGGATAATGGTTAAAAAAATAAACAACAGAAATTAGATCTCAGGGATCTCCTTCTAAAAAGAAAAAGGGAGATATAGAAATGATAGGATGAAAGGGTAGATTATTAGATCTACTTTTAAGCCAAAAAAACAACTACTAGTCTTAAATATTTTACATTGTTATGGATTTTGGTATATTGATACAAATTTAAAGTTAATTTTGTTATGTGGTATATATGTTTCTACTCTTGTCTAGGGTATTATGCTTATGCAGCTCACTTAAAAATGTAATGTGTAATTAAGAAATACAAATTAACAGTCTTCTACAGTAGTCAAACAAAATCGTATTAGGTATGTTTTCAAGGTCATGCAGAGATACATTTAGATGGATGGTCTTCAAACACTTCAAAGACCTACAGAATATGGCATTTAATACATGTAATAACCTAAGCCTTTTCAGGACAGTGAGACACCTCTGCTCCTGGCAGCATCAATCTACTTCAGAGAAGATGAAGAGCTTCGAAGAAATGCCATATGGAGTTTTTCTCCATGGCAAAAGCTAGCTGTATTAGAAAATATTTTGCTTCAGGGAAGTGAGGGGTACACCGGTAGGGATGAGGGTAGGCAGTATACCCTGCCTTGGTTTCTTTGGTATTCAGGAAGAATACCAATCTTATGCTGGAAATTTTCTGCAGCAGCTGGGAAACATAGGTGTGTGTGTGTGTTGCTCAAGCAGAGCTCAGTTAAATTTGAATAGGAACACAGAGATGTTTCCTGTTTGTCGAGCTAGAGAGGGGAGTAGAAGGAGAAAGCACATTCTCTTAAGTGGACTGGATGATTTTAGTATATTTGTCATTTCTGCCATTCTTTCCTCTTGTTCTAAGGAGCAAACTCAGTGGGAAAAATAACTGGGTGGAAGGCCAGAAATTACATGCATAGAAAAAAAAATCCCTTAAATTGTTACAATTTGTCTCTCATGGAAAATATGTATACCAATTATATCTTTTAATAAAATGCTTACAATGAAAGATAATCCTTTCATCTTTTAAGATGAGATAATCTTTTCCTTACATTTCATTTCGTTCTCTATCATTTATAATGAGTTTTAAAGTATACTGCTAGTAATTTTGTCATTCTCCATGCTTCACTTTTGCACCAAAACCTTGCACTTTTCATATTATGAAACCAGAGATTAGTGAATGTAGCTGTATATTGAAACATAGGAATGGTGTTGTCATTTATATATGATTTATATGCATATATGTATTTGGACTGTTAATATATAAACATATATATCCTTGCATTTTATTGAAGAACATATTTAATAGTGTTTTTCATCTTAATTGAGGAATTAGAAATAACTATTGAAGTACCATTGCTACTTTCCTTTGAGATGACATTAAAGAATTTAGGCTGTATGGCTTGAGGAGAGATTAATACTTATTTAGAATCTGGTCATACTGAACATTAATATTTATAAAACTTAAAGTACAAAAAAATTGTGACTAGGAAAAATTAGTGGCATAGACCTGAAAGGATTGGGGCTGGGAAAGTTCACGGCAAATTGCACATTATTCCTTTTGGCAGCAGAAAAACAGAAAAACATCAGTGCAAACTATGAATGAGTCTGTAGCACCTGTGATGTAACTCTATTTACTCAGGAAGTCCCTTTCCTTCTGAGAAGATAGTGGCAATGGATTTTGTCTGAAGGAGGGAGAGTAAATATTCTCAAGGATTCTGCCACTGAAAGTCTACCAGTATTCCTATAAGTTATCCTATACTGCTCATACTGGCGGGGCTCAGGGACTTAATCAGGTTAAAACAAAGAGCATATGAAGTTGGAATGGATAGGAAAACACAGGACAGGAAGGAATGGATGTGGTTCTGATTCTAATACATTATATGCACATATGATATTTTCAAATAATTAAGACATGGAATAAAAGGGCACAAAAGAAGAGAATGGAATTCAGGCTGTCAACTGTAGTATAAAGGCATATTTTGTTTCTTTTGAATTGTCATTTGTCTCTATGGATAATTTGAGACTGTGGAATAGGTTGTAAATACAGGTATAAGAAGGTCTTCTGACTTTCTTCTTTATTCCATGTCAGTGTTAATTTCTTCAATGCTATCTGGGCATGTTGGAGATTCTATGTATCTGTACTAAGATTCTTTCATATTTTGATGAGTCAATTATAGGAAGGATTTAAAAACATACTCATAATAGGCATTATATATATTTAGAAAAGCATCACCAAAACTAATGGTGTTGTGTCTTCTCTCTGGAGTACATCATTGCCTCTTTTTGTAAATCCAAAATCCTAAAGAGGGAGTTATACATCTGTTTTATTCCCTGTAATAACAGTGATTTCTGAAAATTGTTTGCAGAATATCACCACAATAAGATGTACATCATTTTTATTGATGATAAGGGAGATGCCATTTATGAAGCTTAGGTACACCATTTTGTTATTTGGGAAGTATAAATCTGTTTGGCTCATAGGGGAAAAAAAGAAAAGACTTTATGAGATATTTACACAGAATAAGTAGAAAATTATGGCAGGGTACTTAAAACTATTTTTAAAAATTATTTGAGTACATTCTTGCAAAGAGTATTCAGAATTTGGAAATTCCAATAACCCTAATTAAGGCAATTGAGCCAAAGCCACTACCAGTGATGCACACCTGAGATTCCATTACGAGGGAGGTGGAGGCAGAAGTTCAAGGTCAACCTCCAAGACATAGTAGGTTCTAACCCAGACTGAACTATCACACAGCCACACCACAAAACTATGGGGGAGTAGAGTTCTAGTAATTCAGTGTATAAGTCAAATACTAGAATAAAATTTGCTGATTTGACTATCTATGATACTTTTGTTCTGTGATATATGATTTTATTTAATGATACTCATGTGACACACTGATCAAAGGTCAACATAGCCAACAGTAAAAGACATATTTGATTATTAGAAATTCAGTATCTGGGGAAATAAAGAAAGAGGCTACTTCTTCCTTCCATTTGTGTTCTCCACAGTCTCATTCATCCCTAATCCTAACATCCAAGCCTCACTTCTTGTCTTCCTCCAATTCCCCTCCATAGAAACAGGAGCCCACTCTTTCCTCAAGATGGAGTGTTTTATGCTTTGTTTCCAAATACTTGTCCTTCACTAACGAGCTCCCTTGTGATACTGTGCTGGTGTTTGAAGGAGAATGAACAGGTGGAGAGGACAGGCTACCAGGAGTTCACAGAGATACACGTCACAATTGGGACAGTGGTAGGGCTTTTCCTGGCCATCTTCACTCTCATGAATAACAGCTCTTGTCCGTACTACTGAAGAAGAGCAACTGAATAATTTGACTTGGTACTGTGATAAAAACTTCAAGTTCCCGATTTTGACAAATTTATACTAATATACATATTATTTCTTATAACTTTATGTGAATACACAATTACCTCATTAATTTTAAAAGAATGTTGAATAACATTATAGTGTCAGCACTTATTTTATAGTGTTTTAAAATGACTTTTATCTTTGGAGGGCATAATATAGTATGGTTGATGCCTTGTAGAATTGTATTTTCAGAAACATAAATCATCTCCTTAAGTAATGTTCTCCCCTTCTGTAATCCACAAGATTAATACTCAGCATAGTAAGAAAAATTTGTCAGAGAAAGATTAGTATCAAATTGTCTTAGTAAGACCATAAAAGTTGCCATCTACATTAACTGTAAACTAGTGGATATGGATATATGGATACAAATATGAATTGAATACTGCAGCTTAAAAAAGAATCCCAACAATCAAGTAAAATGAAATCAAAATACAAGAGCATCCTTATCTAACAGGAACACCATTTGTTTCTCTATCTTATCACTTTCTTATAATTTTATACAACAAAGACCAACTTCACTATTCTCCAGACCACCCCCAACCCCGAATGAGGATAATTTTTCATATCTTACATTTTTACTCATTCAGCTTATCTGTCTTGAGACTGGAAAGTGTTCTGATGTTCATATGAATACTAGATTACTACAGAGCTTGGAAATTTTCACTACTGGGCACCCTTCACTTATTTGAGAATAAAACTGGAATTACCCCTGGGTTTGAAGGAAAATGATACTATAAAAATCTCTTATAATTCTATTTTCACTTTTAAATTACTCTTCCCTTAAAATCACCAAGTTTGGCTTTCCAGAACAGTGTCTCTTAGCTACTTAAATCAACAAGCCAGAGATTTCTTGGTCTAAAATACCCTGAAAGCAAAAATTAACTTTTAGTCTTATCAAGTAATCATTTTTTGAATAGGAATCTAATGGTCTTAAAATTAATAAATTTGTCTAAGAAAATGGCATCTGAATGCATCAAATAGGTCCACATGATATTTCTTATTTAATTCACTAGTTCAAAGGCCATGCAAATTACATTGTATAAAATAAATGCCAAATTTGTATAGTTGATATATTTTTTGTGTTTTTTTGTCAAGTAAACATTATGCATGCCAATTTAACATCCTACTATCTTAATATACATGCAATAGCAAAACATAATGTAATGCATAATGTAAAACACAGTATATTTAATAATTTATTAGAGTTAGAAATATACTAGCATAATAGCATAGACTTTAGTACAACTAAATATCACAGAATAGGATACTTCATGCAATTTTCCAAGAAATATTACCACTATTGCCTTTCATCATGGATATAACTTCCACTTGAAAAAATATGTATTATAACATAATTTCATATATTATTTAATAAAAGTATATCTAAAATAAAGTGTACAAACTCAAGTTACAATAAAAGTGTCATGGTTAATGTTTTGTACTTTAGCAAGATTTTAGTACTGCCATAAAATTTAGAAAGAAGTGTCCATTTTTAATTAAATTGTAATCAAGATTCACAAAGGAACTCATAAATAATTCTTACCAGGAAAGGTGCAAGTGAGACTTTTTGAACAGGTGTTTTATTTGATTACACACATTAGGTAGGTCAAAAATGTTCCAAGCCTTTTTAGCAGTTCTGAGAATTTGCAATGTGTTGACTGTAAAATTCTAAAACCACGTTTGACTTTCATCCCTCTGATTTGAGATAAGACTGTTCTCCAAAATGAAATACCCACCTCGTCTTTCAGACATGTTTTGGAATAGTTTATTACTCTAGTTCTGAACCATATCTACCTGATTTGCTTCTTGGAATCAACAAGGCACAGCTAGGGGTCAGTTTTACACTTGTGCATTCCATATTAATAACCTAAACTTAAAAGTCTCAGTTGAATTTCCTCCCATATTTAATATGTATTAGTGATAGGTCTGGAAGGGTGACTCAAAGCCTAAAAAAATCTGTTACTCTTCCAGAGGACCATAGTTTGGTTATGAACATCCACGTGGAAGCTCACCACTGTCTGTAACTTCAACCTTAAGGAACGAGTAGCCCTCTTCTGGCATCCATGGGCACCCACATGTACACGCGCGCGCACACACACGCACATGCACACGCACACGCACATGCACACACACACACACACACACACAGATTCCCATACAAATACACACAAAAGCTTACAGGAAAAACCAGAATGAATATTAAAATACTTTAATGATATTTAAGACATGGAGAAGTATAGGTTTATTGTATAGAATGAATTATATTAATCACATTAAAATAATTTAGGGCTATTTTGAACGTATTATATAAGGCCTTTTGGGGAAGATTAAACCTCAGCTTCTGAGAATAAGAAAGTTCAGGTGACTGATTATTGTATTATGGAGTTTGACTTCACTGTCTATTTGGAGCTGCTATTTTTTTCCTGTCTCCCTTCTACCTTCATCAGTAAATTCAAACAAACTATTCCTGGCCCACATACCTGAAAAATGATTGTCAACTGGAAGAAGAATGGAAAGCTATTGCTTATTTAATAGCCTACTATGTGTTAAGCTACTATGTGTTAAGCATTGGGAGTTTCATAGTTTTTTTTTAAATTTTATTTATTTATTTATTTATTTATTTATTTATTTTTATTGCTGTGGCTTTTGGATACAGCTATTCCTTTTTAGAGATGAAAAATCACAGAAGGGCATTGATGGTAGCTAATTGATGGGAACTGACCAGCTCACAAAATCAATTATTTAGAAAATGCAGATTTGGGTTTCTCTTTGGCTGATCTTTTATGACATTGCTCAGCGTGGCATCATTGGAAAACATCAGATACACAGTTCATTCCTTTTCCTACTGGAGCTTTGAAGCACCTACCTCTCAGAGAGCACAGAGATTCTGAACTGACCGTAGAATCCTGTGTACAAGTCTACTAAGAGTGACTTTCACTTCAAGGGACAGCTTTAATGCATTTCATTTGCTCATATGCGATCTTCTTTCTCTGTTTAATGTTTTTGCATTTATTAGCTAGTGTAAGTTATTATGTATATGTAATGATCGGTTTCATTATATTTACATATATATGAATATTTTTAAGTATTTTAATTAGTTCTCTGAGTATTTCGTGCATTGTATGTTTATCATGACCACCCCTTCCCTGACACTTCTGAAGTCCATCCATATTCCATACCCACCTAATTTTTGTCTTCAGTTTCTGTTTTTAAACCCGAGACCAGTCTGTGCTGCCTATGGGCCTGGGTGTGTCCATTCACCAGAGCTTGGTTGACTTCCCAGTGGACACACCCTTAAAAAAATCTGTTTCTCTCTCAGCAGCTATCTATCACTTTCCCACAGCTTCTCATCTTGGGGTGGGACCTTTCCTCTCTGGGCTAAGGTTTTTGTCTAGCTTGAGCTTCCTCAAGTCTGGTTGGTGCTCTGAATTTGTCAGTGCAACTTTCTTGTCATCTCTGGACCTTATAATCATTTCCCTGCTTCTTCCTTGATAATCCCTGAGTCTTGGAATTACGAGAAGTGATACAGATTCACATTTAGGACTTAGTATTCCTCGATTTTTTTATTCTGTGCTCCTTGACCAATTCTGAGTTTCTGTTAACCACTATTTACAGAAAGAAAAAAGAAAGAAGCGTCTCTGACAAGATTTGAAAAAGGCACTGATCCATGAAAAACATAAAACATTAGAACTTAATTTTGTGTCCAATTCACAGTCTTCAAAACACAAAAAGAATCACTTAAAATTGAATTTTCAAGACAGAAAATGATATGAAATTATACAGAGGCTCAGTTAATGATCTTATCAATTCTCCCTATACACCAGGTTTATGAACTATACTCGATTTCTACACACAGTAAGCCACTGTACAGGGCAACTCCATCTGATCTCTGTGACAAGTCTCTATAATATGTATTTCTATTATGCTCATTTTACTGATGAGTACACTGAGCCAAACACATTGATTAAATCACTCACACCTGTCTGCCACTTTTAATATCAGTTAGTTAATTTTAGAGCCTATGATTCTTCCAATTATGACTGATAATAACTTTTGTTTGAGGACTCATTGTGTGCCAAATACCATTTTATCTCTTCCTTCTGTTTCATGAGATTCTTGTTCTCTTTTGACAAAATATGTATTATTATTTCTATCTTGCCTTCTAAGAACTTAACTTTAGCACAACAGAGTCATTTGCCAACATTAATTCAAGCACCCAATGCAGGAGCTCTGATGAAAATCTAAGGCTATAGAACTATCATTTCTAGAGGATTATAATGATAATGAGGTTTATAAATTGGCCTAATCTAGTTTTAGTTCGCTTTATTTTCTCCATCTGTGTTTTAGTGTCTTCCCAACTAACAGTTCTGAGTTGCTCTGGGTTTCTTGACTAGACTTTCATTGTTCTCCCACTTTTATGGCCTCTATTTCCATGACTGCATTTGAGGTCCATTCCATAGGAAAACATGAATAACAGGTACTAGAAAAAAAAAAAAAAGCAAAAACACTTTGGTTTTCAAGTCCTAGGCTCTAGTATTAGAATTCACCACTGTTGCTTAGCTAAACTGATATGTCCAAACGCTGCATTTTAAATCTTGATGTTTATATACTTACAAATGTTATTTTCATTTTTGGTGAGAGAAGCTTTACTTTCCAGTGAACTAGGATGAGTGCAGAGACTCATCACTGCTCACAATCCTCTGAATAAACTACCACTCTCAGCAGGGAAGTATACCTCCCTCAGACTCAAGGAACACTTGGGGAAAAGGGAGCAGAAAGAATGTAAGAGCCAGGAAACACAGGGAATGGCTGTGGCATGTTCTATTCAAGGAATTGACACTGCCATTGCAAACATGATCACTTTTCTTATGAGAGGCCTGCATAAGATTGGGTCTATCAATATCCAAATATGGGTTGCAATGTAGGTAATAGGGCCCTAACTCTCCCTTATAAAGAGTTGACAAATAAAGGACTCCGGGGATCCACAGTAATTGTCTTTATTTGTGTGATAAATGGTGATTCCATGCATGGCCACAAAGAAGGTCGTGATTAAGTCAGTACATCATAAAACCAAACAAAAAGGCATGAGAGATGAAAGGGAGCCATGGCAAGAAGGAAAGAGTCATAGGGATGTGAGTGTAAACAGAATGGACTATATTCGTATACAAAACTGTCAAAGAATAATTTGAGCCCATTAAAATGAGGACAACATTCAGAATCCACAGCTGATGCTGATTCATTAGTTAATCCTCCTGTTTATTTTTGTATTCATCAACAACTGGCCATGTATCAGAGCTATCATTTCAACTCTTCTTGTTCGGTATGGTGATTGCAGCTATATCACAGTAATGAGAGAGTATGATAGGAGAATCCTAAGTTTGAGGCCAGAGAGTTTTCTGTAGTCAGATCCACTGTAAGATAATTCAGAACAAAAATCAAAGGGACAAACTTCAACACTCAAACCCAAACAAACAAACTCAAATTATGAGCATCCAAACTGGAAATTAAAAAAATAACAAACAAACAAAATCTTACATTCTACCTTTCTTGCTGTTTCTCTGCTTTAGAAACTTTTAGTTCACTTTATTTTCTCCATCTGTGTTTCAGTGTCTTCCTAACTAACAGTTCTGGGTTGCTCTGGGTTTCTTGACTAGACTTTCATATATATTCGTAAGCACCAGCATTACATTTGCCTTCTCTGCTGACCCTGTGGTCCACTCAAGCTTTGAATCCCATTGATTGTATCTCTTATTCATCATTTTGCCCTTAAGATGCAGAGCACACATACTTTAGTGAACAAGACAGGTGTAGCTGGAAACCCTATTTTTTTTTTTCCTTCTAGCTTCACATTTACTATTTCCCGTGCCTCAGCTAAGTGTGAGAAAAGTCTTCCATGTGATGCCTAAGGATACCAACACTCAACACTCATGCTAAATATTTTAATGTAAGAGTTTAATAAAGTAAGTTATGTAATAGAAATCCCAAATGGACAAACATATAGCCGATTTTAAAAGTAGGATCTAAGGACACCAGGATTAGACTAAGGTGAGTGTAATTTCTAGGCAAAAATTATAAAAGGGTAAAGAAATTCATGTAAATTCTCAGTCTGGCATTTCTTTCACAAGCTCTGATACTGTGACTCTCTGGGTGGAAATAACATAATCAAAACCTGCTTACCTGAGAAATAAAGGATTTGAACACATATATTTGAGTAAACAAAATGTAACTTAAAAATAAAAGGGGCTTTGTGACCAGTCATTAATGGTCAAACAATGAAAAATTACATGCTCTAATGTTCAGATTTCTCATATATAAAATAATGTGTAAGTTTGTTAGTCAGTTGCACAGAGGATGTGTCTGTCATTTGACAAGTGTTATAAAGCTATGAGAAACAGTAGCTTACTCAGTTCTCAGTGACTCTGCTAGACAGATGAGAAAGCTGGACTCTAAGTTCTTGATTAAGCTCCTTGAAATATCTGTAATTAGTGTCATTTGAAATTTGGGTTATAAACAGATGGCCCTTAACAGTGGAGAATAGGATATATGTCAAAAGTCCTGTTGCACGATTCCTTCATTAATCCAGTTAGTACTATTTAGGTTACTGGAGTTTGTTTGCAGTATTCCAGCTCTCTACTGATTAGCAAAGCTACTCAATTAAGTGCTGGTGAACTGATTAATTATTCTAATTTAAATGATTAATATTCATATTGAAATTTAAATTATTAATTTTTAAATGAAAAATAAAGTTTCAATTTTCTTTAAATCTTAAAGTCCTTAAAAGATTAAGTCTGAATCTGTAATTTGTTTATTCTATGGTGTATTGACATGTACTGCTGTGGGTAATACTGACTCTAAACTTGGCAGAATCTAAACACTCTATGGAGCCAGGCTGCAGTACACATGTTTGAGGGAATGTCTGAATTTGGAGAGCATCTCCCCATATCCATCCTGAGTTTGACATGCTCTGTTTCATGAGCTGGTATTATGAGTTGAATGAAAAATGAGGAAGCTAGTGTTATTTAGTATTCAGCATTTTCTGCTTCCCAACTCTGGAAACAAAAGTACCATTACTCTCAAGATCCTGCTCTCAGGACTTTCCCACCATGACAGGCTAACCCTTCAACTGTGAGCTATAATGAACCCTTTCTCCATGATGTTGCTTTTGTCAGGACAATTTATCACAGAAATAGAAAAATTAACCAATTGCTTCACCTTATTCATTTAAAACAGAAAATGAAAAATATTCACTGATCATTGATGCTTAATTTTTAATCAAAATAGACTGGTTTAAATTTTAATTTATTCTTATGGAGTTATATATTTTCTTAAAATAAGTCATAACTTATTTTGTTACATGTTTCTGTATTGCCTGTAAAACTTGAGATTATAGACAATTTTTACTATTTTTCAATTTTTCTTTCTATCATATTAGTGTTTAACACAAAGCAAAATGCTTTCTTACTCATTAACATTTTTATTTTATTAACATAACATTTTATTAACATTACATTTTATAATTATTCTTTGAGCAGAACATTCTTAAATAAAGGAACAGCAAGGAACTCATTAAAAGAGAGAAACTACCTAGTCTGTGTGCTTATTGTTGAAATGCTCACAGAGCAAATAATAACAAAGTACTCATGGAAAGAGGTCATTTTTAGTTACAGATCCAAGGCTTAGAAAGAAAACTTGTTATGGAAAATTATGTTAATGCAATATATCACTCTAGCTTACAGTTTATAGTCACCATTTTCTACTCCATTGATATTACTTTCACTGATTTAAAGAAATCTGTTTGACTCTCATAAATCTTGAACTTCAATTCCCTTCAAATAAACATATTTTGTCATAACTTATTTTGTTATTTTTCTTTGTAAACCATAATTTACACATACCACATACATTAACATTTTAATTTTTTAGGTAGACATATATATGTCTATAAATATATACTGCTTCATATATATATGTATATCAAAGGTAATATATAATGTGTCATACACATCCATATATTTAAAATAACTATCTGCATTGAAGTAAAAATTACAACTTAAATATGACCCCATTTCAAATTATGTGTTAGATTGGATATAATATGTACTTGAGTTTGAATTTCTTCAGCCAGTGGTGTACTTTGTAAAGATAAGGAAAACAAAGAATAACCCAGTTTTGATTGCTCCATCTAGCTCAGTAGTTTATGACCTTGTATTCCTGCAACATTTTCCAGAAAATGCTCCTAGTATGGTTCAGTCGTGGTTCAGCATTTAATTTTCCATTTGCAAATGAGAAATATTTTCAGGTGACAGGAACATCATCTACAAAAGGACAAAACCAATGTCTCAAATTCATTTTATGATGCAACTGCATCCTTTATGTCCAATAGCAACCGGTCTGAGATGAAAGATCTTGCAGACCATTAAGTTCCATGCATTTTCCCTGAATCAGCACAAATTCTCCAGCACAGGTGTTTCTGTAATTATGATACATTGGGAAAACTCTCTGTGTTCAATGGCCCTCAGACTCACACTTCCACCTCATCAGTCACATGTCAGCCGAACTCCACCCTGTGCCCCGAATCTCTGGTGTCATTAAGAAGCTGCAAACTTCAGAGGGCAGATTTGCAGCTGTGATGTATAATACAGAACATTTCATGAAAAATGTATGAATGTGAGATTTTTTTTCCTAATACTTTCTCTGTAGCAATCTGCCAGAACCATAACCATCCAGACATGTTTATTATAGAGATTTTTAAAAGAGGCTTTCATTACTCTTTGCAATGTGATGTTCCCTTGTTATTTCATAAACACTCCATTGATATTCTTTCTGCAACAAAATGCTATAACCCCAGGAACACAGCTGCTCCTTGCCAGTGAAATCTATATTTTCAATCACAGTAGTTTTACCTTGATAGAACTGTACTCTTTAGCACACTTCCTGATTTGCTAACTCAAGCCAAGTAGCTTATGTTTACTTAAGAAGAAACCAAGAGGTGTAAGCAGATTTGGAATGCCTGGATGATCAGACAACTCTTGAAAACTATTTAAGTGAAGGATATGATGATGTTTTGAGTTAGTGGAATTCAGAAAGAAATAAGATACATGGAATGTTTAGCATGCTTGTTATTTTCTCTAAACTCCACTAGTTCTTAGTGCTTATCTTATTCCAGATTGTTTTTTAATTATTACTTTTCTTATATATGTTCATAAATTTAGTACTTTAATCTCTTTGAGGCAATGAGTACATTATTTATATACTTGTGCTTGCGAATCTGTGGTATGTATTCCTATGCTTCCTTCACTTTGCCCCTGCCTCCCTCTCTTGCTTCCTTCCATACTTCATTTTTTTCATGAACTGCCTCTTGTTCACCCCAACGAGTGAGACACTTTTCCAACTGATTACTGATAGAATGCTCTCCCAGACTTTATAGCAATGTTGCTTACTTATTTATGACTGGCATTTAAAATTACTAGCTAGATTCAAATAGAGTTTCATCTCTTGAAAAGAGGAAATGTAAATGTAGATATACATTTCACACAACTGCAATAACATAACAACATATCCTTGTTATCAACAAGCATATCCATTTAGTCGGTGTGAAATAAAAACTTCAAGTTATATACAATTGTCAGTAAATGACACAGCAAGAAGCAATATGCAAAGTTTGAGTTCATTTATTTTTACTTGTATTTTTCCTTTCTAGGAAGGAAGGCCAATAAAGTGATGGTAAATTTGATAATGAAAATATTCAGGAAGCAACACATACCGAAATATATACACGCTTCACTTAAAACAAATTCACATGTGCTCTAATTCAACTGCAGCGTGCTGAAAGTAGAGCTCTGCAAGATGTTTTAAAAACGGTTTCACTAGTTCAGAAGTACGCTCCCTAAGTGACACAACAGAACCCATTGTCAGGGGCTAGAAACAGCAAACAAAAAAAAAAGAAAGAAAAGAAAAGGAAAAGCTAAAATCTACTCTTCTTTGAACCACTGACTTCAAGGCAGGAGAGCTTTTTTCCATAGGATCTTGAATTTGAAACCCATCCCACACGGTGGCTCAGAATGGACCATAGTTCCAAATCTAAGGGATCAATGCCCACTTCCCATCCATAGTACCAGACACTCATGTGGTGTATAAACATACATGCAGGCAAAACACCCACATATGCAAATAATAAAATAAACATTGATTTTTAAATAAAGTATTTTTGACATTTGTACCCCAACAGAAGTCACATGTCCACATATGTAATGATCATAATAAAAGATGATTTCTATCTGTGGTTACAGCATAGTGACTTATTGTAGAAGGCTTATCAGGACTGCCTTTATCAGAACATTGATTAGTGATGCCAACCTTTGGATTGGTAAAGATAAAAAAGAATGATTATCATGTACCTGAGTCTACCAGATAAACAAGCAACAAAAAATGATGCATTAACCACTTGCTAAATGCCATCATTGTTTCTAATGGCACTATGGCATGAATATAGTTAGGAATGTTGGAGTTTATATATTTTATTGTTCTAGATTGCCGTGTAGCTGTTATGGCTGTTATGAGCTCAGTTCCTTATGGAAATTATTCTATTGAATCCTCCAAAGAAACCTTTGAGATGGGATTTATAATGTCAGTTTCACATGCCACAAACCTTAAATTTTAAAGGCACTCTCACCAGACAATTTTCACTTTTGGCAAGCTTGTGAAAAGTTTGTGCATGACTATTACACCACACATATGAATATTTTCAGGATATTTTATCATGGGATCTTGTACAAACAATTCAAATTTGATTTTCAAATTATTGTTTAAATGATTTGAAGGTAACATTGGAAAAAGAAAGTCCTTTTATTGCTTCTAAACATATATTTAATATTATTCTTATGATCATTTAATCAATTTAGCAATATTTTTCTAAATTAGCATTTCTTTAAAGTATAGTACAGAATAATGCAATGATTATTAGATTATATAATTCCACATTTTATCTATATATACTTCTAACAGATGCAAACAGATTTGCAGTACCTAAAAGAGGAAAACTACATTATAGAAAATTAGAATGTGGTTACAGCAGGTTGTAAGTAGCCTTTTCTATTGCATAGAAGAATTTCATTTTCCCTCATCAGTCATCAACTAAGCATAGTGATCTTAGTTAGCTTCATATGTTTTCTGATATCTTGAGTTAGTTTCTTTTCTGTCTCAGAATTTCATCATTCTTCTTTTAGGGGTGTGCAGGGAATAGGGGAGGAAGTACTGGGAATCAAAACCAGAACCTCACCCTGGGACAGGCAATTATTTCACTACTGAGCTATGCCAAGTGGTAGCAAGAAATACCTGTAAGTCTTAAAGAGTATGGTGAAGTACAAAGACCATGGAATGGCTGCTTGCATCTTGAATACCTACAATGAGGCTCATAAGGGACTTTAAGTAGTAAGCATAGTGATCTACTTAGAGAAACCAAACATGCTTCAAACATAAAACTTGGTCTTTCTGGCTCCCTGAACAAATCATAAAACTATATGAGATAATAGACTTTTTCTTTATTCAACATCTTATATTGTTCAATTTTCTTCATTTAAAAAAAATCCAGTTCCTCTATTTCCTGGATGCATGCTTTTGGTTGAGAATTTTGTAATCTAGAATAATAACTCATCATGGAGCTGTGAAGATTGACTTGTGATGCTAGATACCATAGGCCTGACAAACAAAAATGCTCACTGAGTTTAAACTGTTGTCTGTCTCCATGGTGACTACTGTAATTACTAGGAACCTCAGATGAATTCTGTTTCTTAAAATACATAATTCTAAAGCTGTTATCATTCTCCTAACAAACATTAGATTTGTGAGACATGGAAGAGGAACATAACACTTAAAATCTCCTTTATTATTACCTTGTGAGTAAGTGTGTATACAATGCATGAATATGTGTTTAAGCACAGTGTCATGGTACATGTGTGGTCAGACAACTTGCAAGAGTCATACCTCTAATTTCATCAAGGATGCAGGGATAGAATTTATGTTATCTTATTTGGAAAACTAACACTTTTGCCCTCTGAACTATCTTGCTGGACTACACTTTTAATACAAAACATAGCCAAAATACTGATATGTTTTCAAACAGTTAATTGTAAATATATTATTGTTGAGGGAATTTATGTAAATTACATACTCAATATGTGCTGTTTGGCTGACTATATTGGATTTATAAGAATTGCACTGATTAATCCTCTCAACTTGAAAATGCAATTTATGAAAAATGAGTATTCAAAATAATTATAGTATTAATAAT
Source organism: Peromyscus eremicus (assembly GCF_949786415.1). Lineage (NCBI taxonomy): Eukaryota > Metazoa > Chordata > Mammalia > Rodentia > Cricetidae > Peromyscus > Peromyscus eremicus. The sequence continues at coordinate 41,630,835 of NC_081433.1, forward strand.
GCAAATATGGGTAGCTTGTTGATTTTCAGCTAAAGTTTATAATCTCAAATACATGGAGTTTTGATCTGTTTAAATGAAATTCGTTAATCCACATTTAGAGTAGGGCTCTAATATGGTTCACTTGGGTTGAAATGATTTATTTGCCATTAATCTTTGTCAATTTTCTCTCGTCTACTGTGAGTATTCTCTTTTCGTTTTCACTTTATCGACACTTCATAAATATGTTAAATATGTCAAGTTGTTTCAATAATAGGTTTTATTTGTATTTTATTTTTATTTAAATAAATAAATTAATATTTTTAAATCCAGCATTGAATAATAAAGTTTCTTTTTGAAATGATATGTTTTAAAACAGAGATTTTACAATATGTATGTTAGCTCAACTATTATAGTAGAGTCTTCTAAGTTTGACTTATATGAATATAATTCTTTATGATGTTAGGATGTGTCTGAATTATATTGTTCTGTTTTTTTGAAAGAGGACTAGAAAAACATGACTCTGAGAAATTAAACCAATTCATTTAGCAACTTCAAATATAAGACATTATTTTAATGAGTATATAATAAATGAATAATTTTATTCTTTCACGAAACATTGATTTTTTAGAAGTATGTTGTCCTAAATAATTTTACCAGGAAATGCACCATAACTTAATTTCTTGTTACTGAAATTTTGCTCATGGAATTAGTCATTTACTACAAAATGGCTAAACAGTCCCACAACTCAGCACAGGTTAAAGTGAAGCAGAAGATATAGCTATCAATCTGCATTATATGGCTCTATTTTAAGAGCAAACTATTGTGTTTTTAGTACCACCTGCAGCGATGATCTGACTGAGCATGACAACTTAATTTTACGGTTTTTCAGGGCAGAGTTATTGTAATCAACAACAACAAAAGGTGGTAAAATGAATTTTTCTCACTACTATTACTGATTTAAAAAAATCATTAGTTTTATTTTTACCTCTAGCCAAAGATACCACTGCCTTCCTGATATCATATAGAGAAAATAAATTTTCAGAATACTATATAATTTGGTTAAATGATAGAAATAAATACTTTTACATGCTGAGATTTGAGGCACAAACTACACTATATAGCCACACAAACAAAATATTTCTTTATTTCTAATATAATGGGTGATATTAAATGAAATTCATGAAATATAGTAAGATTAAAAAGTTGTAAGATGTTTTATAAAGGACTAAGGTAATCAAAATTCTAAAAATATCATAACACAATTTCTTTGCCATTAGCTAAAATTTATTGAGATGCATTAAATAGATAGATGATAGACAGGTAATTTTAGATTTTATGTATATATATATATATATATATATATGTTTACATATATATGTATATGTATAAGATACACACACATATATAAATCACAGATAGATAGGAAGAATATCATTTCAAAATGGTAAATGAAAATTTCCTTAAAATTATAGAATCAAATTAGTGTTGCTTGCCATCTAATACATCAATTTCTGCTGGGTAAAGTGTCATATTACTCATGATCTGAAGTTCACAATTTGAGGATAATGGTCTAAGTCTCTTTTGTAACATGTCTGCGAGTTATTGTAAGTAATTATGGTGTGTCTCAGGTATATCAAAAGTAATTTTAATAAATATTACACTCTATTTAGAAAACCTCTTATTTACTATTTATGTATTCACTATTCTTTTGGATAATAATAATTAGTCTTACTATTTAAATCACACATAATTTACAACCTGGTATCTTAGACAAAGGAAATTGCATCCTAGACAGGCTAGGTTAATCATGTACTTTCATATCCAAAAGGCTAATGGGACATTTGTATGTATAAGCTTGCATGTGATTGACACAGAGCAAGAAATTTGACTATAAATAACAATATACACTTCTGTAATTTACATTTTTAAGTATGCCAAATAAATAGTAAGACATCTGCAAAGATTCTGTGCTATGATTTTTTGAAAATTTCTTGAACAATATCTGGAGAACCGATGGTTAACTATTTGTGTGTAGTATTTGAAATGAATGAACTACTCCTATAAATATCAACAGTGTAACAGTGTACAATTTGTTCTAGTATTGAAATAAATACTACATTAGCAATACATAAAGCAAATAAGTACATAAAATACACATGATTTAAAAATGATGCTTTACTTTCTAGGATACTGATGTTGAAACCAAATAATGTAGAAGTAAAACACCATCACTGGACGGTGTCATGAATGGCATAGTAAGTTACAATATCTGATTTTCCTATAGGAGATGTGAAGATATGATTGCTAAATTTCCATTCACTCTTCAGAGAAAGTGAACAATTGCAAGGTGATTAGAGATTCAGAATACAAATAAAATACCTTTATATTCCTAGGGCATCCCTCTAAAATCTACTATCAAAACATAGCTGAAATAGGATACATATTTATGTTTCAATAGGTCAACATTTTAGTAAAGAAATATTTGATTCCTGAATGGACCAACATAGTCAATGAAAATAGAGTCTCCTTAGTAGACAATCACCAGGAAGGAAATGATCAGCTTTTAATTAACCTGAAAAAGTGTGTTTCATGCAGGAAGCTCAGGCTTTGTAAGGATAATGCATATTTCAAGTCTATAAAATGGTTATGAAACAGAAAGTAATTAATGTGATCATAATTATCAAGGGGAAATTTAAGATATATTTAGAATTTAAACATATCTTTCAAAATATTAAATATTCTTTTCCTGTAGATTGTTAGTGTATAAGGAAATAAAATGTATATAACTATCATAACACCCTGTGATTTAACATATAAGAAGGAGATAAATGAAGTTTTAATTTTCAGTAAAATGTACGAAGAAAAACTGGGAATTTTTGCCTATTCCTCCTTGTTTTAGAGCTTACAATAGAATGTGAGTCATTTTTATGCTTAACAAATTGCTATACCATTTTTCTAAGCATGGATCAACTTCAAATATCTTATCCTTTTCACTCTCAATGTCATAGAATATTTTGGAGTATTCCTTTAAAGTGAAGGCTTTTTCAGCGTCACTTCCTCTGGGACAACTTCATCTTTTTTTATAACCATTTTCTCCATTCATGTTGGTCTTTGCCTCAGCAAGTTCCTCCGGCTACATATTCATTGTATCTTGAATGGCAGCAATGCCCAAATTCTGGGGTCAGCTGTTTCTAGTGCAACTCTGCTCCACACAGGTTCAATTAGAATTTTAGTGCCAGCATTTACTCCTGTCTCTCCACTGCCTTTTTACTTTTGCTGATCTGTTTCCTCTCATTTTTATCAAATTTCTTAAAATGTATGTAAGACAGTGAGGGAACACACAGCCACAAACATTGTTTGCATATTACTTGAATAACAGACTCTGGTTGACAAATCATATGCAAAATATGAAAGACAGAACATTCCTGGTTGATTACTACAATTTTTGTTGTTACTTATTTTGTATGGTTATAGAGATTAAATCCAGAGTCTTTTTTATGCTGGTTAAACAATCTACCATTGATTCATATGCTACCACACTTCATTGATCAAGATGCTTATCTGTTATTGGGTAACAGTGAGAGGATTGGTAACTTAATTTAAACAATAACAGTGGGGAATCTGATTGTATTTTACTAGGTTATTGTACTTAAATTCAGTAGATTCTAATCATACATAGTGAACACCAACTGAAATTTGATTTAATATATGAAAGTTACAGGTATTGTTTGATAATTTACATCATAGTGTTTCATAATGTTTTGTTCTTGATCTGTTTTTAGAGGAAGTTTCTTGCACATTTATATAGATTTTATAGATAACCTCTAGTATATCTGTAAGTATAGATAACTGCTTTAAAGCCTTTAAATATTGTTTCTGTCTTCACTCAAATATTGGTGTCCTTAACCAGATGGAAACTTTTGATTTTCGTAAGGTCCCATTTTTCAATATGGGTGTCCCTTTCCCTATTCCCTAATTTCTCTCTTAGAAGGTTCAGGCTTCCAGGTCTTATATTGAGGTTATTCGGGTTTTTTGTTGTTGTTGTTGTTTTTTATTTAATTTTTCAGGCTGTTTTACGTATTTGAGCCTTTTGTATTTCTAGATTTTTTTTCCTTTATGACAATAGATTTGTTTTATACACTATATTCTAATTACAGTTATTCCTCCCAGTTCCTCACTACCTCCACTCCTATCTGGGACAACCTCATTCTGTCTCTCCTGTTAGAAAACAGACATTTTAAAGATTCTTTTCAATGTATGTGAAGAATTGCTTTGGACTTTTGATAGGAACTGCAGCGAACTTGGAGATTACTTTTAGCATGATGGCAATTTTCACAATATTAATTCTTCCAAAAAGGGAACATGCAAGAATAAGTAACTTCTTCAATGTTTTTCTTATCTTCCTTGATTAGATTTTTTCTAAGATATCTTAAACTTTATTTAGGTTATTGTGAAGGATGTTGCTTTTCTGATATCTTACTCTGTGTGTTTGTCATTTGCACATAGGAACAATACTATTTTTATGTGTTAATTGTGTATCCTGGCACTCTGCTGAATGTATTTATCAGCTATAGGAGTTGATTTTTTTTTTTTAGGGGGAAAGGTAGTTTTATGTAAACTTGACACAAGCTAGAGTCATCAAAGAGGAGGGAGAAATTTTTCCCATTGAGGAAATATCTCTGTAAGATCAGGTCTTAGAAAAGGCTGTGAAGCATTTTCTTAATTAGTAATTGATGAGGAAGGGACTAGCGTATTGTAGATATTGTAGATGGTGAAACCCTTGGACTAGTGGTCCTGGATTCTATACAAAAGCATATGAACAAGCCATGTGAACAAGACAGTAAGCAACACCCCTCCAAGGTCTCTCTGTATTAGGTCCTCCAGGTTCCTGTCCTGTTTGAGATCCTGTACTGACTTCCTTTGATGATGAACTGTGACAAGCCAAACAAGCCATTTCTTCTCCCAAGTAGCTCTGTGCATGGTGTTTCATCATGGCAATAGAATGCCTGACTAAGTCAGGGAGTCAGTCATTAAGAGGTATAATATAGAGAATCGTATCATCTGCAAATAAGATTAACCTTTTAACTTGCATATTTTCTCTCATTTGTGGTTCCAAGTTATGCACTTCCCGGTGTGAGTATATAACCTGGAGTAACTCTAAAAGACAGGTAAGTAAAAAGATACCAAGGAGTGGTAGGGTAGGCCAAGGTGTGTGGCACTTGAGAAGGGAATGGCATAATACAAATAATATGAAGGCAGTGAATGATAAAGATGAGGGAATTTAACTGGAGAGAAGAGAGAGACATTGATACAGGAAAGGCAAAAGATGTAAAAATAATACCAAGGATGATTGAAAAAGCCACAAGAAATTAATTTTTATTCACCCAAAATTATATATAATGCATATAAGTCTATGTGTATACATATACATGTATAGTTTAAGTGAATTTATGCCAAATGAGTGCCTAAGTATCTCCACAAGTCTCGGACACTACCTAAAAAAACCTAAGAATAAGGTGTGAGAAATTCCACTTTGAATTGTTTGTCAGGAGAGTCCATGACTCCTGTAATAATATAGATAATTGCTGTTGACCTTGGTGACCTTGCAGGGTTTGAAGCTAAATCTGTATACATGAAGATACATTGCTCTTTGAGCACAGGACTCAGAGTCTTAACTAGCGTAACTGGAAACCCTCCTTCCTCCCTGAGAAAAAAACCTTCATAGTACTGAAGTTACTATGCAACCTGATAAAGGACGGAAGAAATAACCAGTACTACCTAGTATTGTCACCTATAAATCACAACAAAGATCAGTTTGCAAGATATTCATAAAGAAGAAATAATGCCACCAACAACTTCATTGTAACCAACAATTCTCCAATTGGATTAATGTCCTATATTCTCTGATTGAATCTGAATGAATCATATACACATAAACATATATATGTAAATATATGTATATATATATATTCACAAGGGACTTACTATCCTTATATATATTATGCACATAAGACTAAATGGACTGATTTTTTATCTATATATTTATATTATATAAAATATATAATTTATATACTTACATATCACACACATATGTATGTATGTATGCATGCATGTTGTATGATATTTTGTTTGTGTTCTGATAAAGATTTCCTGGAGATCAGAGGGTTGGTTCTATCCACTAGTTAATGTAAGGATTCTGTCCTTAATTACATCATCAGCCTGCGACGGCATCCCAGCCTTAAAAGTGGGTAGGCCCTCTGTGTGTCCCTCTCTTTCCTTCCCGCTCCTTCCTTTCATCTGTCCTCCCCTCACTCCCAATAAAGCTCTAAAAAGGTAACCATGGCTATGATTCCTCCTATCAGCACTCTCCTTTGCCAGCATGGCCACTGTGGGAGGTGGCCAGCCACGAACATAGTGCCTTTAACCACCAGTTAACCATGGAGGCCAGGCAGTGTGGCTCAATCCTTTAATACTGGTACTTGGGAGGATCATGCCTTTGGCACTTGGGAGGATCATGCCTTTGATCCCAGCACATAGGAGGTGGAGACAAGATCTCACTCCCCCATTGGATCTGAGAGTTTGTAGAGGTAAGAAGTCTCCAGCAGCTGGCTACTCTGCTTCTGATTTTTCAGCTTTTACCCTCAATATTTGACTCTGGGTTTTCATTGTTAAGACTAATTATGATTGTGCTTCATCAGGTGTCCAACTTTTGGGGGACCAATTCACAACAAAAACAAACAAACAAACAAAAAACAGCTTTCCAATGGCTTTGTAGCAACTGGCACATTCTGGAGCTCCAGTAGTGTGGTGATAATTTATTTGTATGTTAATAAAGTATGCCTGGAAACCAGAGGAAATAGCAAGCCATTTTAAGTAAACAAAGAAGTTAGGCAGTGGTAGCCCACACCCTTAATCCTATCACTTAACAGGCTACACTAGGGAACAGAGCCAAGCATGGTGATACATGCCTTCAATCCCAGTACCAACCATAGAGATCTGGAGGTCTGTACAGACAGACAGTAAAAGAGCTGCATAGGAAAAGGAAGTGAGGTACCTGGGCTAAGAGCCAATGAAAGGGCAGAAGAGCAAGGCAATAAAAGACTGGGTAGACAGGAAGTCATGACATTTGGAAGCTGCAGAGTTGTTGAGGTAGGTAGGCTGGTGGCTGTCACTATTTCCCTAATCTAAGGCTTTCACTCCTGTGTTTGGCTCAGTGTATTTTATTTAATAAGACCATTTAGAAATTCGTCTACACAATGGGGCCTCCCACTGGAGTCACTCAGCGCCTTGCTGGCTATGTTTTCCTTTCTTTTTCCCCTAAACCTCTGAGCAAGTTTGGGATTTTTCTGTTGCAGCCTCTCTGCAGCAAACCCCACACACATTTGGGCTCCAAAGGCTGCTGGAGTTAGCCATTTTCACACATTCCCCCCTGCAGATGGCTGGCTCTTTGTTTTCTTCTCTCCCAGTGGGTTGTGGGCTTTTCTTGAACCCTCTCCTTAGGCTGCTGCCACACTAGGTATCTCCCTTGGCATATGCATTTGGGCTTCTATTGTTCTACCCAACAGCAGTTAGTCTCATACTTCACCATCATCTTCACTGTCATTGTGGGCAGATTTGGTGAGGCAATTGAGAATTCTTTAAGGGGTAAATTAGATAAAAAAAGAAAAAGAGAGCTGGGCGGTGGTGGTGCACGCCTTTAATCCCAGCACTCGGGAGGCAGAGCCAGGCGGATCTCTGTGAGTTCGAGGCCAGCCTGGGCTACCAAGTGAGTTCCAGGAAAGGTGCAAAGCTACACAGAGAAACCCTGTCTCGAAAAACCAAAAAAAAAAAAAAAAAAAAGAGAGAGAAAGAGAGAGAGAGAGAGGGTTTTTTTTCTCCACATTAAAAAATTGGAAACACTATTGGAAATAGTTAGGTCTCTGTATAATTACAAAGTGCATGGTTTAAAAATGGAATAAATAAATGAAGGGATAATCAACTTAACTTGGATTGACATAAAGTTAATTATCATTTTGATAATTTTATTATCAGTTTGATAATTCTTGGTTCATCTGTAAAAATAATACTTGATATGAGTGTCAATATACAGGCCTTAGAAAAAGTTACAACAAAAAATAATGCTATTTGACTGCTAAGTTACAAGATTCAAAAGATATTCAAAGTTGGAGAAATTTAAAGGAGAACCAGCCTTGACATTACATTATAAAATTAGAGAGGAACAGCCCAAGTTTTTCAAATAACCAACCTTAATTTATTCAGTCACCTTACAGTCAACTGCCAAATGACAAATATACCCAAGGCTGTGTAAGAGCTGACTGGATTCCTATGAAAACATTATATTTTAGGAGGTTTAAGGAAGAAATAGTCTCATATTGTATGCATTCACCTTTTGTGAAGCAGATATTAAATTCATGGTCAACTAGTAAGAAAATTGTCCCACAAGACTGGAAAGAATTGGTTACAGCAGTATTGGAGCCTGGTCCTCAATTGCAGTGGAGGACATAGTGAAAAGATGAAGCTAAAGCCATTAACAATGAAGTAGGGCTAGAGAAATTGAAATCTCTCAAGACCAACTTCTTGGAGAGGGGGATGATTCTGATGCACAAAGACATTCTCTTTATGATGACCACACCCTGGCTCTATGCCATGCAGCAGCTTTGAATGCTTAGGACAGAATTGAAGAAGTCAGAAAGAGAACTGAGTCATTTACTAAAGTTATACAGGGCCCAAAAACCTTCACTAATTTCTTAAAAAGATTGACTTGAGCTGTAAATAGAATGATACCAAATCCAGAAGCTAGACAAATAATAATTGAATCTTTGGCTTTTGGAACTGCTAATTCACAATGCAAAAGGGTAATTAGGCCTTTAAAGGCAATATCAATACCTATAGAGGAATAAATCTGAGATATAGTCAATATTGAATCTCATAACCATGATGGTGTTTGGATAGGAGAGATGATTTCCAGAGGCTTGAAGAAAAAAACAAAATGTTAAGTGTTTTAATTGTGGCAAACAAGGTCACCTAAAAAGGGATTGTAGACAGGGCATTCCTAGAAACAATGTTTTTTTCTAGCAATAATCCAAACAAAAAGCCCCTCCTTTCTGGAGCATGCAAAAGGTGTGGCAAAGGCAGACACTAGATCAATGAATGCAGATCAACATAAGACACACAGAGTAACCTTTTGCCTTCTGGAAATTCCTTGGGGGGTCTCTCACAAGCCCCCATGATAAATTTGGTTCAGTCATTCACTATGGGGGAAACTCCTTTCCAGAGCAATTAAAGGACCTAAAGCTTATTTAAAACAAAACAAGGAGGCTGTTTTCTTGGTGAGGGGATGGGGGAAAGGGCAGCTAGCCCATCCCTGAGGCTCCAATGGCTTGGGGGAGGGGCACAGGATGTGCCCCCCAGGGCCTAGGGGTTAGGGACCTGGTCTACCCAGTCTGGAGATGAGGCCTTACCTGTTCTCAGTTGGTGCAGGGTGTGCTTATGTCTCTGATTTTCACTAGTGTCACAGTGGGCTGTTTTCTTGGTGAGGGGGCAGGGGAAGGGGCAGCTAGCTCATCCCTGGGGCTCCAATGGCTTGGAGGAGAGGCACAGGATATGCCCCCAGGGCCTAGGAGCTAGGGACCTGGTCTGCTCATTCTGGGAGTCCAATCAATGAGAGAGAGGAGGAATTCTATGAATAAGAGATATCAAGACTATGATTGGAAAAAGTACAGAGACAACTAGCCAAACTAGTGGAAACACATGAACTGTGGACCAATAACTGAGGAGCCCTCATGGTAGTGGACTGGACCCTCTAGATAAGTGAGAGAGTTGTTTAGCTTGAACTGTTTAGGGGGCCCCGAGGCAGTAGGATCAGGACTTGTCCCTAGTGCATGAGCCTGCTTTTGGGAACCCAGTGCCTATGGTGAGGCACTTTGCACAGCCTTGATGCAGGGAGAAGGGGCATGGACCTGCTTCAACTGAATATACCAGGCTCTTCTGGCTCCCCAGGGGAAACCTTGCCTTGGAAGAGGGGTGGGTTGGAGGAAATGCTGAGGTGTGGGAGGAAGGAAGACAGGGGAATCTGTGGATGGTATGCAAAATGAATAGAAAAATCTCTTAATAAAAATAAATAAATAAAACAAAACAAAACATATGGCTCTGGATGATAGGACAGCTTTAGAAAATAAAAGAAAAATTTCAGGAGAAATCATAAATCAAAATTGATAAAGATTATATTTGAGCAAGAGAGACCTCTTAATTAAAAGAGGTGAGATTTCATCAAACAATGTGACCACTTGATCTAAACTAACAAATGCTTTTCATTTGATCAGATATAATTTACAAAAAGGGAAACTCCCAAAAGTTAAGGTTGGGGAGGGTTTTGTTTTTGTCTTTCCAGGAAAATAAACACAACCATCTTGAGGAATTAAAAGACCTTTGGACAAATAAGCATCCAAAGAAGAAGAGAGAACTATTTGGAAAAAAATTACCAAGAAATGGAATAATCTGATCTGGTCAATCTCTGAAGTCTCCAAAAAGATAATGGGTCCCTACAATGACAATTCCATCTGGACTTTGGTAATGTCACCAAGATGACAAACACTACCTAAAGATTGGTTTGGGACTCTAAACTGCTCAGGACAATTCAAAGGGGCTGGCTGAAATGATCCAGCCTCACAGACTACTCTAGCCAGGACTTGAGACAGTCCCTGCCCTGTCCCATTACACAGCTAGTTCTCCCAGGACTTGACAATTATCACAATTTTTTTTTCATGGTCCCTTAAAGAAGCCATCACCCCTACACAGCAGGAAATAATTTTAAAAACATGATGCCTACATTCTCAAGAGGTGGGGTGGGTAGTTTTGGGTCATTAAATATATTATGGATATTTTTCATCATTTAGGAAATGGGTTACAAATTGTTATTGGTAACAGTGAGGAGAAAAGCTTAACAAAGGACATTAGATTCAAGGATCTTAATCTAAAACAAAAAAGGGGATATAGAAATAGGTTAAAAATAGATTATTGAATCTATTTTTAAATAGCAACTACTATTTTTAAATATTTTATATTGACTTTGATTTTTATATATTGATACAAATTCAAAGTTATTTTTGTTATACTAGATATTTTATTGAAATGATAGGATAAAAGGTTGCTTATTGAATCTACTTTTAAACAAAAAAAGCAACTGCTTGTTTTAAATATTTTACATTGGTATGATTTTTATATATTGATACAAATTTAAGATTATTTTGGTTAAAACTATTTTACATACATTTCTACTCTTGTTCAAGGTATTGTACCTGTATCTAACAATGTAATGTAAATTTTTAGTCATTGAAAGTTATTATTACAAACTATTTAAGATAATAAAGAAATGCAGGTTAGTAGTTAGTCACCCATTTCAATAAAACTTGTAGTCATGTTAGGTATGCTTTCAAGGTCAAACAATGATATATTTTAGATAGACAGGTGCTCTTCAAACACTTCAGAGATCTACAGAATATGGCATTAAAGATGTTTTAATAACATACTTTTTTATGAAAATGATACATGTCTGCTTCTGACAGCACCAATCTACTTCAGAGAAGATGATGGACACTGAAGAAACTCCATATGGAGTTTACTTTCTTTGTGGTAAAAGTTAGCCACTGAGCAAAAAACTGCCATTGTTTTAACTGCTGACAGTATACTGTCCAAATTGGACAAGCAGGACAGAAAAGAAAGTGACTGCCCAACTTTGCCAAGACAAAGTAAGACAGTTCTTCAAAAACCCTGCTTCACAGAAAAGACTGTCAGATATTCTAGGCCTGTAGGCAGAAGATGGATGCTCCAACATAACAGAAGAATCTTAAATGACTGTCCAGGCAGCCAGCTGTTTCTGTCATTTCTTATTTTTAGAAGTTATTTGCTCTACACTTCCTATTTACTCAGGTAATATTATATCCTTTTAGGTCTCTGATGGAGTTGAAGACTAGATAGTTATTGTTATAGTTTTCTTTTACCAGATTCAGGAAAGAACCCCAATAAAGAGGAAAAAAAGTGTGTAAGGTTGATAAAAAGATAGTTTGGGTTAGCAATGCAAGTTAGGATAAAAAGAGAATTAAACACTTTGGACTCACCAAAATATGATAGATAACGGAGTTATTTCTCTGAATTTGTCAAATGCTAATGGAGTAGGCAATATTAATGTAATTATTGCCTGTATATATTTATATATATACTTACTCTCCTTATTGTATATATTTTTTTCTATGTTGGTTAAAACCTTCACTTTTTGTTTGGAGAAAAAGGGGTAAATGTTGTGTGATATTTTGTTTATGTTCTGATAAATAAAGCTTGCCTAGAAATTAGAGTGTGGAGCTAGTCACTAGTTAATCACAGAAGCTAGGCAGTGGGGGCACACATCTTTAATCCCAGCACTTGGGAGGATAATGCCTTTGATCCCACCACTCAGGAGGAGAGGACAGGAATGTAATGTGGATGGAAAGAGGATCTCTCCCGCCCCCGAGTAGGGTCTGAGATTTTGTAGAGGAAAGAAGTTGCTGGCTGCTCTGCTTCTCTGATCTTTCAGCTTTCATCCTCAATATCTGACTCTGGGTTTTTATTGTTAATGTTAATTAGGAATGTGCTTCATATGTATATGCCACATTATGAGGAAGAAAGAGAAGAGGAGAAATGATTCAGTTAGATTTTGATTTTAAAATTCAATAAGAAAAATTTGATTTCTTTCTTTCTTACGTATGTACCTTTTATCTCTTTCACTTGCCTTACTGATGTAGCTAGGACATCAAGTATTGTGCTAAATAGGAGGAGAGAGAGAGTATATCACTATGTCAAAGTCTTGATTCTAGTGGAAAGCTTTGAATTAAGAATGATGCTTGCCATGAACTTGCTGTGTATTGTCTTTATTATGATGAGACATGCCCCCTATATCCACTAATTCTCCTGGACTTTCATCAGGAGGGATGTTGGATTTTGTCAAAGACTTTTTCTGCATATGCTATCATGATTCTGTGCTTGTAGTATTTGTATGAAGTGGATTCAATATCATTTTTTACACATAATTAGCCATCCATTCATCTCTGGGATGAAGTCTACTTAATTACAATATATAATCCTTCTTATATGATCTTAGGTTGTTTACAAGTGTTGAGATTTTTACATTTATGCTAATCAGAAATTAGCCTTTAATTTTTATTCTCTCTCTCTCTCTCTCTCTCTCTCTCTCTCTCTCTCTCTCTCTGTGTGTGTGTGTGTGTGTTTTCTGGCTTTGATTTGGGAAATATTATTCTTTAAATGTGGAATGCACTACATTTCTACTTCTATTTTGTTGGATATTATGGGTCTATTAAATTATTTGCTTTATATTGATTTAAATTTAGTAGATTTTATTTTAATTTGAATTTTATCTCTCTGCTATCTTTCTCACTTTCTCTCTCTCTCTCATGAGCTATCTGTTTTGGTTAATAGAACTAGGTTCATCAATCTTGTTAATCATTTGAAAGAACCAGCACCTCATCTCACTGACTCTCTCTCTCTCTCTCTCTCTCTCTCTATATATATATATATATATATATATATATATATATATATATATATTCATATTCTTTTCTATTTTATAATATAAACCATGGTTTTAATAATCTCTTCCATTCTACGTTTTTGGGTATAGATTGTTATTATTTTGCTAGGCCTCCATGTGATACAATAATTTAATTATTTGAGAAATCTCACATTGTTTGATATAGGCCAAAAAAAGTGCTTTAAATCTTTAAATGTCATCTTATGACCATTTTCATTGTATCCATATCCTGACATGTTGTTTTTATGTTTCTTTACTTCTAGGAATTTATTTGTATAAATATATATATTTTCTACTTTAATTATACACACACACACACACACACACACACATATATATATATATATACACAAATAAAAAAATAAATTTCTTAGCCCATTTAAAATTTAGTGATGTCTAACTTCCAGCAGTTTATGTAGGTTCTCTTATTTCTGTTGCTGTTTATATGAAACTTTAATCAATTGTGGTCTGATAGAATGCAGGGTATGATTTCAGACTTTCTTTGTATGTGCAGTTTATTTGGGAGAACTGTGCTTGGGTTGCTGAGAATGTATTTCTTAGTGTGGGGGAAATGTTTCATAGATGCCTGTTAAGTTCATTTTATTTTTTATTAATTCTAGACTGTTTTTCTTTAGTATTATTCCATATGACATTTTCATTTACAAATATGAGGTATTAAAATCACCTTATTGTCACTGTGTTAGGGGTCAATCTGTGGTTTTAAATGTTAATGTCTTTGTTTAGTATATCAGTAAATAGATCTTTTCATGGACAGTGTTCATACATTTTCCACATTGGATTGCTCATTTTCTTTTCTTTTTTCTTTGTTTGCCATCTGATTTTGTGTTGAAGCCTGTATTTGAATATTTAGCTCAATGGAAAATAGATGGACAGTCCTTGTAGAACAAACTAATACAAGATGTAATAATACATAAGGATGAGAATGACACAAGGAAAACTCATTTCTTGGTCTGCAAACAAAGTAATTAGAAGTAGAAAGTTGCATCTATAAAGTAGCAACGTCAAAAGCATTTGCTTTCCAGCTGATCTTTTGTTTCTGTTGGAGGCTGGCTGTGCTGAGACATGACCAAAGATATTCTCAGGTACTATTTTTCTGGTGTTTTGTCTAGGTATGAACAAAGTATTTCTAATTTTTTCAGGATGTGTGTTCTAAACTTCTCCTTGTCTACCTTCAAAATTGGTAAAAAGGAAAAATAAGAGTGGAAGGATAATTTAAATTGGTTCTTCCTATAAAATCTGGAATTCTTTTCTAGCAAGAGGAAGAAGAGATGGAAAAGGAGAGAGTGACACCAGAGACAGCCAAGTTATCAGTGATTCCTTTTACAAACGTGGTCAGCTATCAAAAACCTAGTCTTGACACTTGGATAACAGTATTTTTACTAATTATTTCATTATCCTCACCCTCACAAGGTAAGTGCAAGTCACTCTGGGAGTATTTACGCATTTGCAACACCTCAGAGTGGGTTTAAGGTAGGGAATGAACAGCTTATCTGTCAAAAGAGGAAATTGTCTGAAATAAATGATAATCTGACTAAGGATTGGTAATCTGAGAGCTTTCATGCATGTTCTTTCAAATAGTTACCTACATGTGATACCAATATAAGTATTATTAGATGGGGAAATTCCTTCCTGCATGATGCTTCCTACACAGCTATTTCTCAGAATCCTGTATCCAGACTTATCTTTCATAGAAAATATAAAAAAAAAAATACTTGTATACCCTCATAATATGTACTATTTGATTACACAATTAAAAAATATTTTTCAAATATTGTTAGTACTTGATGCTTGGTAGCAAACGGTTTCTTTGAAAACTTTTGAGCAGTAGGCTCATTGTATAGCATTAACTCAGCACACTACTTTATAGAAATTTCCAAAATATGTGGGTGAGAATGTTTGTGTGCCTCAGCACCATTCTACATTGTAAAACAGGTGGGGTCTTCTTTATTGTTCTGGAGAAACAATAAAACTATTGTTAAAACACAGATTCATGTTTCTTCTATTCATCCCAGGACACACTATATAGAATTGTGGATTATAATTATAAAAAGCTGCAAATAAACACCTGCAAATGCTCAAAAGTTGAGTCCCTAGGGATGCCCTAAAGTGTATTTCATGAATGCTGTGCAATTCATAAGGTAAATCAGCTCAGCCCAAATTTGCTCTTTAAATTATTCTAAAACTACCAATTTCTTTTTTTCTTTTTTAATTTTTATACAAAGAATAAAAAGAATCCATGTAAATTTATGTAGATAAGATATTCCTGTGAGCATAAAAACCATATTTACTAGAATGTGCAATTCAGACTGTTCAATATATATGCAGAATAGAAAAAAATAAGTATAGTCAAATAAGTTATGTCTAAAAATGTGAATGAGAAGAATGGAGCCTAGAGAAAGTCAATTTGAGAGAATGACAGCACGTTACAGTTTAAGCTACACATACAATATTGGAAACATCACCAACTGACAGTTTACATCATGGACAACAATTATACATAAGTTATTTGGAGGAAATTTTTTTCAGTGATTTGCCTAGTTTGTCTTTGTTGCTTCTGGTTATAAGTACTCAAATGCTGGTTCTACGTAGTATAATAAATTTATATCTCATTTTGCTAGTTTTAAAATAATTATTTAAATATATTGTATCTAACTTTCAAAATCATCTTTTGAAATGTGGATGACTGCTATTCATTTTCTACAAATGGAAACTGGTGTCGGGCTCATTGTTGACTTCTGAAGTTCAAAGTCATTCAAAGAGAGTCGAATGAGTCCATTATACAATTTTTACAAGTTTTAAAATTTTGAAATCATCGGCCCCAATATATCTTATTATAAAACAAAAGAAATATACTACTCTAAAAGAACAGTGATACTATTATTTCACTATTGAATTTTAACTGTGTGACAAGGAACAACATTTATATATCAACTCTAGTGGCCAAGCTTCTAAAAAGGCATCACTATCATCTCATTTCCCTTGACCACAGAAAAAAATTGCGATATCCAGATCTGGTTGCTGTTGACAAAGTTAATTGCAGAATACCCTGTGCATATGTGAACAAATATTTGTCCTTGGAGAACTGAACCATTATCAGATAACTAAGACTATGTGAGCCATGGCTTTCAGGACTCCTGACATGCTGTCTCCATGTTGCTTGATTGTAGCTAGAGTTTTCCTGCCTGGCCCACAGTCAGGACAAATCTCTGTCACCCGCCAGTCCCACAGCCGCTCAGACCTGACCAAGTAAACACAGAGACTTATATTGGTTACAAACTGTATGGCCATGGCAGGCTTCTTGCTAACTGTTCTTATAGCTTAAATTAATCCATTTCCATTAATCTATACCTTGCCACATGGCTCGTGGCTTACCGGCATCTTCACATGCTGTTTCTCATCTTGGCGGCTGGCAGTGTCTCTCTGACTCAGCCTTCCACTTCCCAGCTTTATTCTCCTCCTTGTCCCGCCTACACTTCCTGCCTAGCCAACGGCCAATCAGTGTTTTATTGACCAATCAGCAACACATTTGCCATACAGAACATCCCACAGCACTTGATGCTAGTTTCTCATTCTCCCATGTCCGGTTTAGAGCTACCATAACTTAATGGCAAGTAAGCATGGTTTGTTTAACTGCTGCCACTTTGCAGAAATCAATGGCCTTATTTTATTATTTTAGGTTTATTATTACTTTGTGATCATTTACTCTGCCTTCAACCTTCCAAAAGCTTGAAGGTCCCCTGGAAGAATATTATTTTACTAAAATTAACTGGAGACCAGGAAAACAAAATTCAAATATTTCTGTATTTCCCATTGTAGGGCGATGCGGGATCATTGGAAAGCATCACTATTACATCTATTTGTGTTCATGTCTCTGTCCTCCCTGTCATTTGATCCCCATCTCATCCCCATCTCCATATTTATCTTCATCTCTGTCATCTCTATCTCTACCTCTCTCTCTCTATGTTTATGATAACATCACCTTTTAGATTGGTGGTTTCAACTTTCCTAATGCTGTGACTCTTTCATATAGTTCCTCATGTTGTGGTGACCCCCAACCATAAAATTATTTTCATTGCAACTTCATAACAGTAATTTTCCAACTGTTATGAATCATAATACAAATATCTGTGTTTTATGATGGTCTTGGGTAACTCCTGTGAAAGGGTCATCTAACCCCCACAGGGGTTGTGACTCACAGGTTCAGAACTGTTGTTTTAGATAATAACAGATACAATGATTTCAAAGATAAATGGTACCTATGCCAATACATCATGAATTCTGCTAAAATGTATCAAAGTGCCTAAGTGGCCATTTTTTTAAATGAGAAAATGTTTAAGCATGTATGGAGCTATCATCAATAAGAGGAACATGTATATAATAAAAATTTATTTTAGGCCACCAAAAGCTTCATAAATAAGTCTCTTACATAAAGTTGAAATACCATTTTATTTTTCATAATATCCTTATCTCCCCTATGTACACCTTTTTGGAAAGGGCTCCACATTCAAGATTATATAAGGGAATTATTTACACCTTGATTTTGTCTATATTTACTTCAAAATGACTAAATTATCAGCAGATTTTTTCACATTAACCACCTAAGAATATTCCTCCCTAAAATGTTTCTTTCATTCACATGTTTCCTGATTTCTTGTACTACATATTTGTACCTGACTGTTAGACCTTAATGTATTTTAAGGAATTAATATATCTTAAAGTCTAATTTTAAATTTTCATAATTTGCCACTCTGTTTATATGATAGAAGTTTCACTAGTTAGAGTTTGATTTTAGGTGGCTTATAGAAATCTAAGTTTATTATGGTTTTACATATTAACTCATTTAGCACTAAGGTAATTACATGGATTAAATTGTACCTTATTAAAAACATCTATGACAATTTTTGAAAATATCAGTGTGAAATGTGCTTGTCTTCTGCCTGAAGACTTTCAAGACTGGCTGGCATTCTTTTTCTGAGGCCATTTGAAGAGTAGAAGGTTCTCCAGAGAAGTTGGAGCCTGTGTCCCATGATCATGAATTGAGTCTGAACTTGAGGCATGATTTGACTGACAGGATGTTTTGACAAATCTAATGTAGGACTCTAGATACTTTTGACAATTTTACTATCAAAAAAAAAAACTTTTTGAAATTAACATGGGAAAATTTCTCATCTAGTCCATTAGATGATAAATGACATGAGACTCAGTGGTTATTATTTCACTAACTGATAGGTAGTTAGTCTTATAAATTAGACTGCATAGAAGACTGGCTTTTAAACAGACAAATGAGTGTGGTCCACAGAGACCAAAGGACTGTCCAGCTTAAAACAGAACAAAACGTTGTCTTGGGGATCATGAATGTGCCAGTTAGTTGCTGATTGGTTGTTTGTTTTTTGTCAACTTGATCCAAGCTAGAGCCAGCTGGAAAGAGGGACTTCATTTGAGGAAATGTCTCCATCTAATTGGCCCGTAGTCAAATTTCAATTAATAATTGATGTGGGAAGATCCAATTTAACATGGGAGGTGTCATCCCTGGCCAGATGGTCCAGGGTTCTATTAGAAAAGCAATGGATCAAGTTACTATTTTGTCAAGCCACAGCAAGCCAGAAAGCTTCATTCTTCTATGGTCTCTGCTTCAGTTATAACATCAAGGCCCCTGCCTTGGTTTCTTATCCTACCTTTCCTCAGAGGTGTACTATGTCCTGGGACATGGTAAGTAAATAAGCCCTTCCTTCTACACATTGAATTTGGTCATGGGTTTCTTCACAAAAATAGAAACAAAATTAACACAATGACTTAAATCAATGATTATTAATTTTCCTTTTTGATGTTTGACTTCAGTATTTCCTTGACCTTCTCTTCCACTACGGACACATTTTCTTTTGCTTGGTTGAGTCCACTAATGATGATTTCCATGGCAATTTTTATTTGATTCCTTAAGTTTCCTGTTTCCAACAGGAAGAATATGTTTGTGTGTCAAAATATCAAATATGTGGCTACGTTTCTCTTCTGTGTTGCTGAATTCTTCATGTTGTCTGTTTTCTCATAGTTTTTGCTTTTCCTTCTGTTTGGGTTTTCTTCTCTATGTCCTAGATTGAGTTTATTTGGTTCTTTGTATTTTCCTCAGGATCACTGATTATTCTTTATCAGTAATCTGTTGTCATACATCACACTGCACATTTGAATCTAACTGAAATCAGTAATGAGGAATCATGAGCTTTTGGAGGAGTCATGCTTCTTGGTCTTCTCACACTCCTGTGTTTTTGTCTCATTATTTGAGTGTTTAGCTTGTATTTTTCTTCCAAGTTTGTTGATGTATATTCTTATTGAAAGCAAAATCCTATGGATCATAAAGAAAGAAATGAAACTGCTTTTGGAAGTAATATCTATTTCTCATTGGTGTATTGCTCATTTTTCTCTATGTGTTTCAGGTCTTCTTTTGCGTAATTTGTGGATTTTCAGCCTTTTTCTCTTTCTCTCTTAAGTATGTAGTCATATCTCCCTTGTTATGACTCTCTCCTTGACCATGGAGTCAATTCCATTTCATCATTTACTCTGAATCAGATTTTGTCAATAATTTTTACTTTAAGTCATCATGTGGAAATTATATGATGCCACTAATTAACATTTTTTTCCTGTTTTGAAATCTCTTCTTTTTCTTTTTTCTTTATTAAGAAATGTGCTACTCACTTTACATACCATGCACAGATTCCCATCTCCTCCCTCCCCACACCCCCAGCCCTCCCTTCCAAGCCACCCCATATCCCCACATCCCCCAAATCAAGGTCTCCCATGGGGAGTCAGCAGAGCCATGCACACTGAGCCTAGGCAGGCCCAAGCCCCTTCCCACTGCACCAAGGCTGCACAAGGTGTCACACCACTGGCACTGGGGTCCTAAAAGCCTGCCCATGCACCAGGGATGGATCCCGATCCCCCTGTCTGGGTGCCCCCCAAACAGTTCGAGCTAAACAACCATCTTCTGTATCTAGAGGGCCTAGTCCAGTCCCATGGGGGCTTCGCAGCCCCTAGTCTACAGTTCATGGGCTTCCACTAGTGTGGCCGGTCATCTCTGCACATCCTCCCACCATGATCTCGATGTCCCTTGCCTGCAGTTTCTCTCCTTTCTCTCATCAATTGGATTCCCAGAGCTCAGCCTGGCGCCTAGCTGTGGATCTCTGCATCTGCTTCCATTAGTCACTGAACAAAGGCTCTATGATGGCAGTTAGGGTATTCACTAGATAGGTCACCAGAGTAGACCAGTCCAGGTACCCTCTAGACCACTGCCAGCACTCCCAGGTGGGGTCATCCTTGTGGATTCCTGAGAGCCTTCCCAGCACCCTGCCTCTTCCTATTCCCATGATGTCCTCATCTATCATGGTATCTCCCTCCCTACTCTCCCACTCTGTCCCTGTTCCACCTCAACCCTCCCATTTCCCTGTGTTATCATCCCCCACTCCTCATCTTCCACACCTCCCCACACTTCCAGTCCAATCATGTAGATTTCATCTACTTCTCCTTCGCTGGGCCATTCATTTGTCCCTCCTAGGGTCTTTCCCTATTAGTTAACCTCTCTGGAGCTGTGGGTTGTAGTCTGGCCATCCCTTCCCTCACATCTAGTATCGACTTATGAGTGAGTACACACTATGTTTGTCCTTCTGAGTCTCGATTACCTCACTCAGGATGATATTTTCTAGTTCCATCTATTTGCCTGCATATTTCATGATATCATTGTTTTTTACTGCTGAGTAGTACTCCATTGTGTATATGTGCCACATTTTCTTTATTCATTCTTCAGTTGAGGGGCATTTAGGTTGTTTCCATGTTCTGGTTATTATGAATAATGCTCATAAGAACCTAGCTGAGCATGTGTCCTTGTGGTAAGATTGAACATTCCTTGGGTATATGCCCAAGAGTTGTGTAGCTGGGTCTTGAGGAAGACTTATTTTCAATTTTCTGAGAAACTACCATACTTATTTCCAGAGTAGCTGTACAAGTTTGCATTCCCACCAACAGTGGAGGATTGTTCCCCTTGCTCCACATCCTCTCCAACATTAACATTTTACATTGGATCTCAACAATTGTCATTGTTCTGACCCATAATATGTCAGAATATGACCCTATTTGAAAACATAATCATTGTATACACAATTGGTTCAATTCACATAAGAACAGGGATGTATACTAATATATCTTAGTCATTTATAAATACCTTGTCATTTATAAAGCACAGGGGATATGGGCACAAACCCACTCAAAGTTTGTGAGTAGAGAGGAAGAAAGGTTGAGGCCAGTGTTTCTACCAATATGAGAATGGAATGGACTAGAAGCTTGGATATATATCCTCTCCCACTGCTCACGGTAAGTTCCTAAACATTCAGTCTATGAATCTTGAACTTTTAGTCTCTAGAACTGTAACTCACAAATGTCTGTTGTGTAAGTCAAAATATGTGGTTGCTATGTTGTCCATGGGAAGCAGACAGATACACAGAAAATTCTAACTAATTGAAGCCCTATGCTTGTATGTAAGAAAATGCACAACAAGATATTTTCTCTAGAGCTGTACATATTTAGAGATATATAACATAGAGCATGTTGTCATTTATTACTGGCTGCTAATGAGTTGGAGTGGCCATGTAACTTCCCATTATTTAAATGAGGGAATCCTAATTATTTCCCAAGCATCAGGTGAGAAATATACTTGTATGCATGCACCTTAAGGGAACAAAGAGGGTATAAAAATTAGAGCAGAACATGGAAGAAATAGAGTCCCATCACAAACAATATGAAATTTGTAGAAATATATCATATTCAAATAAGCCCACTATTTTTTAAGAATTTTTTTGTTCATTTTACGTACCAACCATAGATCCCTCTCATCCCTCATCCCACTCACCCCCCACCACCTTACCACCTGCCCCTCCATCCCCTCCTCCAAAAGGGTAAGTCCAAGCTAAACAACTCTCTTACTTATGCAGAGGGCCTAGTCCAGTCCCATGTAGGCTCTACAGCTGTTCTTCTAAAGTTCATGAGTTCCCATGAGCTTGGTTCAGATCTCTGTAGATTTCCCCATCATGATCATCATGTCCATGGCTCACTGAATCCCTCTTCTCTCTCTTTGACTGGACTCCTGGAGCTTGGCCTGGTCCTTGGCTGTGGATCTCTGCATTTGTCTCCATCAGTTACTGGATGAAGGCTCTGTGATGACCAGGTTTTCACTGATCTGATTACCAAGGAAGGCCAACTTAGGCACCCACTCTGCTATTGCTAGTAATCTAAGCTGGGGTCATCCTTGTGGATTCCTGAGAACTTCCTTAGCACCAGGTTTCTCCCTATTCCCATGATGTCTCCCTCTATCATGGTGTCTCTTTCATTGCTCTCCCACTCTGTCCCTGTTCCTGCTCGACCATGCCATTCCCTTATGTTCTCATTCCCCATCCCCTACCCTCTATTGCTCCCCTCATCCTGAATGTACTCAGGAGATCTCATCTATTTTCCTTTCCCAGGTAGATTCCTATGTCCCACTTAGGGTCCTCCCTGTTACCTAGCTTCTCTGGAGCTGTGGGTTGTAGTCTGGTTATCCTTTGGTTTGTATCTATTATGCACTTATGAATGAATACATACCATGTTTGTCTTTCTGAGTCTGGGTTACCTCACTCAGGATGACATTTTCTAGTTCCATCCATTTGCCTCTAAATTTCAAGATGTCATTGTTTTTCTCTGTTGATTAGAACTCCATTGTATATATGTACCTCATTTTCTTTATCCACTCTTCAGTTGAGGGGCAACTAAGTTGTTTCCAGGTTCTGGTTATTCTGAATAATGCTGCTGTGAACCTAGTTGAGCATGTGTCCTTGTGGTAAGATTGAGCATTCCTTGGGTATATGACCAAGAGTGGTATATTGCGTCTTGAGATAGCATGATTCTCAGTTTTCTGAGAAACTGACATATTGATGAAAATACACAAATGCTTTATAAAATTTGTTTGGGGAATTTCAATTGCTATAATCCAAAGGTGTAATAGAAAGGTAAGAGATTCCCAGAAAAGAGAACACAAAGCATGGTAGATAATGGGACTGAAAGGAGAAAAGTTTGAGAAAGTAGAGGATAGGTAAATATTTTTAAAATATAATGTGCATAATTTGTGGTGGGCAGATTTGAAATATTTCATATGCTATAATATTAAGAACAAAAGTTCCTGTTTTTTTAAGTTTTCTAGGTTCCAGATTATCAAAAGGCATAACAGAAGCACATACATTGGTGCTCTTTCCAGAACTCTTATGTAGAGAAACATGCACAGACAAGTATTTGATGTAATAACATAAAGCCACATTAGATATGTGTGTATTTTCCTAGTCCAAAAAGCAAACTATTGAACTGAAGATGAATCTGAATAAATAGCATAAGCATTTTTATACACAATGGATGCTTTTTGTTTTTAACATTTGGTGTATAATGATACACTTAAAGGTTCTACATGTGATCAGCCTGCATCATTTATCACCAGAAATGAATCCTTTATCATGATTCACACACATTGTTTGCTCCTAAGGAAGGTGTGCCGTATTGTATCATTTATCCTCTGTGTTTAGTAAAATATACACTCTAAAGGAGACTAAATTGATGGATAACAAGCTATGCATAACAATATTTAATTGTAACTGTTCCTATTATACATAAACAGGAAACAATATTTGAACTGTTAAAATAAAAATGACTATAGATTTTGGATAAAGTCAGATAAATGTATTGTAGTGCCTAAAATAGCATGAAAATAATTCTAATGGATATTCATGAACATGCCTTTAGAAGAATTGTTTGTTTATAGAATTTATAGGATTTATAAATACATAAGACTATGGAAATAAATATAATAAATTGTTTCATCTCTGTACACTGAAAAGGCACATTTTTTTTTTTCACAGAAAAATAAACTCGGGAGTTGGAATGGCTTCTCCCTGGCGAAAAGACAAGTATCCCATGCCAAAAAAAGAAAAAAATGAAAGTAAGGACCAAGAGAACTTGGTAATTTTTATTATAATGGTATAGTTGTGATTTTTCATTTTATTTAATTTAATCACTGGTATGTTCATTTGGACACAGGAAGCATAAATTGCTTTAATTAAAAAATAAAGTAGAAGTTGTGGGTCATGTAAATTTTACTGACATGTAGTCAAATCCTTGAAAGGATTTGTGTACTTATCCAGCGGTTAAAATGGCCAGCAGTTGTGATCATTGAGTTTAAGATATTTTAGTAGGTCTATGACTTAGACATCGTTAACCCCTCAAAGGCTCATACGCTAGTCTCACCCTCCCTATCATGCCTCTATTGAGAAATGGAACTTTAAAGGGTTGAGGTCCTGTGTAAGTTAATTCAGTCTCACACTCTCTAACCTCTGAAGGGATTACTACCGTTGTTGGAGGTCTGGGCTAATGTGTATGATGAGGTTAACTCTCATGAGAACAGGTCATGTTTCAAGGCCAACACCACTACAGATTGAACAAGGTCCTATTCTATTTTGGGCAGTGTTTTGGTACAACCTGGGCCTCTGAGTAGGTACAAACAACCTCGGGCCACCAGAAGCAGAAGCCAAGGAAGCTCTGTAAGTTACTCAGCCTCAGGCGTTTTGCTATAAAATGTGTAGTGGACTCAGATAGTAATGGCATCGACATTATTCACAAATATTTAAATTTACTGGTAAATGCATCATGATATTTAACTTACCTTTAAGCCAAACTATTTTATGGTAAGCTACAGAGAACGCTTACTGTGTGTCTTTAAAAAAAGGATTAAGAAAAGATCAGTCAAGTTTCAATGAAGTTCAGTCCCTGGTTATAGATGAGATTTTTTTCCCCCTTAAAAACAACAACAACAAAGCCTTAAAAATGGAGAGACAAGACAGCAAGGGCTTATGGTTTAATATTCATGTTATTTTTACATTACTGGTTTGTATCAACATCGCTTTGCCAAAGTCATGCTGAGCCTGGGGTCATTAAGCTTACCATTTACAAAATTGAAAAAAAAAATATCTGGAAAACAGCTTCAGTTTCTATGCAGCTCTGGCATGGGAAGCCCGGATAATTGGTAGCACTTCATGCCAGTAACGTTTTAGAGCTGGAGCCACATCAAGACCATTAACCATCTTTCATAAAAATGAAGAAAAAATGGTCTCCAGCCTTCCCTTTCTACTGTGCTGTGTTCAGGGCTTGACATTCAGCGATGCCAATTTGGATGTCAGCACACACAGCTGAATGGTCCCCATTACAGGAGTCTCCAGCATGCACAGAAATTTGGCTGAGTTAGAAGACAAAGCAAGCCTACAGTTAAACATCTTGAGCTCTTTCTGTACTATGCTTCTGGAGCGTAACTCTGATCGCCCTATCACAGGCCAATTTCTCATCCAGTCAATAGAAATTTACATTTGTCAACGTTCTGTGATTCTATTTGCAAGGCACTTTGTTCATTAGATTTGGGGCTGTTTTCATTCCTTTTCCTAAGCCAGTAATGCTGAAAAGACATATGGATAGTTCTGTGGGATGCAATCACCTTTCCTATTTTGACTAGACCTATTTGCTTTAGATCAGGAACAAACTGGAGCTGCTGTCTTTTACTCAAAATGATGTGTCCTTTGGGGTGGCTTGCTGTGAAAGACTATCATTTGTCAAGGAGGGAGCTTTGCAGCATTCCCTCCACTCCCTGTTGCTATCCCTTGGCAAAAAGAAAAACTGGAGGAAAATAGTAGAAGACAATTTACAATAACATTTAAGTTACAATGAAAAATGGGCAATAAAGGAAATAAATGTTTTTCTTGAGTAAAAATGGGCTTACAATTTATCCCTAGACAACATTATTTTGTGTGTTCTATTTTTATATCAATATGTTGTCAATTTTTCTTTGTGTTCCTTGAGGACGAGATTTTTTTTTTAAGTCATCATGTGATATTGGCACATTGGGAGTCATCATTTGCTATTTGGTTAATTGCACATTCCCCCACTGATCTAGTCCTCACGCCAAGAGGAGTCTTGTGAGGCAGAGAATCATGGTGTTTCTACTTTACAAAATGGAAAGTGATTACAAGTCTGTAATTCACGGCTAGTGATAATATCTATGACATACGTGAAAACTTATTCAATGTGTTTCTTATACTACTATCACTGTAAAAGTTAACCAATAAGTACTATAAAAACTGATTCAAGTTCCTTTTCTACAAAAATGTGAATAGAATTCACATGAAAGCTGTTTGCAGTTGAATATAGCTTAATATTATTGGAATAAGAAAGCATCAAGAAATGACCTTGGAAGCAGAAACATTAGAATTTAAATGATGACTTTGTTCCCCCAATATTATAACTTTCTGCTCATTCTTTAAGAGTCTCCAAGCTTCATCTTTAATCTTTGTGAAGATAATTTAGCAAAATGATTGATTTAATAATTGACAAAATATAATCAAGGATTTAATAATTATTCATTTTATTGATATAATGGGAAATATCTACATGTTTTAAAATATAAAATAAGCCGGGCGGTGGTGGCGCACGCCTTTAATCCCAGCACTTGGGAGGCAGAGCCAGGCGGATCTCTGTGAGTTCGAGGCCAGCCTGGGCTACCAAGTGAGTCCCAGGAAAGGCGCAAAGCTACACAGAGAAACCCTGTCTCGAAAAACCAAAAAAAAAAAAAAATAAATAAAATAAAATATAAAATAGTTCCTTTAATACAACATATTTCTAATTTTCTCAGTGGGTTGCAAACATTTATACTGAAATGCAAAATATCATAATAGGATATGGCAAATACATTTATCCTTGTGCTCATTAAAAAAGTTATTTTTATTGAATCATAATAAATTAAAACAACGTAATTCAGTCAGTAGCTAGGTTAAAAAGTCCCTGAATCAGACACTATATGATATGTCTACAGTATATATTTTTACAAATCAAAGAGCTTTACTGTCAGAGTTCATGAATGGAGAGCTTCCAAGCTACAAATAGTTTTATGTCATTTGTCCCTCTGCCCATTGCTTTTTATGACTTCTCTCCTGGTAATCACATTGCGCCATAAATAATAACTCAGTTTAAATGAGATGGCAAAGTCATTGATCATTGTCAAACTTTCTAAAGCCAAACACTTTTGCATTTGTGCTAAACATTCCTTCAAAGAGAGTTATATCAAACATCTATGTTGCTTCACACCCCCCGCTTTTTTTCTGTTGACAGAAATCTAAACACAGCCCTTTACATCTTCTGAGCACCTTCTTCTTTAAGTATTCCAAGTTCATAGCACATTTTTCTTTTTTTTTTTTTATGATTCTGAAGTATATCATTACCTCTTTATTTCTGCAAGTGTTGGCAGCTTCACAGAGCAACTAATCCACTGGGTCTATGCTTCTCCAGCTTCTGTTTGGTTTCTTAGTTCTTTACATCATTCTGTATGTGACCACTGTGTATGTGTATGCCTATGTATATATGTATGTATTTGTATGAGTGTGTGTTTCTTCATGCATGCACACGTGTGTTCATGCATATATGTGTGTGTGTGTGTGTGTATGGAGGTTTCGTATGCAAATATATGTACCATTATGTTAATTTGACCTGTGAAGTAATGCTATGTTCTAGACATGAACTTTAGGATACTTTTTTGGACTTAGCCAGGAAATGTGTGTATGGAATGTATATACCAAAATAAAATGATATCATAATACATCAAATTATTCTTCTTATGGGGTACAAAGAAACTTTCTGGAGGGTGAGTGAAGATTTTATTGCTTTGTATTCAGTATTATAAGTGTGTAAATCAGACATGCTGTAGAATTTACAGGGCAAGTAAACAATGATAAGGCATGACTTTAATTCCTCAGACTGATTTTAAGTGAAAGAGCATGGAGAAAACTTAGCCTTTCTCTGCCATTTATTCTAAGGTAATTATAAAACCATGAAATACGTTTTTAAATTTTCTCAATCAGAAGTCTTACTGCTCATGGGATAATTTGATATAAAAAGCATGGGTTCCTTATAAACAAAGAACATTCATATGATTTATTAGTGATCACCAGCTTAAGAGGAAGGAAAATGGAACTTCGGGATCTTCAAATGAGTAGAGGCTGATACTTTTCTAGACAAAAACAAAAACGATTAAAGGAATTATAGCTATTCAGGTGCTAGAGAGAAAAATGAATGGCCACTGCAGTTCTTTACCACAACAGAACAGCATATTACCATCCAAATGCCTTTCTGTCTGCCACCCAGTGTGTGTGCTCCCAGTCATTCTTCAACTACCAAAATCTAATAAGAATGCCAAGGAGTGCTATAGTTCAGCCATATGGTAGATTAGCTTTTAAGTTATTAAAAATTGTCCCCATTGCTTTCCAGCATGGCTACACCAGTTTGTCAACTCACCAAGAGTAAATGAGTGTTCCCCTTTTCCTACATGCTAGCCAGCATTTGTCAATTGTTTCCTTGATCTTAGCCATTCCAACTGGGTGAAAATAAAAATCTGAAAGAAGTTTAATTGCTAAGGATTCTAAACGCCACTTTTTTTTTAAGGCAGGAAAGATTTATTTTGACTTACAGTTTGAGGGCACAGTTCATCCTGCTGGGGACATTAAGGTAGTAGGAATTTGAAGCAGCTGGTCACTTTGTATCAGAAATCAGGAAGAACACGGCAATGAAAACATGCTTGCCTCCAGCTAGCTTCCTTCTTTTTAATGCAGTCCAGCATTTCAGCTCAGGATATGATGTTGCCAATGGTCAGGGTGGGTGTTCTACTTCAATTAACACAATCAAGATAATTCTCAAAGAAGTGCTTAGATGCTAACTATTCTAGATAACCCTCAGTTCTTCCCAGAGGCTTGTCTCCTGGATGATTCTAGATTCTGTCCTGTTGACAATCAGCACTAATCACTAATATCAAATTGTCTACCATTTAAAGAAATTTCGTTGTCATTACCCATCATTTAAAGAGATTTCGTGTCATTTTTATTTCTTTTTTATTTGAAAATTTTCTAATTTAACTTGATAATTTCATGCACAAATAATGCATTTAAATGATTTCTACCTCTCCATTTCTCTGTCTAACTCCTCCCTCCCAATTCTGATATTCACATCATTGTCTATATAGTAAGTATACAGTATAGAAATAAAGGTGTGTGTGTGTGTGTGTGCGCGCGCGTGCGTGCTCGTGCACGTGTGCATGCACATATGCAGTCTGCTTCATTCATTTTGTGTTGCACATATTCATATATGTTTAGGGCTGCCTACTTAGGATTGGATAATCTATCATGAGCTTGGTTCCTGCAGAAGATTGATTTTCCCTCTTTTAATGGACATTAATTTTCTATAGCTCCTCATCTATGGCAAGGGTCTTTGGAGGTCTCCCATATCTGTGTTGGTATATCAACTGGTGATGTCACCATGCACATCTGGTTTAGGTGACTACAATTTTGAGTTTCATACACACAATGTCTTGTAAAATATTGTAGAAATCATCTTCCAGAAGATGGTATGGTTTTCTGGCTCTTAACATTCCCCCTCTCCTCAGTAATGTTCCCTGAGCCTTAGGTATAGAGGTTGCATTTTAGATCTACCAGTCAGAGCTGGGCTCTTCAACATCAGTTGGTTTTGGTATTTTGAGCAGCTGTGGATTTCTGTAATGGTCTGCATCTGGTATAGAAAAAAAGAAGTTTCTTTGCTAAGGGTTGAGAGCTGTACTTATTTGTGGGTATAAAAGTGAGTATTTGGAATGCAGTTTGAGAAAATGACAGTAGCAGGACCTTTCCTAGGATCCCTGATGTCATCATCAGTTATAGTTAGATGGCTGGGTTTACATTACCAGACTTTGACCTCCCCTCCACTGAATGAAGCTTACATAGAATTATGCAGCTCTTGGTTATCTCTAAAGAGAAACTGTCACTATTGCATCCCTGGTAGCATCGCGCTTTACTGGCAATTGCTGTGGTTCACAGGCTTTGCAGATTGGTAGGAATACTGATGCTTTTCTCTCTAGGAAGCTGTGCCTTCAGATACTATGCAAGCTAGTATTCTGGTAGGAGGCTTCCCCATCAGTCCCACTTCAAGCCCTGCAGTCCTTCATCTGAACTATATAGTGTCTTCCCTAATATGGTCTTACTCTCAAGTTACAGAAGGCCACCAAGAGAAATGGCAATAGCTTGTTTTATTTGAGGGAATATCTTTGACTGCCCCAATCAACAACTTAAGGCAATATTTCCCATGATGAGCATTGGGATTTTTGTTAGATAGTGCCTTAGGGATAACATTATCTGCCCAACTGACATAACAACATTTAAATTACTTGTGTAAATGTATTCATACCCATGTATAATATATTTTGAGTGTAGATAAAATGATGTTTCTTTTGGACTTCTTACTGTTATTTATCTCCCTCTTTTCCTGTTTCTATGTATTGTCCTCTCTCTCCTTTCTCAATTAGACCTCTCTCTTCCATTTTTTTCTCCACTCATCTCTTTATATTTACAATCATTTGTGATTCTCTGTTTAGATCTGTAGCCCATTTTCAATTGGATCATTTGTTTTATTGAATTTTAATACATTGGATATTAATCCTCATATCAGATGTATATCTAGAACAAATTTCCTTCTAATCTGGTGGCTTCCTATTTACTAGATTGATTGTGTCTTTTACTGTTAAAAGCTTTATATTTTATGAGGACCCATGTGCCAGCTGCTTGTCTTAGTTCTTGAGTGAATACAGTCCCAGTTAGAAAGTCCTTTGCTGCACATGTATCTACCTGGGGATTGCCTGAGTCTTCTAAAAGCACTTTCTAGGTTTCTGGTCTCACATTGAAGTCTCTGAAGTCTCTGAGCCATTTGGATTTGATTTGTTTCATTCTGATATAAATGTGACTAATTTAATTCTTCATTAACATGCATACATTCGGTTTTCAAGGTAACATTTCTTTCACTAATGTTGTCTTTCTCCCAATTTGATTTATTTTGACATTGTTGTCAAATATGAAAAGGATGTAATCATATGCAATCATACTTTGGATTTCTATATTGTTCCACTGATGCACATGAAGGGTTTTTTGCCAGCCATTGATGTTTTATTTATTATAGCTCTGTGATATAGCTTGAAATCTTGTGTGGAAATCCCTCCAGCATGCTCATTTTCCCTCATGTTTGCACTTGATCAGCTGTGTTCAATGCCATTCAATTCGCAATAACTGTGAAATGGGGACAACTTAAGTGGTCTTGAGTTAATGAATGGAAATTGTGGTACACACACACACACACACACACACACACATACACACACACACACACACACACATATATATATATATATATATATATATATATATATATATATATATATATGGAGCTATATTCAGCTGTTAAGAAAGTGAAATAATGATATTTGAAGGTAATGAATTGAGCAGGAAAATATTATACGGATTGATGTAATCCTGACCCTAAATGTCACATATTATCTCTAATTTTTGGATTCTAGATCTGGAACTTTAGATTTGAGTAGGTAACTTGAAGTAATCACAGAATCCAAGATAGTATAGATAGACCATGGGGAGAAGGGACAAAAGAAAACTAGTGAAGAGTATAGTAATATATAGGGGTAATAATGTAGGAAAAGGGAAAATACTAGATTGAACTTTAACTGAAGAGGGGAAAAGGAGGAAAACAATCAATATTCCTTTCCAGCTGTTAAATCTGTGAAACAGAACAATGGCCAGCAGAGAATAGTGATCCCAAGGGTGCAATTGTGGCACTTTCTTGTCGGCAATACCCAAGAGCTGCCTAATTGGATACGGGTTTGCCCATAAGTGAGGATTCACATCTTGAACTATAAATCTAATCCACTACCTGTGACTGTGGAAGAATCTAATACTGACATTTTCACAAAACTAATACAACATGCAACTTTATTTTAAATGTCTGTAAACTAGATAAATGCAGCTCTAACTTCTCATCAAAGCAGCTTCCTTTTGTCACAGGTGAAGATTACTACTGAGATATAGAACTAGTCACATTGCAGAGAATAACTCTTGATGAAGTGCTCAGCATGTACTGATATATATATATATATATATATATAGTTTTTAAGACTCAGAATTAATTGCAGAAGAGGTTTTATAAAGATTTTAAGGGCTAGAGGACCAGGTTACTTGCCATAGTGTCTTCTAGACATTACAAAAATGCTGCGCCCATGGAATATAACACTATGGTTTCTTAAACAAGACCTATAAAAGATCACACCAGGTGACATACTAACATAGATAGTGGACACTTCACAAAACTCAATCTTAAATGAAGAGCTGCAGACAATCAACAGCAATTGAGAGAAGAAAAAACACTTTTCAGCAGGGACAAGCCCACTGATAAATTATTCAACCAAGTCATCAGTCCTAAGCTTATGTACATATGAACGCATTCAGAGGTTGTGTGTTTGTTTGTGTGTGTGTGTGTGTGTGTAACAATTAAAGAAGAATTTACCATGAAAAATTGAGAATGGCAAGGAGATGGGAGGAATTAGATTGATGAGAGCGAGAGACAGAAATGATGGAAAAAGTGTACTCATGCATGAAATTCTCAACAAACCAAACAAAACACCCCATTAAATTGTAACAAAAAGGCAGATGTTTTAACAAGCACATACAATCCCAGCACATAGGAAACAGAGGAAGGATCAAGGGTTGAGGTCATGCATAGCTAAAGAGTTTAAGGTCAGCTTAAGTAAAGGGAAACCCTCTCTCAAAAACAAAACCAAACAAAGCTGGTCCTCTGTGTGTGTGCGTGCGTGCACGTGTGTGTGTGTGTGTGTGTGTGTGTGTGTGTGTGTGTGTATGTGTGCTTTTATGTGCGAATGTATACATGCACGTATGTAACAAACATGTATGTATACATTTTCTTTGATATATCATTGCAAAATTATGATACTATTAAATAGATCCAAGTTTATATTACACTAACAGTATCAGTAAATGGAGAAAAAAAGTCCAAATTAGAGAAGAGTAAATTCTATTTAACCCATTTTTATTTAAAGGTTTACTTATTTTGATTCATTTATTCATTGAAGCATAATTCTTTATTGATTCTTTGGGAATTTCACATCATGCATCCCAATCCCACTTATCTTCCGAACCCTCCATAAGTGCCCTTCATCTGTGCATCACCCCCTAAAATCTATTAAAACCAAACCAACACCCCAAAAAAACCCTCTCCTTCATCTTTCCAACACCTCTTCATTCATCCTTGTGACATTGGGTGCTGCAGTGTGTCATGCAGCACATTCTTTTGTCCAATCAGCCCCACCCACCAAATATTCACCTACCAAATGTTCATTTCACTTAGTCATCAGTCTGGTTAATGGCCTCTGTCATACCATCATCCCTGGACCCTCTCCAAAACTCCTTTTGGATATCCTGCTGTTGCCCTGTATCATGGAGATCCTGCCGTTACTGTTCAATAGGACCAGTCACTTCATGCATTCTGGCATGTCATGCATGGACTAGATAGATGTTAGGATGAGACAACTCAAGGCTCAGGATGTGGGTCTGGGTGGTAGCTGAGCTGAGCTGTTCAGGTCATTGGGACCCCTCACCCCATGCAAGGTGCAGAGCCAGCTCTTCTAGGCCCATGCCCTCAGGGCCAGCTCCGTTAAGATCTCATATGGACATCTCATTCTTATCCTGGACCATGATGAAGCTACCCACATAAACAATCTAAGACACTTTTTTCTCATTTAAAAATTCTGTTACATTTCATGACTTATCTGCTTCCCTACATGCATAAAACAAGACCTGCTGTGTCTCTCTTTAAAATTGCTGGCTTTGCTTTTAATAACTCCCCCCCTCGCCCCCAGTCTTTGAGCTCAATCACCACTCTTCCTTTATTGACTACTTCATTAGTCTTGTCACTGATATACTCGGTCAACTCAAATTTACAAATCGTCTTTTTTTCTCTTCTCACATAGTGAAGATTTCCTGCAAAAATGTAGGTACTGCCTACTTCAGACTGTGATTCTGGGATGGCATCTTTATGATTAGAGTGAAGACCTCTGTCTGGAGTACCTGATCCAGTTAGCCTCGACTTTAACCTCTGTGGCAAATATTCACCTAACTTGTCACCCTCCAGCCCTGTTGGACTTGATTCTCACTTTGGGATCTTTACACAAATTGTTCTCTTTGGCTAGAGAACTCTAACTTATTTTTCAAGTCTTAGCGTAAATGCCATTTCCCTCAGCAAGTTTTCCTGACCTTCAATCTAGTATAAGGTTTTTTGATATATTCTCTTGCAGTATCCTGAAATTTTAAAACTTAACACTCTGGACTCTTGTTTGATGTCTATCTTTCTTCCCAAATTGCACCAAGAATGCCATAGCCCTGTGGGCCCTGTCCAGTACTCTATCTAATGCTTCAAGGGCAATGGATGACCTATTACAGGCATTTAATTTCTTTTATAATCCACAAAGATCTCATTAGTTTCTCTTAAAGTTGCATGAACAAATTATAGCATAATGAATACCATGGTTTGATAAGATGATAGAAGAAATATTCTTGTACAGTATTTTTCAGTCAATTAGCAAGACTAATTTTGAGCAAAATACCTCTTTTTCCCATTTATTTTATATAAATATCTTTAAAATATATCTAATATTATTGTATTTACTGTGATATATTGCTACTTCTCCCTCCTTATCTTCAAGTACAGTGATGTTTGAACAGAAACAATTGTTCTTCATCAGGACAAGTTCACTTCATCTTTCCCCTCTTTCTGCTAACTCTTTCAGTATTGTTCTGTTATTTTAATGGTCTATTCAATCTATATGCTTTGTTGTATTCAACCTCAGATATTGTCTGGAATCTCACATGTTACAGAGAATTTGAGAAAACATTGAAAAAGCACTTCCTTATGAAATAAGCCTTGTTGCTACCATCCTCCACACTTTACTGTCTTTTGACATCACTCCCTACTCTAAAAATTCAAACAGCATGAGAAATTCTTCCACGTGGTTTGACATTACTACAGTTCATGAAAAGGTGGCAAGTGTTTCTGTTTGAGCAACGTAGAGTTTTGTAAAACAGTGTGTGTACCATAAAGACACATACTAACACTTTTGAGACTCAAGGAAAAAAAAATAAGGTGGTTTAACCACTTTGGATCTGAATAACCTAAAATTAAAAGAAATTACAATTCTGATGATATCAGTGATGTTTAAAAGTCATGGTGAATTTCTGGTGAATAAAAAGTGTAGCGATCAGTGTATGACTTAAGTTTATAAATAACGAAGCAGGAGCTTGAGGGTACAGGCAACGGGGGGCTAAGGAGCCTGATTATGATGGCAATAGTTGAGTTTGAAAACATCAGGAAGAACATTCCAGGATCCATCTTCAAGATAAATCATTGCTGGTCTTAAGCAAAACAAACCGAAAAAAAAAAAAAAAAAAATGACTGCAATGGTATTACCAACCCGAATCCCTGAGGCAGCTTGATTAGCTTAGCTCTGGAAGGGTGTGTTGTGCTGTTCTTCTGGATTAGCAGCAACAGAATAAATACTACACAAAAAATATTAATTTTCTGAAGAGATTGTGTTATTCAATAAGCATTCATGTTAATAATTTGGTGTTCTCCTCTTTAATAAAATCTCCTGTGTTTTTTTCATCACCAAATCATTTTCTCTGCCAGAATAACTACACTGGATCAAGGGCTGATGGATATGAGAGTAGTTGATGCTATGCCCCTCAAACTGTGATAGTCAAACAAATCATCTGGAGGGTTTGTTAGCAAGCAAATTTGCTTTTCTATTCAGCGTGCCTGGGAGAGAGGATGGCTTTTGTTTTTAATAAGCTCCTGGGTGACGCCCATGTTCTTGTTCTCCGACGTATGCTTTGAATTTGTTAAAAATCAAAGTAGCACCATCTAATAGAAATAAAGTATATGCTGCATAAGCCATTTTAACCCTTTTAGTAGTGACACGAGACAATATAAATACAAGAGGAATGTATTTTATTTACTATTATATATCTAGTAGTTTTACATGAAATCAGCAATAATCAGTGAATATATTTGCATTTATTTTAGTGTATGTGTGTACGTGTTGTATATGCGTGTGCACTTGCATGGGTGTGTGCATACATGCCTTGGCATGTGGAATCCAGAAATCAACACAGGGTGTCTTTCTCTACCAATCTTCTCTTTATTTTTCAAGACAGAGTCTCTCAATGAACATGGATATCACTCACCTAATCCCCTACACTAGTTAGCATGACAAACCCATACTTGTATTTGTCTCACTAGTGCTAGGTTGCAGGTCTAATGTCATTACTCCTGGCATTGTATGTGGTTGGGGATTGGAACTCAGGTCCTTATGCTATGAAGCAAGCGCTTTACCTACTGAGTCATATTCCCAAACTCCTACATTGCGTTTTTTAAAATATATATCCGTGATTGGCTGTTAGATGTTAATAAAAAATAACTGATATGTATTTCATGAATTTGACAAGTGGAAAAGTAAATTTGCGTTTCTAGTTGTTCCAAGATATTAAAACATTTTAGCAGCTGATTTGAGCCTCATATTTTACAATTAAATTTAATCAAGTTCAAATTGAATAAAAATTTTAAAAACTAGAGCATAGGTAACATTTTAAATGCTGAGAATCTATACACAGGTTGTTCCTTTTACATTACATAGCATGATTATATATTGTGTATCATATCAAGACAGCTTACGGCAAGTTTCAGCAAACAGCATCCAATTTCTATTTCAGTAAATGTTTGAGGTGCCAGATATTCTGCCGAATGTCTCCATTAGATACACCAAAGGAAGATGAACTTAATTCTAAGCTATAAAAATGCCTTATGAACTACATAAGCAGAAACTTAGCTGGATCTCTGCTGTCAGAACCAGGAAATGGGAAACACATAGGAAATACATTTTCAGCTCTTCATTTTCCATGTGGAGAGAACATGTTTCCCTTGCTTGCCCCCTGCAGGGAAACATCTGTCTCTTCTCTCCATCCACATTGTTTTGAAAGATGTTTATCTCAAAGCTCCTCAGGTTACTGATTATTTACTTACTGTCCTTCCTTGGCAAGCTCAACTTCTCTTCTCAATAGTGCTGGTATTTGAGTCTGAGAATTAAATCTATCAGCCTTGTTGCCTGACACTAGATTTTTGCCCAGATCTTGTTTTTAAGGAAAGATGATTGGGAATGTGAGTTTCTTTTTTTTCATTTTCTGTCACTAAGCTTATGTTTTCTGAATCTTTTAGAACTCATCATCATGAATGGCCCTAGCAGGTGCTACATGGCCAGCTGCACTACTGTAAAGCAGATGCCACACCTTGGGCCCATAGGCTCCAACCAAACAACATATTCACTTCTATATGTGGATAGCATGCTCAGGGTGAACTGATTCTCACAAGTAGGGTTTCCTCGTTAGTTTCTACTGTATTAGTCAGCTCATCTTGGAAGATCACATCTGGTTTGCGTTAATGATATCAATCCGACCCCAGGATTTGCTTTATTTTCAGGCTTCTAAAACCTGAATCTGTTATATCAAATCCATCTATTGTACTCATAGATTGGTGCCTAGCCCAATTGTCATCAGACAGGATTCATCCAGCAACTGATGAAAACAGAGACAGAGACCCTCAGCCGGACACTAGGCTAAGTGTGGGAAATGCTGCAGAAAACAGGGAGACAGGATTGTAAGAACCAGAAGGATCAAGGGCTTCACAAGAAATCCCACAGAATCAACTAACCTGGGCTCATAAGTGATCACAGATTCTGTATCAACAACCAGGGAGTCTGCATGGAACTGACCTAGGTCCTCTACTTGTATGGGGCAGTTGCATGCCTTGGTCTTTTTGTGGGACTCTTAACAGTGAGAGCAGGGGTTGTCTCTGACTCTTTTGCTGCCTTTGGGGACGCTGTTCCTCCTACTGAGTCACCTTGTGCAGCCTTAATACAAGTGGGGGGGGGTGTTAAGCCTTACTACAACTTGATATGACATGTTTTGTTGATATTTATGGGATGCCTTCCCTTTTCTGAATAGAGAAGGAGTAGATCGGGGAGAATGAGGGACTTGGAGGGAAGAAGGAAGGGAAAACTGTAGTCGGGATGAAAAAATAACTAAATAGATTAGAAAAACAGATAATACAACATATTTTTTCATATGGCCTCTGTTCACCCTGACAAATATCATTGGTACTAAGAAAACTTCTTTGTAAATCCCTTGGAAAACTTCTTTGTAAATCCCTTGATTCCGATTTCAAAACTAGATATGGAAACATTAGTTTACATTATGTTAGGGTCCCATCCTGGATATGATTAATTGCAGCAATGAGAATATTTTATGTAATTTTTAAAATGCCTAACCAAATTCTTCTATATCATGTTATGTTTTGGGAGAAATAGTTTTCAGAGAAGTAAAAGATAACAAACAATGGTGATACCTCAAATATTTTATTTGTAAAGGAAATTGTGCTTAAACTTCTCTGTGTATTACTTTATACATTGTGTATTCAAAATTAGTAACTGATTGTTTTCACTCTCAATTAAATAAACTATTATAATATTTACTTTTGATACACTTTGCTACAGCAATTCCTTTCCTTCTCCTATCATCATTAAGTTTTAAAATTTTAGCAGAGATGTTAGATGCCATATAATCATAGTATCATTTTGTTTTCATGTACGGAAAATGTTGTGTTATATATGCCCTTCATTATATTAACACTACGGAGAAAATTCTCATAGGGATTTTCTGTATGAGTTGCTTCCCACTCCTGTTCCTTCTGCATTTGCTGTTGAACTCACTGCTTGGAGAATTCATCTCCAGAACCACACAAAACTGTTCATCTTGGTGTCTACAATGACCTTTTGGTTGTTAACCTCAGAGCACATCTTGTTTGACCTACCAATGTCCTCTGTATACTCAATCCTCCTTAATCATTCCCCTCTCCTTTATGTGTCGTCTTTGTCTCTGTGACATATAAATACTGCAATGCCCCAGAATTTAGTCCTTGGACTTCTTCTGCCTCTGCACTCAATCTGTAACCTCATCAATTCTCTTTACTTTAAATAGGCCAACAAGTCCCAAGTCAGCACCTTCAGCCTCGGAACTCGTCACTGAATGTAATACTTATATAACTAAATTTTGACATCTCCAACTTGAATGCTTAACAGGCACAGTGAATTCATTAAAGTTAAAAAATGTTGCAGCAAAGTGAATATTGAAAGCTTTACAAGGAGTTTCCTTGATTCCTTTCATGTTCCTTTTCCCTACTGCCTCTATCGCTTCAACAAATATCAACTACTATGTTCAATTGCAAGCCAGAAACCATCATTATCTCACCCTTTTCTCTTCTTTATCGTTCACACTATACAGCTGATCTGAACAGTTCCTATTGATTCTATCCTCAGAATATGAACAGAAACCAATTTCTTTTAACAACCTTAGCTTCGTTATTCACATTCAAATCAACATAGGCTCAACATGGGAAGTACACTTTCTAAATGATTCTCTGTGCATTCATCTCTGACACTTAGACTTCATGTAACATAACAAATATGCCAAATACATTTTTGTACTCAATTACACTACTCTGATTATGTGCTTCATTGTCATGTTCTTTTTAAAGATTAACATAATTACTGTGTATCAGATATTATCTGTAAAGGGTCATTATTGTGATCAGCTTACCTATGAGAAAGATGAACTGTATGGAAGCCACACCAATGCACCCAACTCCCATACCTGGTTAGTGTTAGTAATAGTGTCCAGAATCTCTGGCATGTTAGTCCTTTATTATACCTGCTAGAATTTCATTAAGTACTTTGTTCATATCAAACTCAAATTGTGTCACATATGTACTCCAAACCTTTCAGTAAATTTCCAAATTAGTCTGTTTCAAGACATAAAAATCCCCAAAGACAATTTCAAAAGTAGTTTCTGGGCTTCCCTCTGGTTCATTTTGACCTCAAGTGCTATTGCTTAGTTCCTTCTCTGAACTCCAGCTCTTAACTCCCTTGCTCCATTTGAAACACATGAGCTTTACAGTTGCTATTCTCTCTAAGAGGAATTTCCTTCCTCAAATTTCTGTATGGTCTGTTAGTTACATCATACTCTGTCTATATTTCTGAATTGGGTACCAAAAGAGATTTCTTATCTTCTAAAAATCTCAACCTGAAATTTTCTGACCTTCTTAACTTATTTTTCTAACATGTCATATTTCACATATCTGTCCTATCCTTCATTTCTCCACACTCCCTTATTCTGTAATACCCATCAGAACACAGGATTAATAAATGAAGTTTTGCTCAGTTAAAAAATTCAATTACTCATTCACAGAAATATAATTGGTGTTCATGGGAAGGTAAAACACAAAAAATTGTATTTATTAAACTGCCAACTCTCATTTCAAATATAAAACATTACATTGAAATATAGAGATATCATGTTTATGTTTTGTTTTTTAACTTCTGAGTGATTCATTGGGGTCAAGACTTTTTGTTATAAAGATTCATGATCCTTAAACACAAAATACTGGCCAAACATTCTAGGTATAGAGCAGAAATTAGAAGAAGAGGATCGTGCAGAAAAAAAAATAGCATCACCTACATGACTGGATCTTACAAGAGACAGACTCAAAATGAAAAGTTTCACCTGCTTCATGGATGCAGTAATGGCTACTATTATTAAAATATTAATTTTTGATCAATAAATTCCAAATGGTAGTGTATGTGCCCTCAGTAATCATTTAAAACACAACACCATGATGGCTTGGTAATTTTAATCTGATCATGTCTCTTTTCCATTTAAAGAGTGGGTTAGGAAATATATTTTAAGTAAAAAAAAAGAAAACACTATGAATGGCAGGAAGATATATGGGGGTGAGGAAGCAGGGGAAAAATGAAGAGAAGAAAAAAAAAGAAATCCAATATTTATGGTTTCAGAATCTTGAAATGAGACATCTTGGGTTTCAAAAAAGCACATAGAAAAAATCTCTATGAAAGTTATTAGCTTATATGTTTATAGATAGATACCAAATCTCATGTTTTATACCAGATCTTTGAAGCAAGAACCGTTCAACAAGATCATGATGGGCTTTTAGGACTGGTTCTCATCTGTGCTATGGGTTTAAAGGGTAAGTTCTTCATGGTTCAGAAAGTGATTTTTTTTCCATATGGGAAAATTAATTTTCACTCAGTTTTGATTATCATAGTCCTAGAATGTATCTTTCATTTACATTAAAGCTTAAATGTAAAATCATTTTAAAATGTAACAATTAAACACTAATATATTGAGGTAACTCTGACAGGACACATCAATACATGGCAGTAAATTCTGGCTATTGTGTATGAAAAATAAACAGATATCATGGTATTAAAAATTTGGAATAGTCACTCTGCTCTCTCATTTCTTGTTTATTAAGTCAATCCAATTAAAGTAGCTGGCATATGTAAACTTGTCTGATATTTAGGGAAGTTTACAGATAGCATTATTGGGCTGGAATAACAGCACATTTATAGTTTCTCTCACAGCTAACAGAAGGGCAATCATGTCACAGTGGTAGATTTTTAATCTAAATAGCAGTAAATTTAGTCCTTTCTCTTCTTTTAACTACAAAGCAAAATGATGTTCATTACTAAATTTTCTTGCTGTGTCAAGAGCAATGTGTTATAGTTCTGATGAATGTGCATCTGTCACTGGTGAAGACTTCCAATAAATCAAAGACCTGTAAATACTCAACAGGTGTGTGTGTGTGTGTGTGTGTGTGTGTGTGTGTGTGTGTAATTTCTGAATGCAAACTGATTTTTTTGCTTAGCACACAGTATCTGGTTTCTACAGGAATTTAGAAAAGCACAGAAATTTAACTTCAGAGTCTAGCATAAAAGTTCAAAAGATATGTTTTATACAATGTATATGAGACTGGACACTCAGTGATACACTGACATAAGGTAAAAGTATCCACAGCCCAACTGACCATTTTCAGTTGTTTTCTTATGATATCAAAGGTTGTAAAAATATAAGTCTTTTGAGAGTTAACAAAGTATATTCATGATTCTGTTGAAATGGCATGTGTCTAACAGTTGCTGGTACTACACTGTCTATGTATATATTGCCTGAAAGTTCAAAATGGATAAATAATAAAAGTGCAGCCAAGAGCTATAAGAGAAAAATGCATTATCATTGTATAAAATTTTAAAAAGCCATTTTCTTCTGAACTGTGCCTTTTTACTATTTGTTCTCTAAAATCAGATAACCTTAAAACTGGAAAAATATGAAATATCAGAAAATTGATCACTTAAAAATCCTGCTCAATAGTTTAAACTTTGAAGGAAGTAAATACTATTTAAAAGTATTCCCTAACAACTTAGATGGAATCATTATATATTTTTATTAATATCCATTTCAGGCATATTATTTAAATTTACCTAAAATCCTTAGGAAATTATACTTTGCAATGTTCAAGAATTGACAGATAAAAGGGAAAGATCAGAAGAGAACATAGTCATTCTATTTAGACTTTAAAGTAGCACAATAAACAGGCTTTTAGCAAGGGCTCTC
The DNA here is from genome assembly GCF_949786415.1 of Peromyscus eremicus. NCBI lineage: Eukaryota > Metazoa > Chordata > Mammalia > Rodentia > Cricetidae > Peromyscus > Peromyscus eremicus. The sequence continues at coordinate 41,673,969 of NC_081433.1, forward strand.
ATATCTACCCAATGGAGCTTGAAAGCATTTCATCTCAGGCTCAATAATTCTGAAGTTGGCTCATGAGTACGTAGCCTTTCCATTTAAAAATGAATATAATTCATACTGCTATAGATACCCTTTTTTTCCATCCCACCCCCATCTCTACGATGACATTCAGTCAAACAACACTTGAAATCATTCTAAATACTCATCATATTTTCAAAAGGTATTTCATTTTTCTTGCAGATGAAGGGTGAGGAAAACTTTCAGCTCATTTCTACAATTCACAGCAAGCACCTGGCTCCTTCTCGGAGATGATTTTATTTTTGGTAACTGATTGTGGGCATGATGAGGGTTTCATTACATTTCGGTGTGGTAATTATACTCACATTTGTAACTTGGAGAAGTAATATCCACTCTGAAATTTTTGAAATTGGCATTTAAGCACTTGGGGGGGGTAAAGTTTATGTTAAGAACTAAATGTCTCAGTTAGCAAACATTTAAGCATTTTTAAGATGTCAATGTAAATTATATACTTTGGAGAAGACTTTTGATTCATCAGTGGGAAAATGATTTAAAAATTAAATTTAAAAAAATAAAGAAGACAGGCTTTTAAAAGTTTTGAGACATAGATGAATATTCCATTAATTTTATTTGTTTAGTCTCCTACCTAAGTTACTTCTCCAAGAATAAACATTTATTCAAACAAAGTATCTTTTGAGTTCTATTTCATGCAATGATTATTGTAATTCCACACTTTAAAATTTGAAACACTTAGTACTTCTATTATTCCATAATTCTGTAATGTCCGATCCCAAATAATTTGGTTGGTAGGTGAGTATATTGGACACTTTGAGTACATGTGTTCTTTATAGTAGATACATCTATAATAATGACAAGTGTTAATTTCTTAAAAATAAATAAAATGATTGAGCTTACATACACAAGCTTTCACACAAAAGTCTAAACATCCATCTTCACAACCAGTTGTTAGCTGATAAATTTTGTATGTGTGAATCCATATATATATATATATATATATATATATATATATAAAAACTCTATAGAGACTATATGTTGCACAGTATCTATATAGATATATGAAATGAATAATATGGCTTTATTTTAAATTCATTCTTTGGCATACATATATGTTCCCATGCTTTTAAAAATAAAAGTCTTTTTTATATTAATATGGTTTTCTTCTATATTTTTACATAATCTATTCTTGGCTAAGGGTCAAGGCTTTGTAAGATGTCATTCCTCTTCAATATTCATGAGTTGGTCTCAAGACTAGGAAGTAGACTTTTGGTTAATGTATTACAAAATGGCAGAGGAAATGTATAGGATCATTTCAGAAACTGCTGTAAAGTCTTCCTTAATTCTGATCCCAAATCTATGTAATGGTATCTTCTTAAAATCAAGACATTGGCTTAATCGGTATTTTTTGAAAATCAAACATTGTAACATGACACAATCCAAAGATATTTTCACGCTGAAATAGCAATAGGAAAAAAAAATAGAAGCATTCTGTAATTCAATCTTTATGCTTCCTTAAGAACAGAAAACTTTATAAACCTTCTAAATTCACTACAGTCCACAGCATACAATGGTCTTGAGTCTAAATTGACATTTCAGGCAGGGTTCATTGGCTTTACAAGGCATGATGTCACACACAGTGCAAACTGAACACGTGTGTTCAGAACCCAGGCAGCAAGGAAGTTTCATGATACAACTCAGGCAAGTGCAGCCACAAACATCTGAATTCAGTATCATTTGATTTTTTTACTGATTTGTGATTGTTACGCATTCACAAACCTTTATGTTGTTCAATTTTCAGGACTCCTCCCTTCAGGTTTACAGCTGCCTATCAGAAAAGGCAATGATCGACCATCGCATTCCCTTATGTTCTCATCCCCCATCCCCCACCCTCTATTGCCCACCCCTCATCCCCAGTTTACTCATGGAGATCTCATCTATTTCTGCTTTCCAGGATCCATTTCTCCCTCCATCTTTGGGTCCTCTTTGTTAGCTAGCTTCTCTAGAGCTGTAGGTTGTAGTCTGGTTATCATTTGCGTCACATCTAGCATGATCTGCTTGGGGGGCCCCCTGGCAGTAGGAGCAGAGTCTGTCCTTGGTGCATGAGCAGGCCTTTTGGAGCCCAGTTCTATGCTGGGACACCTCGCACAGCCTCGGGACAGGGGGAGGGGCTTGGACCTGCCTCTACTAAATATACCTCTCCATGGGAGGACTTACCTTCTTTTTTTTGTTTTGTTTTTTGTTTTGTTTTGTTTTGTTTTTGTTTTTGAGACAGGGTTTTTCTGTGTAGCTTTGCTCCTTTCCTGGATCTCGCTCTGTAGACCAGGCTGGCCTTGATCTCACAGAAATCCGCCTGACTTTGCATCCCAAGTGCTGGGATTAAAGGCGTGTGCCACCACAGCCCGGCAGGATTTACCTTCTTGTAGAAGGGTAGGAGGCGGGAGGAGGGAAGAGAGGGAATCTTTGGTATGTAAAATGAATAAAAATTTGTTTTCTTAATTAAAAAATAAAAGAAAAAAAAGAGAAGGCAGTCATTAGGGGACTGAGGACAGCAACCACTGACACTTGGCAAGCAGAGAAGGAGGCTTCATGGAATACCATTTCAGTGCTCTTTAAAGGGCCTGGTGGCCTGAAAATTAATAGTTATGTGTGTTCTTAAAGGTGAAAAGAGTTAAGATTTAGGAAAGAGAGGCATTTAATCACTAAATTTATGAGATTTAACTCATTCCATATGCCCTACTTGTTAATATTTTCAGAAGTCTGAATTAAATTTCTCTAAAGGGAATCTTTGTGCTTTCTTGTAAAACAAGTGTAATCCTAAAACACATTAAGATAAAAATGTCCTAAAATTAAACATTTCTTTAGAAGGCTATGCCGCCGTGACAATGTGGTTTCACTTAGGTTTTATTTTTCTCATTTTTCACAAACTTAACCTGTGGCCTAGAATGTCCCATAGATTTCTATTTTAGGAACAGAAAAACGTGTCTTAACAATGAAAGTTTTTATTTCAAGATCTGTACTACTTCACAAATATAAATCAATCTGTTTGATCATATGAATATATCTCTATTTGGAAGTTCTGTTTTGTCTAATAAGAAAATATTGTGACCATGTATTGGGGGATTAAGAAAAAGGTCTGAGTATATAGACATTGGTAAAACTCTTATGTAAGTAGAAGTTACCGGTAATAGTTTCATTTTATTATTATAGGAATGTTTCTTTTGCTGCATAAAAAATACCTTTAATTATTTTATTGAAATATCAAAAGAGTAGACAAGTGTCATTACCTCAGTTATTCCAATCAATAATTTTACATGGCAGTATTTTGTTTTATCTTATTTTATTCTCTTTAGAGTTTAAAGTTTTTTTCCCACAAGGATGTATGTGCATCCCATGCATGCCTAGTACCATGAAGACCAGAAGAGGTATTGGTTCCTCTGGAGCTGGAGTTATACAGGTTATGAGCTGCCATGTGGGTACTGGAAACCAAACTCGGGTCTTCTGCAAGAACAGCAAGTACTTTTGCACTGAGCCATCTCTTCCAGAAGTATGTTTTATGTTTAAAGCTCATCATAAATTTACATAAATTATAATACTTGAGTAATATAAATAAGTTAATTGCTTCAATTTCTGAATATTTTGCTGAATAAAAACACTTATGTATGAAATATATATTTTCTGTTTAAATAATAGAATTATATCAGGGCACATCCATTCATAATTTTACTGAATAAAATTCTTTAATACTATAAAAATAAATTCACAAATGAAATGTAAAAGATACATTAAAAGTTTAATCTATACATGTGCAAGCTATATATGCCTCACAAATTACATTAATATAACGTATTCATATATTACATATTCTAATTCTGGTCCTCATATTTGCATGGCGAGTACTTTATTCACTAATTTATCTCCCTAGCCCAGATTTGAGCTTAAAATAAGCTTTCCTTGTTTTTTAGTAAACATCTAAGTTCTGTTTTGGTATGTTTACTGTTACTTGATATTTTTATGAAGAAATTACAAAGTTCTTATTATATTAACTCTTTATCCAGTAGGAAATTTCAAGATCATGTAGCGTCCCCTCAGATTTTTTCCATGTCTGGTTTATAAAGCTAATAATGAGTTCTTTTTACAACTTAGATCTCATCATGTGTGTGTTCACAAAAACACATTTTTATAATTGATTTGTATCTACATACAAAATTATTCAAAAGTAACACCGTCATATTTTTATATTTGTAGAAATATATAGAGATAATATAATACCTATGTTGTAGTAGCTTGTGGTAATCAGTGAATGAAGAGAATGGTAGCACTCAACAACAATTTAGAGGTATGATTTTTGTGTTTGAAAAGAGGAGTGTTAAGTTCAAATTTTAAGAATCATGAGTTTGATTAATTTAATTTCTTTCAAAGGTGAATCCAAACGTACTTAACCCATTTGTCTGCTATGATAGCTTGCTAGTGAATATCCTTACTGCTATTACATGAAGACATATTTTCAGTATTTATTTTTTATCTTAAGCCTTCCTTTGTGTTCATGTAAATCGAAAGGCTATGTCAAGTTATATGGATAAGTGAAAGAAAAAGCACAAACTCAAAACAGGATTATTTCCTCTGTTACTGACTTTACCATGCCTTTAGACCATGATTTAATTAATTTATCCTCGAAGGAATAGATAACCTTTAAAGGCTTCAATTCTTTTTGCTACTCAGTGTATCAAAAATAAATACCTAAGCAACTTTTTTCTCTGCTTCTTGAGAAGAGGAATTTAATATGTCTCTAGAAACCAAATATTAACTTCCAAGGTCAACTTCATATTCTCTTACAGATACTTCAAAATCCCCAGGGAAACCCCATACAGTAGTCTGTTCTTTTCATCCCATAATTGCTAACAATTTTATAAAATTTAGCCTGTCATCATGACTATCTGTACAAAAGAAAGTGTCACAAATGCTACTACAGAGGGACAGAAAACAAACTTTGGGCACAAGGAATAAAGGTACTATCTGAGCTAGAGATAAGGGCACAGTTTTATTCCGCATATTATGTTTGGATTGAACCTTAGTGGACTTGAGATATATGTGGATGTTGAAACAGAAAATATTAAAAAGTAAAGAAAAGTAAATAGAAAACCCACACTGCAAGATGCCACAAAGCACATTGTAAGGAGCCTCAGAAGCTAATAACAGAAAGATTGGCTGATTCAAAGAGGAGACCAGGATCATATGACATTCAGGACAGTGGAACAATAAGTGAGGAATAAAAATTAAAGGACTGAATTTATTAAGAAAAACAGGAGAGAAATGGAACCCAGAGAGAGTTTTTTGAAAGGGTGGAAGAGTGAACAGGTAGTCCAAAAGGGCAATATGTGTGAAAAAATATTACTGGAATATGTGGCCAAGATGTTCAGTGTCTTAAAAAGGATTATTTGTGGATAACATCCAACAGCCATTGGATTACAGATATTAGGGAGGAAGTATTACCAATAAAGAAAGGTATCCACAGTAATGAATATTTGTCTTCTACATACGGTTTAGTTATCCAGTGAGATTTAAAGAACTCTCCTTGAATTATAGATACTGATTTATGTTTTATTGTAGTAATTATTATTTACTGGTTATTCTATAAATATAGTTAACTTACAAAATTTAAAAAAATGAGGTCAAATTTTCACATTTTTTCTACCCTTGCCTTTCTATGCTCTTCTAGTAACTGTTTCCCAAAAGGTCTTTTATTAAAGAAAATTGTCCTTAACTAATCCCATGCTACTAATCCCAGTCTCTTGGCTAGCTAGCTCCAAGTGGCTTCCTTCAGATTAGGATGAGTTTGAAGGAAATCTTTTACTATCAGATACTTTGAACTGTAAATTTCTGGACCATGCTTTCTGATGGCAGATCCCTACAGACAACTTAGATCAAGAGCATATACAGGAATTCAAGAACACTTGTTTCCTCAGAAAAGAAGAAGCTAACATTCAAATAAAGCATATACTATTAAGATTTGCAGGGAAAAATAGTATTAGTAAATGGCCATGTTATGAAGCCACTGTGATGTACTCTTTTTAAACAGAGGGACACAATCTCCTGGGCTGTCATGCTCTGTAAGTCACAATAGTTAAAACACCATATTTGTTAACATTTTGCTGGCCAAAAGTGATTTTATTTAACTTCCTGTCTTCAGAGTTGTTCATTTATTAGCTTCCTTGGTTTGTCCCTGTCTCTGGGATCGTAGGACACAGTTTATCTGATGTCCTCTTCTTTACTTCCTGTACACTTTCTTGTGCAGCTCAAATAGTCAGTCTAGCCATGTATTCTGTTTGTTTGAACAAATCATCTGCCCAGATTGACGTAACTTTTATTAATCATTTAGAATTTAGACTTAGTAATACTCATATCATTAGGTTTTCTTCTGAACCTGTCTGAAAGGTAATTAGACATTTATCTTTGCTGCCTGATGTTTCTGTGTGTATGTGTATGTGTGTGTGTGTTTCTGTGTGTGAAATAGGTCATGTCCATCTTGAAAAAAAGAAATTAAGTATATTTCACTATTCTTTTTTCTTTAATAGCTTAATACCTAGAAGAGAGTAAACTTGCAAATTTTTTATTGATTTTACTCATCAATAAAATGACATTCAATTGATACGAAAGAAAGTTTAATATACTGGCATGTTTTATGAACATAAACATATTTAATTTCCATTCAATTTCTAATGTTGCATCTGAAAGGAAATTGGTCCCACACTGTGGTATCTGATTACATGTCTCCTTGTTGTCAGCATGTCAGAACAGCACCTGAATTATCAAAGTCATTTAAAAGCCTCGATCACTTCCCAAAACATCTAGAGACATTCATTTCCTCAGGTCACCTTTTTATGAATGAGAAGTTCCAGAGTTTTAGATGTTCCTGCATAATGGCTTAATAAATGTAATATACTCAGGCAATGGGAGCATTTATGCAGCAATCAATGACTTATATTGAGTACTTACTTCTCAAAAAATGTTCAAACTTAGTTGAGTTAAAATTTTAATAACTTTCTAGTCATGTACTTAACATGGAAATTAAATAAAAGTATGAATGATAATTTATAAGCATATGAATAAAGTCTTAGACTATAAATAATAATTTCAATACATACAAGAGAGATATTTATAGAAAGGTACTGAGGTAAGTCATCCAGAGTGAATGGAATGAGTGAAACAGCAACTATAAAACAATGAAGGTCTGAGGATGTTAGTTGCTCCAAGCAGAGCTAAAGTAAACACAGGAATAAAGTGAGGAGCACACGAGCTCACCACAATCTCCAGCTAAGGCCTTGTAATTAAAATGAGATCAAGACTAAATTATAAATCCACAAGTTATTTAAATTGGCAGAAAAAAATTGATCCTTTATACAAAAGAACATGAAATGCGACAAACACTGAAACATTTACCTCTTTGCCCTTTATACGGCTACTTTGATAGGAATTAACATTTATTGCTAGCTCTTTGCTTACACTGTAATTTTTAGTGTTCAACACTGTAATGTGGCTGTAGTTACAATACTCAGTTTGAGTCCCAGATAAGTCATTTATCTAAGAATATAGAACTGTAAAAGTTAAAGGCAAGATTCATAGCAGAAAATCTCATTCCTCAAGCCAGAAACTTAAGCCAATATTTCTATTATAATTTCAGATCAGTTATTCATAAATGCATTTATTTATCCAAGAAGCTTTTGCTAATATTCTGTATGTAGAAGGTACTAGGGGAAAAAGCTATCTTGTGAATAGCTCAGCGGTATTAATCACTTAAATAAGACATAACAACTACAAATGTCAGTTGCTAAGGAAAGACTGAAGAAGAAAACTGTGAGAGAATTTGAAAGAGTTACTCAAGAGACAGCAACATTGAACATGAAGTTCTATTACTATGGAGGGATGTTGGTAAAACTCAGCATGTAACTAAAGCATCTACATAGCATTTCAGTTCAATATAAGCTTTAGTTATAAGTTTCCAAATCTTGCTATAGATCAATTTTAAAGCAAATAATGTTTAACAATTTTCCCCTACATTCAAGTGGTAAATATTGAATCATCTCACAGACTTCTAAAGCCTGTATTCTCTTTCCCATGTTAAAAAAGGACACGATGAAGTTTTGAAAGTTTTGGGTGACATAACTAGTAAATATAAAAGCAAGGATTTGTTCTCCTTTCTCCCTGCACTGAGTTTATTATTCTTTCAAGAGAACCACAGATTCTCCAACTTTTCCTCTGAAGTACTCCTTAAAGCAGAGGACGATGTATGTGTGCATCCCTAGGAAGTCTGGGCAGAGAGCCTGCAGCAGCCCCGAGAACATGAAGGTCCTTTGAAATCTTCTGTTTTATATAAAACATGAAAATGAATGACTTCACTGTTTTTATATGCATGCGCAAGTTAAAAAAAAAACCTTTTAAAAGTGCATACATCGGAAACTTTTTCACCTTTCATTAAATTTGCTTCTCAAGGAAGTAACACTTTATGACTCCTCTGACATAGCTTCTGACTAGCCATCAAAATATGGTAAGCCATATAGCCTGTTGAAATGTAGTTACCTCATGATTGAAATTTCTAAAATGGCTTAGTTTAGTGTTTGAGACAGGTTCTCCCAAATGCTAGACTGGCCTCAAACTGGCTATATACGTGAGGAGAACCAGGAAGTTTTCATCCTTCTTCCGGCATCTTCCAAATACTGGGTTGAGAAGTGCACACCAGTATGTCTGGTTTGTGCAACCTGAGAATCAAAACCAGGGCTGGTGCCTTTGAAGCAAACATCCTACCAATTTACCGATTCTAAGTCCTCAAAATGTTTTCTTTTGGTAACTTCCAGTGCTTGCTAAGATATTGACTATTTTCTTGCATATAGAAATCGCATTGTGTGTGTGTGTGTGTGTGTGTGTGTGTGTGTGTGTGTGTGTGTGTGTTGCTGCTTTTCTTTTATGCCTTATGATAGTTGTTTATGTTTGGGCTTGTTTGCAGAGTTCACTGTCTTGTCTGTTTTCTTTAACATGTAAAGAAAAGTGCACTACTTTCTCTGAAACTTAAACAGTGAGTGGATCTCACTGAATGCAGACTGAGGGACTTTTCAATAGCAGATCATTATGATGTTAAAGTCTTTGGACAATCAATTCCTAATGACAGCTCTGATGGCGAGATTGAAGCTGACGTCTGGATGTACCAAGCTTTACATGAAACAATGATTATGTGATGGAAATGATAGGAAGCAGACAGCAACAACAACAGAAGGACATAACAGCATGTCCACACGGGATCCAGCAAGGGAAATAAGTGGTGGACTGCTAAACTATCTTCTACAAAAGAAATTATATCAATTACAAAAGGGAGCCTTATTTGAGCATAGTGAGGCAGATGACATAAAGGACAATATGTGAGGATCATAGAGACATATTGGAGAAGATCGGGAAATAGTTTTGGTCTAGAAGCAAGCCTGATAGGGTGAGGGGTTGGGGACAGTTACATTTATCAGTGGCTAATGTGTGTGTGTGTGTGTGTGTGTGTGTGTGTGTGTGTGTGTGTGTGTGTACACAGTGAGCGTGTGATATGGGTGAGGAGTGTGTTATGTTTTCCAGTGATACCTGTGAATGAGAGTACTGACATGCCAGCGCACATTTGTGAAAGGACAAAACCTTGGATGCTGATCTTCTTCCACCACTCTTGAAACTTGCTTTACTTTGCACCTACATACATCAGGTTAGCTGGCCATGAATGTTTGTGGATTATCCTCTCTCCATTTCCCATCTCACCATAGGATTGCTAGGATTACAGACACACACTACCATGCTTGTCTTTATAAGAGCGTTAAGGATGCTAATACAGACCCTCATATTTATGAAGCCATCGTCTTACAAGTTGAGTCATTTCCCCTATCCTAGCAAATGCTTTAATTAAACATGACTACATAATGGAATCTTGATATTGGGACTCGCTGTTGAACTGATAAATATGCTAAAGTGTGTTACCAAGAATGACTCCTGGGGAGAGAGAGCTTCAGCACTTGTCCTCCATGTCTTGCATAGTCCAGAAAACAGACAGAAAAGGGAACCTTTGCATTCTGTATTGTATGATCAGGATAATATTTAATATTGTGGAAGAGAGTGTTCACACATAACTTGCAAGTAGCTCAGCATATAGACATTGATAAAGGTATGTTTGTTCTGAGTTAACCTTTAAAACCTCTGCCGTTCATATATTTCAGGACAAACATGAGGCTCCGTGGTCTTGGGAAGTGTAAAACCCCTACTACGCAGATAGGGAGAAGGGAGAAGAGAAATGAGTGAAAAGATAGGCGACTGTGAGCAGAGAAGCACCAGCAATATGAATCTTAGAGACAAGGCTGACCAAGTGACCAAATGGGGATGCCAGAACATTGGAAGAATTGGTTGATTTTTGTCCCCAGTCTTTAATTAATTTGCTGACTGAAGAAGAGATCTAAGAATGATCTCTAGAAAAATATTAATATATTGTGTTCTCAGATTGTCATCTCTACGAACAAACTGCAAAGACCAAGCTTTTTGGTAGCTGTACATGACAGGCAGCATGAGGTTTGGTATTCTGTATACACCTTGGCCTAATATTTTTTCCCCTGGTAACGATCTTGAACTTCAAGGTTAATTATAGTATGGAATGTATATTCTTGCATTCTATGAGTTGTTCTGTAGAATTATTAAATCAGAACAGGAGATTGTAGTAATATTTGCATTTATAGTTGGTTGGTCACAAGTACCAGAAAAATCTGGAAGATGAGCTTGGCATTTGAAATATGGCATTCTTGAAGGACTGAGCCTTTACCGTGTATAAATCTGATGGTAACTCCATGTAGTTAGTGTAAGAATTGAACAGGAGAGTAGGAGATACAGGTAAAGTGATGCTGAAAAGTATATCATACAATTTGTTTCAGGAGATATGGGGAGAAAATGAAAACAGGTTTAAGTTAACTTTAGGTTTAAAAATAAAAGTCATTTTTAAAGGCACACACATACACATGGTAATGATAAAATTGTGTTTTATATTTTGATTTCTCATTCCACAGGCACATTATAAGGGCCTCACTATAAAAATTCTAAAATTATATTTTCCTGTACATTCTAAAAATCAGAATACCACATCTCTACCAATGTATATTGTTATTTTTAAAAAGTATGACTTTGCCATATTCTATGGTTTCCTTGGTACTGGTAAATAACTGACTCTTTCTTTTTCCTTTTTAAACTGCATTTCAGGCTCACCATGGCAGAGTATATATAAGTCATTCTATGATTTCCTTCTGTGGGCTGGTCTGTCTTTTCTGAATCACAATAATTTATATCACTAAAAGGAAAAAGAAAGACATAGGAAAACCTTGTGTTTCTAGGTCCAAAATATATTGCAATGTGATTCAGTGTTTCCATGAGGGGGTAATGAGATACCAAGCTCGCATTTCTCTTCAGCTTCTTTCACTGGATTTTTGCAGACAACCAGCTAAGGGTTTTCATGTTGAGAAACGGAACACCGGCAAAGATTTATTGTTATTTTGGTATTTCACATGAAAGCATGATTTACTGAACTTTGAGAAACAGAAATATCAAAGCTGATATATTCTAGACAGACAACTTTCCTCATTAAAGTAGCCTTTGAGATTTTAAACAAATGTAACAGACATAGATAGATAGATAGATAGATAGATAGATAGATAGATAGATAGATAAATGGCAAGTGTGTTGCTTAGAAAATAATGTGTCATCCTTCAGAGTGGTGCGTTTTCCCTCTCAAGCACTTCTATTGATTTATTAAATACACAGAAGGAAACTAAATCTATTAAACAGGCCTAGGACTTCAGCACTAAGTAATAGTAAGAACAGCATGAATAATAAAAATAAATGCTGTTTAAGGGAGAACGATGCTCTCATGGCTTTAGTGATACTGCAGCCACCTTACACCACAGCTCCTTTGAACCACAGCTTTGCAAACAGTAGGAAAGGCTCCATAATCTTACCTACATCCTTCTGTTCTTCACCAGTTTCAACGGACAAACCTTGCTGAGCTACATAAAATGAGCTGTCCTTATACTTTGACACGTTTGATTTATATTAAACGTTGATAAAATCTGCCCTTTGCTTGGAAGAGACAAGTTGCTCTTGATTGCTTTTTCTCATCATGTAATGAATAGAAAATAAAGGCAACGGCATTGTAACAGAAAGACCAAGTGACAGATTCATTCCGAGTGACTATGTGACTCTCCAAATCTGGATTTTTAATATTTCTTCATAGATGATGAATGTTTGCGAAAAAAATGTAAGATACTTTCTCAAATAATTTTGGACTCTTGAGTTTCTTGAGTTGGCAGATTATCTTACGTTGTTTATTTAATCATCAATTTATTTTTATTTTAAAACAGCATCTTATATAACTAGGCTAAATACCCTATAGAGGCCGGGTGGTGGTGGCGCACGCCTTTAATCCCAGCACTCAGGAGGCAGAGCCAGGAGGATCTCTGTGAGTTCGAGGCCAGCCTGGGCTACCAAGTGAGCTCCAGGAAAGGCGCAAAGCTACACAGAGAAACCCTGTCTCAAAAAACCAAATAAAATAAAATAAAATAAAATAAAAAATAAACTTCTGGATCCAGCAGTGCCTGGAATTAAGGATTTTCTGTGACATTTCTAGGCTGTTACCCAAAGCATTATCTCTTTTCCTTAAACATATTTTGTGAAAAAATATGATTTAAACATTGGTCTATGTAATAAACAATTAGACAAATCAAAATCAATAACCTCTACATGTTTCCTCTGTTAGAAACAATTGACAATGCCAAGTAACTATAACACAATATTACAACAGAGATGGTCAGTTGCAAATTGAGTGCATTCTGTTTTTTTTTTGTTTGTTTGTTAATAAGCCAAAGAGTTAAAGCATAGATAACTGAGAATATATCTTTACTTTTTGACTTTGTAACATACTCGTATAGCATTCACACCATGGTTAGAGTTGCTTAGACCAACTAAGACATTTGGCTTTCCTTTTGTTTCTCACAGGGTCCAACCACACTAGCTTTTGAAACCTGTAAGAACAACTAAGCTGTGAAACCTGACAGTCACCATGCAGGAGCAGAATGCAGCTAATTCACTCCGGGTAATGCTATTTATAGATTCTGTATATGGTCATTTGTCTGTCCCAAAATTGGCTCATCAGTGTTTCGTTTTACACATATAATATTCTCTGTAGTGGACTTGTACTTTGAACAGATACTTCTTAAGTACATTTTGAATTGTGTGAGGTTTCATGCATATGTAACTTTTGTTATTGTTGTTATTATCTGTTTATTTGTCGTTTTGTTGTTGAGTTGTTTTTAAATTTTAACTATGTTTTCTTCTATTTAACAGAAGCTCTTCTTGAAAAGTCATTAATACAAGTATATGAATTTCAGCATCTTTAAAAAATAGAAGTAATAATTTCTTATATGAAATTTCAACCATGTGATTAAAGTTACCTCATAAATTAAGCAGGTTTTCAAAGTTGAAAAAAATATATAAATTCCCAGGACTTGGAGATACCTGTCTGTCTACCTGCGTCTAAGTTTACTAAGACTTAAAACCCTTGTTTTTATCCCAGGCTTCTGGGCATATGGCCATAATCCTGGTACTACGAGACTAAAGATAGAGGACTATTAGTTTGAGGCCAGCTGTACTTCACAAACAGATCCTGTCTCAAGCAACCAGACAAGAAATATAGTATTTCTTTTAAAACCGCTGATGTCTTTTTTTGTAAGTTGTTTTCTTTTTTGTTTATAGTTATTTATTATTGACCAGAATTTCTTCCTGTTTTATAATTGATCACTTCCTTATGCCAAGGTTATGGACATAATGTCAGGAAGAATTTTTACTTAAAATGAATAAATAATAATAATAATAACAATAATAATAATAATAATAATAATAATAATAATAATAATAATAATAACTAGGAATTAGAACCATACAGTTTAATTCTAACTGCTTGTTTTTTTTTTACTTGGCACCTGAGAACTTTGTAGTGACAGTCATTTACACTCTGGTAGCATTGGACAATAATGTATTCCTGGATCTTACTACGGAGCAGATATATGTCCTTAGCAGCCATTCTTGATAATTGTGGTTAAAACTGGGATGAAGATTAAAAAAAAAAATGCTTACATTGCTATCAGTTGACTCCAGAGAGGAGCTACATTGTTAGAATATTTATCAGAAAATATTAAAGGTGTCCTCTCCTCCCAAAGGTGTGCATATTTGTCTGGAAATCAGAGTATGTTTTCTGTTTGTTGTTTGTTTTGTTTATTATTAGTTTTACCCGTTCTGTTACTGAGAGCTCTGAGTTTAAACTGTTATCTGTCTAGAAGTGAATATTTACCATGTTTTGCATAAGACTTTGGTAAGTAAAACTTATCATTTAAGGACTATGTATAAAAAGGCATCAGAGTGTTAAGAAATATACCACCAAGAATATTATTGCTATTCTTAGCTTAGAAAAGAGGTTCACTCTAGACATTTGTGTCCCCAGTAAATAAAACTCATGTCTTCCTTCTTCAAATCAGAGCCAATGGCTCAGTGCAATCTTTTTTTTTTTAATTTTTATTTTGCAATACAATTCAGTTCTACATATCAGCCACGGATTCCCTTGTTCTTCCCCCTCCCTTCCCCCTCACCTTCCCCCCAGTCCGCCCCCCATTCCCATCTCCTCCAGAGCAAAGCCTTCCCCGCTCTGTGCAATCTTTAAACACTGCAGGAAGACAAATCCTTCTCACTTCTTATTTAGCTGTATTGCGGCACCATCAGAATTTGAACGTCTCATATAATACTTCATTTCTATTAGTTTCCGAGTGAACTGTCCTCCTGAATATATTGATTCATACACATATGCATTTGATTAACATTTTGCACATTCCTTACAATTCTTAGTACCTGAGTGATTTATTGATTCATAGTTTAAATCACTCTATAAGAAGTAGATAATTTCTCCATAAATATTCAGTTGTTCAAATAATCTTGTTTCCTGCCAAAAGTATTTCTAGGGCACAGGATTCTATTTTACCCCAGTTTTACTTGCTTGAACAACTTAAAATGCAACATTTATCAGAAAATTGAGATTTGCCAACTTCTCTAACATAATTGATAAGTGCAAGTCACAAAGAAAAATATATAAACCTCAATGTTTTATCATTGAGACCCATGTTATTTGCAAAATTGTTTCAAAGTATTGCTGACTCAATCTCTCATATTAAATTTTGATAAAACATCTCAATTAAAATCATATTCGAATTTGGAGTTTGTTATTTTTACACAATATCACTATTATAACTTGAGTAAAACATATCTTCTCATTTAATGTACAAACCTCAAATAATTAGAGACTAATAGATCTAAGTTATAATTCTCATTTTACTGGGTTCCACACTGCTCTGAGTAGACAGATTTTTTAAAAAAATGATATGAACAGAGAAATTATGAAAATTATTAATTTTGAAGTTTAGTTCAGTAACCATTTCCCTTAAGAATTGTGGGTATTTCTATCTCAACTCTAATACTGAAGTGAGAAGAAATATGTCTTACACGTTGAGTAATTTATTAATGATGTTCGTATATGAGTCCTGGTTCTTCTACTTCTAAACTACTTGAGCTGTTTATATTTACTTTCTATGTATTGGATAAATAATTATAACATGTAGAAAGTCTTTCCTATATCACAGAATTGTTTTTTAAAAATAAACAATAAAGTGAATTAAACATCCAGGATTGTCAGCCATGATTTTTGAGAAGTAGTTGGCTTTTTTATTTTTTATTTTTTGTTTGTTTGTTTTTGTTTTTTCGAGACAGGATTTCTCTGTGTAGCTTTGAGCCTTTCCTGGAACTCACTTTGGAGAACAGGCTGGCCTCGAACTCACAGAGATCCACCTGCTTCTGCCTCTGCCTCCTGAGTGCTGGGATTAAAGGTATGTGCCACCATTGCCCGAGTAGTTAGCATTCAATTGGTCACTTTGATGATGACCCTGACATTCCTTAAGTGTAATTGCAGATGACAATTTAAAATATTTCCTCATGACACATTTACTGCATTGTGGTTTCCCAATTCATAAGGACGATTATTGTATTAGATATTTTACATTTGTGTTCCCAAATTTCTGTATTTAAAGACACACGTGGTACATTAGACAGAGCAGAGACGTTTAACTGCTATCAACATTTCGAAGGGTTTGTAGTGATTGACAAGTGTGAGTGATGAGTTACAAGTACTTATTCAATTTTTCTCATTGTTGGGAACTATCACAACACAGCAATGACAAAAACCAACACTGTGCTAAAAAATACATTCAAGTGGAGGGGAATACAATTATAATAAATATAGTCCTGGTATACATTAGTACATTTTATTTTATGTTCCAAGGCTATGCATACTCTGGGAAAAATAAAATATAACTTCTTACAACCAAAGGAAGCTGTATTTAGATTTATTACTCAACCTTAATACCCAAAACAAGTGAGTATAATACATGAGAATAAGAGTTTTCATAAAACAGAAAGTCTAAAAACAGAAAGAAAAAGTTAATATCCAGAATAACATTGCTCAGTTTATCTTGACAAAAAAAAAATCAGGTAGCAGCACAACAGTGCAAGAGGAATAAAAGTGGACACAGTAGCCTTCTTCAGTTTTTAAGACAGAGCTGAGACTTGGGGGCAAAGCAGGTGACTAACTTGCACAGGACTGTGTCTGATAGCTCTGCAGAGGTTCTCTGTAAAGGTTTTACTAATTAATTGTGTGTGTGTGTGTGTGTGTGTGTGTGTGTGTGTAAATAAACAAGGGGAGAGCTTAGTAGGGACACCCCTTAACACGTTGCATTTATCAATATCTGATACAATTTGGAGTTCAATGCAGTGCTTCCCAGAAGCTTTCAGGGAAAAATCAAGATTCACAGAAGAATACAAACAGTTTCTACTTCATACAGGAGAATTACGAAGTTGGAGTACATGCTGCTCAAGTCTCACCTAGCAAACTGAAAAACCATTTACAGCTACTGCATAGATAGATAGACCTGGTTCCAAGTCATTTACCTGTGTTCAGGCAGAAAATTTGACAATAGTCATAGGAATATAGAAGTATTCAAGATCAAAGAAAATTTACTGCATTTAGATAACAATAAAAGAGTCCAGATCTGCTTCACTTCTTATACTTTTCATTCTTAGTCCTCTATTATCTTCTTAGAAACTTTGCCCTCATTACATCCACTAAAGCTGCTATTCATCTTCTTGTTTCTCTTCATTCAAAATCATTTCTGTTTATTAATTTCTAATTCTCTTGCTAAATATTCTTTTATTTTTTTCTGACGTTTTATAAGATATTTCCACAAATTTTCAGGATTTTTATGCCTCGAGAGTTTATGTAACCTCATCTTAAGAATAATTAAAATGCATGTTTTGTGAATAACATTAACCTCATTAATATTAATCAGCCTTAATGTCTAGGTAACTATGATGTTAATTATATTGATTATCTGTTTGGAAGAGTAGATCTGTTCTAGGTTTCTGTTTATTTATTTATATTTTAATTTATATTAATCATTCTACTGATTTTTTTCAGATGTTTTTTCATTTTATCAATCTAAGACTGTCACAGGTTTATTTGTTTCACTGTTTTTCAGAAATTTGCTTAACTAAAACTACGAAGATTTTACCTTCTTTAGTGTTCTGTTGCTGAAATATCTTTACTTATTTTCAGTGCTCAGCTGTGTTTGATGGCAGCTACTATTTACACGTATAACTCAGTAATACAAGTATTTTTGAAAAAGCCTTAATTTTCTTTGTGTGGATTTTATTACCCTAGAACCTACCTCGTCTTTCTAGTGGTCCTGTAGACCTCTTCTTACACCATCTACTTCATTTTAAAATAGTTCTATTACTTATTTAAAACTTTTATATGATGTGTTTTTATCATATTCAGAAGTGTTCCCACCCAGATGCACCCACCTTCATTAATTACCCCCCAAAAAAAGTATGTTCTTTTTGATCTTTATTAAATCCAACTCTATTAAGAACAATTTGTTCGCTTTTGTAGAATATTATTTTAAGATGTGTTACATTTGCTTATGCTGTGGAACATTTGTTTAATGATGCAAAGATGTGTTGCAATTTGTTCAACTCTGTGAAGCTGTGTTAAACCTGCTTCTGTCTAAACTACCTGGTTGTCTAATCAAGAGCTAAATGGCTAATAGTGAGGCAGGAGATAGGATAGGAGGGGCTGGCAGGCAGGGAATAAATAGAAGGAGAAATCTGGAAGGAAAAAACAAGAAAAAGCAAGAGAACAAAGAGAGGAGGATGCTGGGCCAGGCACCCAGCCACCCAGCCACCCAGCCAGCAATGGAGTAAGAGTGAAAGTATGATTACAGAAGTAAGAAAAGAGAAAAGCCCAGAGTCAAGATGTAAAGGGGATAATTTAAAGTGAAGAAAAGTTCGAAAGAAACAAGCCAAGCTAAGGCTGGGCATTTATAAGAAAGAATAATCTTCCGTGTATGTTTATTTGGAAACTCAGTGTCAGGCCCCTCAAGGAGCCACAGAGCCAAAAGAGCAAAAGCAACCAACCGTGCTTCCCAAATATTCTAGGACATGTCGCCTTCCCCTGGAGAGTGATCACTTTACCAAAGGTGATACTTTTAGGAGTGAATGATTATCTATCCCCCAGGAGACATCAGCTGTCAATAGTGACTTGGTTATTGGTGGGACTTCTTGCCCAACTCCCTTTACTGTGATGGAATTTAGTTCATCCTGTGCATGCAATAACAGTTATGGTGAATTCATACATGCATTTGTACTTCTGGGTGCAGCAAACAGTTCCTTTATACTCCTCCACTGCCTGACTCTTACACTCTTTCCATTCCCTCATCCTTAATGATCCCTGAGCCTTTGGAGGAGGTGTATTGCTGTGTCAGTTCCATCTATGGCTGAATGTTCTATAGTGTCTTATTCTCTGCAGCTTGACCAGTTTTAAATCACTTTTCCATTTTCACCAATGGAAATAAAATATAATATAAAACTGGATCTCTGATAAGAGTTGTATTTATAAATTACTAGGATTTAATTTAATTGTAAGTTCATTTAACAGCATAATATTCATGGGTTCTCCCCTATGGCTTTTGACCTGAATAACCCTATGTCCTTGGCCAGATATTGGTGAAAAATATGAATTTCCTTTTGTGGAAAGTTACTTAAATCTAATCAGAAAGTATTTGATTACTCCCATGATTTCCATGCTACTATTGCACTGGTAGGCGGGCATGTCTTCACAGGCAAGTCATCATTGTACTTCTGTGGTTTTACAGCTGGTTAAGACTGATGATTTCTATTTCCTCATCATAGCCTGTATAGCACTTTCCAACAGTATGAGACCTCTACTATATACCAGTGGGAAGGAAACTTCTAGGTCAGTCCCAGCTTGAATTTTCTATGACTAGCTCAAGTGTGTGGCTTTTTCAGCAATAGAGTCTTGTTATCAAATTCTGGAAATTTACCAAGTTCAATGGCAAAAGCCTGTGATATTTGAATGAGTCACTGGTCAACATGCCCAAAAGAAGTAACTCATTTTTGGTACTGGGGATGAATAATGAAAATGTTTAAACAGAGGAATAATATTCAGTTAGTTGGTGAAATTAAATTATAAAGTTTGACAGTAAATTGATTGAGTGAGAAGCAAGTTGGAGTGAGGTAATTCAGACCCATTAAGAAGAACGTCATATTTTCTCTCACTCATAGATATCAGCTTTGAATCTTCAGATGTTTTGTCTCATTTGAGATATGTGTAGAGGATAGGAAATTATGAATGGACTGTTGTTGAGAAGCAAACTTTCAGTGGAGGGGATAAAAAATATACTATATATTGCCGGGCAGTGGTGGCGCACGCCTTTAATCCCAGCACTCAGGAGGCAGAGCCAGGCGGATCTCTGTGAGTTCGAGGCCAGCCTGGTCTCCAAAGCGAGTTTCAGGAAAGGCGCAAAGCTACACAGAGAAACCCTGTCTCAAAAACCAAAAAAAAAAAAAAAAAAAAAAAAAAACACTATATAAAGGCTTAAAGGAGAATCATGAAATGGGAAGATGGGAAGGTTTTAATTTGAGTTTGGGGAGGGCAAGGTACAAGGGAGAGTACAGGGAGGGATAAATAACACTAAGTATCTCTTGAATAATCATATGGAATCATACTACTGTAGAAGTCTCCTAAATGCACACACACACCCTCACACACTAATACACACCCACACACCCACCAACAGACACACACACACACACACACACACACACACACACACACACACACACACACATATACACACACACACAACCACACACACACAGGGTTAAAGTATAGTTACTCTATAATGGGGCAACAATGCCCCTATTAGATACCACAGGATAACAAATAAACATGTACTTTCTAAAGATGGAGAAACTATAGGGTTTTATGGAAAACAGTAACTGCTACATTCCAAATTGGTGAGGACCAAAATTCACACAAAAAGATGAAAATGGAAATAAAAATTTCTAATATTTTCTCTGGAGTATCCCCTATTTCGCCCACTTTTAATTTTTTTTTGGGGGGGGGATCAGTAAGCATATTGTTGTACTTGCTACTGTTGAGGTTTCTGTCCAGAATTGACTTTTGTCTGATATTTCTGTATAAAATGCAGCCATCATTTTCTATTTTGAAACTTTAGTAACAAGTATTAATTGTGATATGTACTAGTTGTATAACTCAGGAGTTTAAACTGTGAATGAATTATTGGGCTGCTATTAATCTGGGTCCCAGCTTTCCTCACTGCTTTCCTTCCTTCCACCTCCCCTCTCATTTCCCTTATTAGATCTATATTATATTCAACTTTATTCTTTTATGAGTATTCATAACAGTAGGCCTAATGTCCATGGCTCAACATCTTCATGAAGAAAGTTTTATTGGAATATAAATATACTCATTCATTTAAAAATTATCTTTGTTTTCCTACTATAATAGCCAAGCTGAGGAACCCAGACAAAGCCTATGACTAAAAACCCCTAAATATTTACTGTTCATCCACTTATAAACAAAAGTTTCTCATCTTCTGCTTTAGTACAATCTAGAATAGGATTTTTATGATTGTATTAGTGAAAACTAAATCTATATATCAGAGCTGACATTTTTTAAAATTGCTTTTGTTACTTTTCCTTAGTTTTCTACATACACTTAATCTTTAGATATACTCCACTATTTCTCATTTCCTAGGAGACAGTATCAAAGAATGTGCGCTGAATTTGTTTCAAGTGCACTTTGAGAGTTTGTTGAAAATAACATATGATATTTCCCTGTGTATTTGTTAATGTAATATCACAGGGCAGATCCCCCAGGACATAGGTTTTGGAACAATGATTTGCATATAGAGTATTTGTGAGGAAATGGTCTCCGAATCAAAGCCTGTAGAGAGAAAAGTGTAAGTGCAAGGATTTGAGGAGCAACAGAGAATACAAAAGCACTAACTCTCTTGTGGGAAGCTATGGGGCTGCACTGGCCTTATAGAGTTCTCTTGAACTGAGACAAAGGTGACAGGAGATCACTGTTTTTTCCAAAGGAGACATAGATAAAGAAGTCTCCAGCCAATTGCTATTCCAGAGAGAACGATGTCTGTATCCACCACCAACTCTTCCACCAACTGCTCATATGAGTTCCTCAGGATAGGGGTGGCTATATGTTGGTGAATCATCACAGCATACACTCCATGAAAACAAATTAACATTTAGTTGACTTACAGACATTTAATGTCTTTAATAATAGGATTAAAAGCCCAAAATATTTAAGCTGTAATATTATTTTGTAAGCAATTGTTAAAATCAGTTTTCTCATACTTTGAGCAGGATGTTGCCTCAAGTTTATAGTTTATTTTAAAAAATGATATATGTATACATGTGTGTTTATGTTTGTGTGTGTGTATGAGAGAGAGGGGGAAGGGAGGGAAGGATGGATGGAGGGAGAGAGAATATATACACACACCTCTAAATTCACAATACTTGTGAATTTTGCTGTGATATCTGCTCTCCAAATAGGTTTGCGTCAATTAAATCTATATTTGATTCCTAGCACTATGTAGCAGCTCACAATCATCTGTAACTCCAGTTTCAGGGGATCTGATATGCCCTTCAGGCCTCCAAGGGCAGTAGGCATGCATATACTTCACACAAGTACATTCAGACAAAATAGCCATATACATAAAAAATATAAAATAAAATTATTTTTAATATTAACTTATTATGTTCTAAAGTTTTCTAAAGGGAAGTCCAATTTCATATAATTAAAATAAAAGTTAAGTAGTTTAAATTAAAATTTAAAAACAGCTTACTTTTACCCCTCTGTACATATTGGCACACTAATGTTTGGAGATTGCAAGTGTTACTTTTGCCCTGCAATCTGAGAAGTACCATATGTACAATGCAGTTTTCACTTGGGTTCACATCACTTTGTGTTATGGTTTCCAAACTCACCCTCTGATTAATTTTCAAGTCTATTATCTGCAATAGAAGTAGAAATGAAAGAAACTTGCAGGGTTCCCCTGCTTTTCCTATGACTTGTGATTTTATGCCTAATTACAGCAAGAAAAATCAACTAGAAACTAGCAAACTTGCCTTTAATTATGAAAGAAGTAAGTCAAAAGCCATATATCTCAGATTCCTGTAGGAAATATGGAACCTAGGGCTCTCTTGCAGCAATTCCATGACTTGGGTCTATTCCTTGTTAATATATCCCTTCACACGTAGTCGAGTTACCCTGGGTAAAGCAAAAGCAAAGCTTGTAAATTGGTAGAGGATTTCCATGAATGCAGTTAACCAGTTCTCCATGTGTAACTAAACTTCTACATGAACTTAACCACCATAAGATATTAATGTGCCACATGGTAACTTACCTGCAGCCATTTATTCAAGACTTGGAAAAAAAATATTTTCTTTTTTTCCCCTATAGATCTTTTATTAAAGACTACAAGAACTAGGTTGTTTTCAGCAAGCAAGGCCACCAGAAAACTTTTAATAACATACATCAGGGATTTCTCAACTCTGTAGACCTTTGCTAGAATTTAGAAATACAAAGGTGGTTCCATTGACCTGAAATGTGAGATTGCCATCCAGCAACTCTGGATGCCTGTGTCTCAGAGTGAACAGGCCAAAAGCAGGATTACTGCCCTGCCAAGGATTATTGATCCTGATGACCTAGGGGGAATTGAATTGTTACTCAGACTGGAGGGAAACAATAAATGTATGTTTCCAGTGAGATTGTGTTAAGCTGTCCTACTTAGCACTGCAGTAGCCTATAACTAAGTTAGGAAAAAAATTACAAAACCCAGCATAGGCTGGACTGATGCAATGCATGCCCTATTCATACAGGAGCATTTGAGTTCAGCAATCATAAAATATCATGATTAAAGGAAAATAAGGATATAGAATTTCTCATGTAAGGTGAGGGGAGAAACACTATCTGCATAGAACAACTTATAGAAATGATCATTTGGGAAATAAAAGTTTATTTTGCTGTGAACAATTTTGGTTCTTCTTTATGACATTATAACATATATGCGCTGATGACAGTTAACTTTGTATTGTGATTCTTCCATTATAAGACACAAATGAAATTCTATTGTCTTCTTAGGAAAAGTTAGTGTACAATTAGTTTTCAGCAAGATATCTGTGATGTAAAGTAAAACACTGATTTGCTGTTATCATTATTTGCAGATGAAGTATCACTGGGGGAGCTCTGTAAGCATCTTTTCATTTGTCTCCTTGATTACACTAGAACTCACACTAATTCAGTCACAAGAACCTTGGTATTTTGTAGATAAACTTAAAGTCTGGATATCCTCGATTCTCTCAGTAATTAGTTTAAAAATATACAGACAAGGCTTCCTTAATTGAGAAGAAAACCTACCTGTAGTCATTATCTTGAGCTCAGGTATAATTCAAACTTACCTTCCTGAAGGCTTGCTGTAGATTTTGGAGTAGACTAGCTAGCCCTATCATTATGCAATCAGATCTCTTGCAATACATTTCTGAATATATAACACTGGCTATTTTGTTTCTCTGGTAAAACTTTTATTAGTATAGTATATATCTTTCTGCAAATTCAATGAGACATATGTTTTTAAGAATCATGAGTCAGGTGAGAATTTTGCACTGAGAATTCAATTTCTTAAAAATGACCCAAGAAAGACTTTGAAGGATGAGAAAACCATGGTTGAATAGATTCAGTACTTAAAAAAAAGAGTAGAGGAAAGAATTGTACATCCAGTACATTCAGTGAGGTGTAGAGAAGTAGATAAAGGATAATAGCTAGAATATGTAAAGATAACTTTTTCCTTATATATTCAAAGGAAAGAAAGTCATGCTTTCATTTTTCTAGGGTAATAAATAGTAGCTTTGAGATAGAGGGTCTGTAGTAATGGCTCATTTGAAAAGTACTTGCTGTGCAAGTATAAGATCTGAGTTTGGTCCTCAGCATCCAGAGTGCTGAGTATAGTAACTTGTTCCTTGCAGTCTCAGTTCTAGTGAGTTGGTGACAAGCCAATCTGTGGGGCTTGCTGACCTAATCAGCAAGCCAGATGTTTGCTGCTGTGAGACCTTGTCACAACCAACAAGGTGTACAACTTCTGAGAACACTCAATGTTTACCTTCTTACCTAAAATGATCCC
Organism: Peromyscus eremicus; assembly: GCF_949786415.1. Taxonomy (NCBI): domain Eukaryota; kingdom Metazoa; phylum Chordata; class Mammalia; order Rodentia; family Cricetidae; genus Peromyscus; species Peromyscus eremicus. The sequence continues at coordinate 41,698,718 of NC_081433.1, forward strand.
ATTAGTGAGTGATAGAGTGGAGAGAATGTAGTGGCTAACACTGACTGTTTTCTTGAAAACAAGGAAGAAGGTCTGTAGGCACATCTCTGATGGATTGCCTAGATTAAGGTCATCCTGAGAGAATATCAGTGAGGGATTGAGTCAAGACTCACCTTAACTGTTGCTGGCACCATTTCCTGAGCATAACATCCCTGACTGTAAAGTGGAGAAATAAGTTTGAGCCCTTAGATACAGGCATTCATTTCTGTTTTCTTCTTACTGTGTTATGTAACAAAGCCAGCCAATTCACACTCCTGATGCCTTGACTTCCTCGCAGTAGGTGATTTGTAGCATGGAACTGGGAGGTTGCTCTTGTCAGAGCACATTTACCATAGTAACAGAAAAAGAAACCAAGACAGGGATTTTTTTCCCTATATTCTCATAATTCATTGACTTTATCAGTAGAGTAGGATGCTAGAACATTGCTTAATAGACAAAATGAGTTGACTGCTTTTAAAGTTTAAGGAGAGATGAAAGTATGAAACCTAAATGTACAAAAGTAGAATGTATGGAATTTGTAAGTGGTTTCATATGATGTGATATAACAGGTAGTAATGATACTATCATGGTAGAGACATTCACACTAAGATTACCTGGTATGATTGTTGAATTTTTTCACCAAATTTAATTTAGTTCCAAGGATGTATTATGAATAGGCAATAAGGAAAAGTGAATTAAGGTATGGACACATTAAATTTATGAATGACTTGAAGAAGAAAGAATTTAGAGGAGAAGAGAAAGGGAGAGAGAAAGAAAGAGAAAGGGAGGGAGGGAGAGGGAGAGAGAGAGAGAGAGAGAGAGAGAGAGAGAGAGAGAGAGAGAGAGAGAGAGAGAAAGTATCAGAACATATAATGATAGTGAAAAATAGGCAGAAAATATAAGGAATAAATTATAAATTCACAGTTAGTATTGCTTAACACAAAAGGGGTTGAGAAAAGATTTATGTGAAGAATAATAAGTTTAAAGATTGGTGTATTGCATATCAAATTCAGTAGTGCATACAAAATAATGTTGTGGAGTAACTAGTTCAGACAGTTGTCTTAGCTATAGTTGCATGTAAAGTAATGGGCAGGAGAACTATTGATAAGCAAGTGAATATGTTTTCACATTAAAACGAAATATCTATTACAATACAGTTTCCTGTTTCTGAGACATGAATGGAACTACTTTGGAAATGAGTTTAAAGACTGGTATCGTGGGATAAAGTACACACACACACACACACAAAAAAAAAAAAAAAACAACTTCCAAGGGGTATTTGTGCCATCCTCTACAAGATTTGGGGGTCATTGTCAAAGAAAGAACAGGAAAAGTGTGAGGCTCTGGAGAGGTGGAGAGAAATACTAAGCACTGGTATTTCGGGAGATAACACAATGACTGCTATACTCTGAATGACAGTGACTGTGTGACTCCTTGTAGTGGGTAGCCATTCCAGCTTTGATCTGGAAGTTCCAACCCCCATTGAGGCTTCAGTAACTGTCATGACTACAAGGCATGGCCAAGAGAGGACCCTGAGGACTGGAGATCCGGATGTGCCTTCTCTCTTGGTTCATGAGCCCTCGACGCTGGAATCTACCATAATATCTTAAATCTATCCAACTCCTGATCAGGATTTTTGTAAGACTTGTGGTTACCACATCATTGAAACAGGAAAAGATCATCTGTCCTTATACTTTCATGAGGATCTATATGCTGATAACAGTTTATGGTGGAGGAAGAGGTATTTTCTTCAGTGGTAATACCACTACTATCATCAACAAACTCTGCAACAATCCTGTGAACAACCCTAATGAAACTCATTGGGTAACACTAACTAAGTAAATGAATAAATGAATGAGAAAGACAGAAGTGTAGACAGGTGCTAGTTGGAAAAAAAGAAGTGGATTAGTGAGAGCCAGCAAGGGAAATAAGACAAGGTGACAAGGAAGCGTGAACAAAATCCATTACATGTGTGACGATGTCATGACAAAGCCATGGTTATGTACAACTAGTATATAGCAATAAAAGACTTTGTAAAAGCTTGAGATTAGAAATCAGGAATGACATTTACAATATCCGGACTCTCAGGCACATCATATATAAATATAAAGCACTCTTTCTTTGACAGGACCACTGAGTCATAAAAAGATCAGCTAGTTGGTTGTGAAATTGTGGCCCACTGAGGTTTCAGATGTTCTACCTGTGACTGCCTAACCAAGAGCTGAAGAGGAGAGCAAGTAGACATGCAAACACAGACAGCAGAAATCCCAGGAGTCCTGAACGCTGGAAGCCATGCTCCAGATGGGTTCGATGACCTGGGATAGATGTGTGAAGTCAGTGTCAAGAAGAGACTACGAACACCTGTTGTTCAAACAAACGGCCCCGGAGAGCCTGCACTGTCTTTATTTATACGGTTTCAATGGTTTTCCTGAACAGTTTAACCATCATTTTTGCTTTCTAAAGTGTCTAAAAATGGTTACAATAATCAACACTTTGTTCCTTGCTTTATTCCCCTTCTGTCTCCCACTAGTAGCCATTACCTTGTTGATCTAGATCTCTGCTGTTAGGAGCATAAGCAGTCTTGGATGTGGTTCCAGCATCATGCAGGGTGAGAGAAAGTTTTGCCTCTTGTGGTTAGTATTTACATCTGATAGTGTCTAGGCTCTCATGATCTACTCACCAGCCAAAGCTGGATCAATTAATTCTACATTGTGTATTACTCTATCTCCTCTGGGGATATACCAAGTTTTCCCATTTATCCTATAGGCAACATAACTTGGAACCTTAATTTTAATAGTTGACACTGTTATTTGAAATGAAGAAACTGTGGGTTTCTATGATTCTGATTCACTCCCTGTTCCTAGACTGTTTCTATTAACTCCTGATATCATCTATTTAATAACATTTCTTTGAAACTCTTGTGGTTAAAATCACTCTTTCCAGAAGAGTTATGCAAATGTGTGATATTAAACTTCATGACCTACTCTAAATCATTCAAGCTACCAGTTTGGCTAGCATACTGAAAGCAACCAGAACACTTGCACATACACTGCTGGGGTCATGCCCGGAATTATGAATGGGACTGTCTACATGTCTTTACCAAGTGGGTCAAAGTCTCCAGGGTCTTGCCATAAGGAGAGCCGTTTGTACTATTCTCAGGCCTTGTTCCTCAAAGAAGTCACATGCCTTCTGCCACCTGAACCCTACAGAAAGAACTACAGACAACGGAGGAACACTGAGATTAAAAGAAATAGTCTTCCCCAGGGAAGAGCACACACTAGCTAGTTATCCAATATCAAAGGATCAGCCATGAAAGCATATATACAGGTTACATTATATGAATTGAACAGTTTATATTTAAGAATATATATGTTTGTACACATCCACGTATACATGTAACAACAATGAATGGAAACAGTGTCTATGATGAATTTTCGTGAGACTGGACATCCATGCACTCCCACTCAGATCCGGGAGTCCTGAAGGATTAATGGAGAGCTGTTGATCTTTTATCTGTGTTGGAATCCTGAAAAAGTTTAATTCAAGGAACACACAGTCTGAACCAACAACCAGGAAGCCTGCATGGGTCTGACCTAGGCGCTCTCTCTCTCTCTCTCTCTCTCTCTCTCTCTCTCTCTCTATATATATATATATATATATATATATATATATATATATATATATATATATGATAGCTGTGTAGCTTGATCTATTTGTGGACTCCTAACAATGGGAGCAGAGGCTGAGAGGCTGTTCCTACCACTTTGGCTGACTCTTGGGAATCTATTTCTTCTACCGGATTGCCTCGATCAGCCTTAATACAAGGGGATGTGTTTAGTCTTATGGCAACTTGACATGCCCTGCTTTGTTGATACCCATGGGAGGCCTGCCCCCTTTCTGCACATGAACAGAGGAGGAATGGGCTGGGAAGGGGGAGGGAGGAGAGGGAAAGAATGGGAGGAGAAGGGGAAACTGCTGTCAGAATGCAAAATAAGAAAATTAATTAAACAAATAAAAACCTCCTTAAAAAAGAACACTGGTTTCAGCAACTGGGAAGATAAACTTGTGAAGAGTGAAGGAAAACAGACAAAAAGCAAATTTTCATTCTTTCATGTCTTCTTATGCTGGCTGTCAGAAGAGCCTGTGGCTCAGATTCACACTAGGTCTTCTTGCTGCAAATAATAATTAAAAAATAAACAGCAGCTTGAGGTTTAGTTGATTCCAGGTGTAGGTGTAGTTATGTTGTCAACCAAGACCACCCATCACTCTGCTAAAATATGCAGCCAAATGCAAAGGGAAATGCTGCCACTTTTACCTTTGATTCAATTTCACTAGGATATACCATTTACTAAAATTCTTATCATTCTTATCTTGTTCTTTCATGTATCCATTCAAATTGTTAGTCAAGGAGAATTCAAGTTATACTCTGAAGTGCTTGCATTCGGATCTCTTAGTTGCTAGTTATTTAACTATTTAAAGACATTTAATGAGATAAAAAAAAATGTGAAAGACAGCATCTTCTACCAAAAAATGTCGCATTGTGATGGGTTTTGGGTGCCATGCTATTTTTTTTATCTTCCTTTAAAAAATATTGATTTAGAAATTTTGAAGATATATTTGGATGTTGGGCTGTGCATGTGTGAGTACAGATGTTTATAAGAGAATCCAGACCAAGGTGCACGCTGGAAATGAAATTGAAGGCCCTTGTGAACCTCTTGGTGTGGATGCTGGAAGCCAAAATCAAATCCACTTCTAAAGAAGTACACAGTCTTAACCACTGTGTTATCACCCCAGCTCTTATCCTATGGTTGAATAGAATATGTTCATTGTATAGGACACATATATCTGAATTATTTGGTATGGTATGCATTTAGTTCTTTATAAGCAACAGATTTTCATGAAAATATCAATATTATGATTAAGGTAATTATTTACTTATAATATTCACTACTAATATATGACTAATTTTTTATTATACATCCCTAACAACAACCTAAATCCACTTCATTTTTAAATATTTCATATTTCATCCTGTTTTTCCTATGAGAAGAGTAAATGATGCCTTACATTGTGTGGAACTTAAAGTTATGTACTAGACAATGGTAAGGCCAGACAATATAAATAAACATCAAAATACAGAGATTTTTTTGGAAGTACTGAATAAATATTTTCTAGGTAATATTCTTTTTCCTAGAGTAATTACTCTGTAAGTCAATTACTTGTGTATTTTTTAGTTAAAAAATGCTCCTAAATTTATGATTCTGACACCTTAAGGTATTATTTTGTTTGCTTGAAAATGTATTGTGTTTTTATGCTTTGTTTCCAAATGTTACACTTAACCAATTTAAAAGAATTGTATTTATTGGGATACTGAGTGGAAAATGTGTCTACCAATGCTATTGTACATTTTCAGATTTTCAACACAACGGTAATGTGGCAGGTGTGTCCACCCAGTTGCCCTACAGGAAAGCCAATGGACTGCACTGGGTTTTAATGATTGAAGCAGGTATCTTGTGGAGGTTGAATTTCATCATTTTTATGATGCTTTAAGAAAGAAAAAAATGACTACATTTTGTGGGTTTTTTTTCTTCTATGAATTGTTCTGTCAGTCTCTTTAAAAACCCCAGTGTATCTGAGACAATATAGTAACTCCCACACAAAGAGCTGTTTGGATAACTTGTTGTGATGTGGCAGGTCCAAATTAAGTAACGGAAGGAAACTCTTCACAGCAGGTGCAAGAGAGCATTGTTTCCCTGTAATAAATGTCATAATTTCATAGAAGACACATAATAGAGGCAAAGCACCTTTACTTATTGGTGTGTAATAATCCTTTAGAAAGATTGACACATCATTAAGGAGACCTTGTCTGCCTCTGACAGATCGTTCCAATGAGTTGTCTTATGTCTTCAAAAGTGTTTTCTTATTACCCTCTTATCCATTCACCTAAAACAAAAAGAACTGTTCAAGGAGTCAGCATTCTGCTGTGATGGAAACAGCAGTAACTTGGCATTTAAGATTACCTGCTTACTTATGAAATTACTTTTTCTCCTATATTAAATCTTAATCGATGACTCAAAGGCAACATAAAAACTTGTGTAATTATTTCAATTCTTGTAAAGTAGAAATAAAAGTTTACTGACAGAATTATATTGCACACTGCTTGAGAATGATCTAGTAGGTGGCTGGCACATGATAATTAGTAAATAAGATTTGTGTTGCCTTTGTGATGCCTAAGGCAAGTTGGAGTTTCTGATCTAGATGAAGTAGCCACATGTCCAACCAAGATGACTGTAAGTGATTTTGTTATTAATTTCCACGAATAAATATCAAATATTTGAAGGTTTGTCTTGTTTTATTTATTTATTTATTTATTATTTTTTATTTATTATTCATTTTTTGGGTTTTTCGAGACAGGGTTTCTCAGTATAGCTTTGGTGCCTGTCTGGAATCTCACTCTGGAGACCAGGCTGGCCTCGAACTCACAGAAATCCGCCTGGTTCTGCCTCCCAAGTGCTGGAATTCTAGGTGTGTACCACCACTGCCCAGCATATTTGAAGGGTTTTATTAAGAAGTTCATAAGCCACAAAACTATGATTTTAATAAAAATAGTAATACTCAAACAAAAACCAATAGATACCTGTCAGCTTAAGGGGAAATTTATAATGCTTATGTTGTTATTATTGTGCACTAAATATTTATTTGAATTATTTAAGTTTATCTTTGAAATGCTTCAAGAAAAGTATTATGCAAATATTGGCATTTTTTAAGAGTCAGAAACAGCACCTTACAGAAGTTAGATATTCTCCCTATATCATGCAATTAATAAAGAGTTGAGACAAGCCAAACCTCAAGGTCTGTAAACAAATTTAGTATGTTATAGCCTCACAATTTATAACACTACTACAGACAGTTACTGAAGATATATTCATTAAAGATAGCATTAGCTAATTGAAAATTGATTATTATTTATTTCTTGTAGGAAATAACCAAGCCTACTCCTTCTGTCCAATTTGATTTCCAAAGTCATGCACACATTCTTAGGGGAAAATAAGTTACAGCTCTGCTTCTACCAGAGACTAGAGCTTTATTCTTTTTCTTATACTGTCTTGATATTTTCATCAGTATTCTGTTTTCATCTTTCATTTGATTGCGGCATTTGTTTGTTTTTTACATATGTGAGTCCTATCAGACATCCAGTGACTTGAGAAAATGTTACAGAATTGTTGTTCATTGTAATAGAAACACCTTCTTCCACGATCCATTGCCTCCACTCAAGTCCTAAAGATATATCATCATTGAGTCAGTAATTATCTGTTATGACTCCAGATAGAGAAATCTAATAGACTCCATCTTGATTTTTCCTTAGTGTTAATAGATCTCATTTTCTTTAAGAACCACCCTTCATAGGCTCTAAAAACACTCGTATATGCCTTGTAAGTTAAGGTCTATGGTATCCATATCTCCAAAACCTGCTGATGTTGAGTATCCTATGCTAGAGATACCTTCATACAGCACGACTGTTACCTATCTTTACTTGGTGCACTCTTAAATGCACCAGCCACTCATGCTGAGCATGAAAACCTCCAATCACACCTCATTCCCTACACACAGTATCTAATGCAAGCTCAAAGACTGGTTTATCATACCATTAACATTTCTTTTTAGATCTAATTTTCCTTGAACTTCTCCTCTAGTGAGTACTTCTTTATACAAAACAGTTCGTTAATGAATATCTTTAAAAGAAGTTAATTAATAATATATTGAGAGCATTTCTTTGAACCTGTATATATAATAGTGACAGAAGCAAAGGAAGAGATACTTAATGTTTTACATGGAAGTCAAATAAGGACCTGAAAATATCTCATTAAACTCCCAAACTATAAGTACAATATTTTGGAGCAAAAAGGTGAAGGAAATTGATTGTCTCTATTATTACTGATAGATTCATTTTTCAAAGAAAGTGCTACTGCATTTATAAGTAAACATAGCCTTGCAAGATCAATTTGAGAGAAAAAGTAACTAACATGCAAATGAAAAACAATCCATTGTTCATTTCAAAGGACTAGGAAGTGATTCCTGATTGGCATATCCTAAATTGAATACAGAGAGACAATCTTCATCTTAAATCTTCAGTTTATCATCCAATACTTGATGGGGGACAGCATAGAGATTGGTTACATCAGTCACTATACTATTATTTTGCCAAAATATTCACTTTATTTATCAGTTTGTCATTTGAACATATGATCTATTTGTTTGCTTACTATCTACCAGTTTTCCCTTAATATTTATTATGTCAGGTATTTCTCCATGCCTATATACTCTTTTTTAGTAAAATGGGCCTTTAAATAAATATTTTGCTAATTTAAAGTTTAATTCAGTTCAACTCCATAGACATCTATTTAAGGTGGTATTCCTGCCTACCTCTTTCATCTCACTTCTCTCTCGTTCATAAATAATGTATACAGTGAATGCATTCAATGACTTCATTCTTGCTGTGAAATCTCTATCACAAATCTTTCAACTTACAATTTCACATTCCTTTTTCTAACAAATGCTTCTGAGTCCTTGATAATATAGAGAAGTTTAGGAATCATTAAATATTACCTTTCTTCTTTCATCAAATGATAAAAATCAGTATTTTCATCTCTTTCAAGTCCTCAGAGCTTTCTTACTCTATTTGAGAGCAGTGATATGGATGCCTCTGAAAAACTAGGATGAAAAGGGATCTATTTAAATGTGTTATTTGAAAACTTTGGAGAAAGATTCTGCTCAAATTGTATTGCATCATCCTTATTTAAATTTAAGAAAACACATGATTTTTCAATGCCTGTCTCATCTTTCATCTTTTAAGCACAATTTATTCTTTTAATAATATTTGTAAATGATTTAGTCAGATAAAATCATATAATCATGTTTATAAGTAGGTAAGCATATGAAACTATAAAAGAGACATTCCACTCCAACACATAGTTAATTATATAGTAGACATGACTGATCTTCATTCAAAAATCATACAAATACCTAAAATGACAATAAAGAGAAATACAATGAAGGGGAGCTATGCAGTTTAAAGAGAGTTGATTCATTCAAATAACACTCATTTATCACCTGTCTTCTGTATGTGTGACATGTACATCTATTTTCAGTATATAATGAAATGGACCAGACTAGTTCTCCTAATGAAGATAATGATCTAATAAGATGAATTATAAAATATACTATTTGAATTAAGCAAATTGGGCTGTTATTCGACCCAAGGGTAAGGAATAAGTGAGGAAATGTTTTAGATACAATGACTATACATGCAACAATTAATTGGCCAGAAAAACCAACCAAACAAAAAAACAAAAACAATTAATCCCAGGAAGCAAAATCATTAGATCACAGGAAGGAAATCATTAGATCACAGGAAAAAAATCATTGGATCACAGGAAGGAAATCATTAGATCACAGCAAGGAAATCATTAGATCACAGGAAGCAAATCACAGACTATTCAAGGATGTGGTTAAAATTTGGATCCAGTGTGGATTGTTATAGGGCCTGTAATCTTAGAGTTGTGGAGATACTTCTTATGTAAAAGCAACAAAGAACTAAGTACTTAAGTACATGCCAAAACTTATATTTTTTTTCTATTTTATTTCTCTCTGTAATTTATGAGTTTCCAAAATGTTAAAAACAATTGTAGAGAATCCTTCATAATATTACAGTTGATCATATTAAAAAATGATGTTGGATTGACATACAGTTATGGTATTAGAATTGAGAGAACCTCAGAGACCATTAAATTTAAAAGTAAATAATGACATGCAGTACATTGTGAGCATGAATTAGACAACATAGATAATGAATGTATGGTTTCTGATTTCCATTTTTGGACAAATAGGTCTGAAATTGTTCTTCAAAGAAGAAATGTCAGAAAACCATTTAAATTCTGAAATAAAGTCAGCAAGAAGAATTTTATTTTTTAATAAAAATAAATTCACCTGATGTTTCATAGATATTTAGCTTTTGGAGTTTAAAGTTGCCGCTTCTAAGTGAGAATCACTGAGTCATATATACATAGGCAATGTTTGAAACCACAGACAAATAGAGCAGAGCGGTTGTTAAATAACAAGATAGTGTTGATGAGGGCACACTGAAAAACAAAACCAAAACAAAATACAAGAATAGTCAAATAGGTAATGACTATCTAAAAGACACATTAATTATAAAAGAGCACACCTAGAAATAGCAGTGAGAACAATGAGTTGGAAATAATAATTATGAGTGAGGTAACATTCAGAAAGAAAAATGTCACATTTTCTCTGATTTGTAGATGATACATTTGAAACTTTACATATGCATATCCCATAAGGAAGTTCCCTAGATGTTAGGATATTGGGAAGGGTCTGGGGAAGAGGCTTTCAAGGAAAGGAAGAGAGAACACAGTGGTATGGGGGTTCAAGGGAAATAATAAACAGAGGAAGGTCAAATGGGGTGTTAGATGGGAGGACGAAATAGAAGAGGGAATAGGAGAAGGAATACATGCATAATAATAGGGACCTTTTGAAAATACCACAGGGAAACCTAATACTAAAAAGAATGTGTGTAAGTGTGTGTGTGTGTGTGTGTGTGTGTGTGTGTGTCTCGTTTTTAAACTTTTTGATTCAATTAGTCTCCTAGTAGCCACGATAGCCTAACAAAAAATTGTTCACTGTTAGGAATAGGTTATCTCTTTTGGAATTTTTGCCTCATAGATCTCCAAAAATTAATGACTGTTGCCACTGTTATTCATTACCCTCCTGAAAATGACAAAAACATCCAATTACTGAAGACAATACTTCCTTGGGTCATACAACATGAAGAAATCTAGGTGATATTCACAGGGACTTTCAACCTTACTGGGTAACTTTTAGAGTGTTGGAATTTGCTGTGCATGGAACTGGAAGAAAAGAGTAATTTCCCACCTGTGAACCCTTCACAAGATTAAGTCTGGCAAAAAGCTGGCATGGAAATGGCTGCAGCAAAGCAGTTGATAGTGACATTGATAGTGTCAAAGAGAGAGAAAATCAGATTTTTTTTTTAAAAAAAGATGTATCTCTGTACATTGACCAAGTGCCAGAATATATGAGCCACACAAATTAGACTTAATAGGTTAAAAAAAAAGAGTTGGGGAGAAAGGAAGCTGGCTCTGGGAGGAGTCAGGAGGGGTGAATATGATCAAAGTACATTAAAAAATTCTCTAAAAGGAAAAAAAAATCTAGCCATCACAGCCTGATTATATAAGAAGTGCTCTATACCCTCAATTATTTATTACTTTTATTGTGTCTTTGAATATATACAAATTATTCACCTTGCTTAAAAACAAAACACACACACATACATATATATGCTTCTCTATTACCTCATTACATTTCAAATGAACAATGTTTGTTGATCCAATTTTATGAAACCCTCAGATTCTATCATTTCATATACATTTAGAACTATGTCATTTGTTAATACTAAAAAAAAATAAAAAGGAAAATTTTTTTTAAATCTTTTTAAAAAAGATATGAAGATAAGTGAAATATAATAGTGAGAATACTAAAACATGGGAAACATTGGAGATAAATAGTACAGTGACATTCTAGGAAGATGCAGGAGTTTTCTAATTTTCACTGTGAATAAACTGAATAAACTATATATGGATGTTTTAGAGGAGTATTGATTATTGTATGAAGATATTGGTTATAAAGATTTTAGTGATAAACAATTTCAGACATGTGTGAGAAAAACTTAATAAATAAAAAAAATAAATGATTTTGAATTAGCAGACCAGTTTACAACTAGTTTACAGCTAACATAAAATGCTCCTTCATTCATTAAAATGTACATCATAAGAATTAAAATTCTAAAAGTGTAATTATCTATTTGAAGAAAAAGTAAATGATCATTTCCCCTCTGACCTTCATTTTCATTCCTTCAGTGAGCAGTCAGGGAATACTGCAAGAATGAAAGATGACCAGTAATAATAACCCAATGACATGTAGATACACTTTTGCCTATTTTCCTCCACTGCATCCTAGACAAACAGAATATATGTGTGTTATTGATTTGCATTGCTATGATTTAGATAACAATAGTAAATAGTGTGCTGCAAGAGTGCTGAAGTTGATGAGATGATTCAGAAGGTTGTGTACTTGCCACACAGACACAAGGATCTCCTTATGATCCCAGAACCCACATAAAAATGGCTGGTTTTGGTAATATAATTAGATCGCTTGAGAAAAAAGTAAGAGGATCACTAACTAGGAAGCATATAGTCCAATGGGTAAGCACCAGACTAAAAAGAGACTCTGTAAAATAAACTGGAAAGGCCAGGTACGGTGATTCACACCTCAAAAGGCAGAGGAAAGCAGATCTCTATGAGTTCAAGGACAGCCTGGCCTATATAGTTAGTTACAGACCAGCAAGAGCTACCCAGTGAGATGGTGCTTTAGGAAAATAAATTAGAAGAAGAGTGTCCTTGAGGAATTACAGCTGAAATTTTCCTTTAAGCTACACTCACGAGAGAGAGAGAGAGAGAGAGAGAGAGAGAGAGAGAGAGAGAGGTATTGTATTCCCCCAAATATTGTGCATGCTAATAAACTTATCTGGGGTCAGAGACAGAGCAGCCACAACATTAAACATAGATGATAGGCAGTGGTAGCACATGCCTTTAATCCTAGCATTCCAGAGGCAGAAATCCATGTGTTCAAGGATACAGACAGCCATGGTGACTCATCACACCTTTAATCCCAGAAAGCAAGCCTTTAATCCCAGGGAATGATGGTAGAAAGCAGGAAGGTATATAAGGCATGAGGACCAGAAACTACAAGCATTTGGCCTGGTTAAGCATTTGGCTGGTTAAGCTTTCAGGCTTTGGAGCAGCACAGTTCAGCTGAGATTCATTCTGGATGAGGATTCAGAGGCTTCCAGTCTGAGGAAACAAGACCAGCTGAGGAATTGGCAAGGTGAGATAGCTGTGGATTGTTCTGCATCTGATCTACCAGCATTCACCCCAATAACTGGCCTCAGATTTGATTTAATTAATAAGAACTTTTAAGATTCATGCTATGAGGGGGGGGGAGAGAGAGAGAGAGAGAGAGAGAGAGAGAGAGAGAGAGAGAGAGAAACAAAGTTAAGAAAAATAAGTAAAAATTTTTCAAAAATTACTAACAAACTTCAAAAAACTTGCCAAAATGAATAAGGCAATATAAATGCTAATTAGTTTTAGCTTATCATTCTGCATTATATAAATATAATAGAACATCTCCAACAAGAGCTGGAGAGATTATCCAGTAATTTGGAACATGTATTGCTCTTGTAGAGGACCCAAGTTTAATTCCTAGTATTCATATAGTGTCTCCATCCTCCCATCCATAACTTAAATTTCAGGAAATCCAATTCCCTCTTCTGATCAGAGATATCAGGCAAATACAAAATGTGGAGACATACAAATAGGCAAAGTACTCATACACATAAAACGAAACAAAAGAAATTTTAAAAATCTCCATGGACTCCAAAAATATTGTTTTTTTCAGTTAAAATATTAAAAACAGTATAATTATATACATGAATCAAATTTTATAAACAACATATTAGAATGTTAAATATTTGGATCAGGAAAACAGATTTTTAAAAATAAGTTCAATAATTTCTTAAGTAATCCTAATATTCAACCATACTAAGGAAACACTCATTTATATGCTTTTAGTTTCCCTTTTGACAAAAAATAAAATTAGAATTTTATGGTAATGTAAATATTTTATTTAACATTAGCTTATATTTTATATGTATTCTGTATTAAGTTTAGGTATGGTTTAAATCAGTAGTAACTGTTAGTCTTATATATAAAGACTGTCTTCATAAATGTATAAATCTTCTGAAATTGATAATAACATGCATTCACTGAAATAATAGTCTTTATCCTCTATTTCTAACACCATCCAACATTATATAGTTTGAAATACAGTAAGTGAAAATTTGAAAATAGAAACAAGACATAAAAGCTCATCCAATTTTAAGTTTTAAATTAAACCTTTTGTTAAAAGACAGGGATTGACTCTAGGTAAACAGGTAGAACCAAAAGGTCTTATAATACACATAAATTTAATGGTTTTAATAAGGAGAAGTTATCCAGATTGAGAAAGAGAAGAAAGATTTCATATATAGAAGTAATACTATGTAATAGCAAAGGATCAGTGTTTCAAGGCCAGCTTGTGGGATTTTGTGGGGTTTTTGTGTGTGTGTGTGTGTGTGTGTGTGTGTGTGTGTGTGTCTGTCTGTCTGTCTGTGTGCTCCATGAACTGGAGCACAGAATCATCATAAGGACACACAATAACGTGAAATGAGTGAGGAGATAATTAGCGGACTATAAAGCAAGTGATATACAAGCTTTATATGTACATATACCCTTATATATTATGTACACAGTAGGTATACACCTATATCTACACATATCATACTATATAGATATAATTGAGCTCTCTTTACCAAAATTAAATTATACTGTATGATAAAGCTAAAATAATTTTAAGACCAAAGTGAAGTCCCAGATCAGTGTTTGCCTAACCAAATATGACTAGTTAATCAGACAAGCCCTTTAAGAAGTTTCTATACTATGAAAAATAAGCAGCTAGATACAACCAACAGGAAAAGCACTCATGTTGATCTTATTACAACCTTATTTGTTGTGAAGACAGACACATAATAGACAGACACTTTCTAGGAGATGACCTGACATTCACTTTCTTAAAGAGCTGAATTTCTTCATTGATCCATCAGTGAGCAAGAGGGAGCAGATGTGAATAACACTCTGGGAGCATTCACAGGGTCTTGAAGAGAGACAATAGCTAAACTGTGTTCTGTATTTTCACCGATGATACTGTTAATAGCAACTTTAATATACCTAACTGTGTTCTGCATTTTCACTGATGAGTAGTGTGTATTATGGGAGCCTGTTTTTGGGTTCCTCGTGGCTTTGCCCAGCAGGTCCGCATAGAGGATGATTAGGACCATGGGCCTGAGTGCAGGTGTCTGAAATGGTCAGCACTTGGCTGTGCTGGAGGAGGAGGTCTTTTGCTCCCCTTGGCATCTCTATAAATACTCTGGGGCAGAGACAGTCTGGGCCCGTTGGAAAAGGTCCCAGGCCCTCTTGAGGCTATCCTTTATTTTCTGTTTATCTCCGCAGGATTCTCCGCAATATAAATCTTTCTATCTAATATTTCCTGCTGCTCACACTCAAGAAAACTCTGGGGAACTGTGGAGTTGGGGGGTAAATGCCCCACAGTGTATAGCAAACTTACGATGTCTTAAGCTCTTAGACTTATGCCATTATGTTATTTAGATTTTGTATTTTATAAAGTTGAATAGAAGCACAAAAGAAGCCTAATCAGAAATGTAAAGTGGTGGGTCAGTTTGAGATGTGAAGAAGAAGGAAGACTTTTGAGGATTACGATGAAGTTGAAAGGCCTTTACATAATGCCTAAATTATTTGCATTACTAGGCAACATCTGGTCCCCAGGGATGCTTTCAGTGCTGGCATAAAAGATAGCAAGGGATATAGTATTGGAAACTGAAGAAATAGGTTCTTCTTAAGTAGTGCAAAAAGGTTAAAAGAGATACATCCTGGTATTAACTGGACAGAGAAATTTTCAAGTGATGAACTATATTGCTAGGCCTTTACAAGTAAACACTATTATCTTACACTAAAACATAAGCTAATACATAATAACTTGAGTAGAGAACTATATATCAGAAAAGAAAATGAATTACTTCCCAAGTTCTATGATAAGAAACTCATGAGAACTGTAGTAGAGAGGGAAGAGGAATATGTGCTTTTACCATCAGTATAATGTGGTGATATTTTATTTGTATGTTAATAAATAAAGTTTGCCTGGAGAGCAGAGGTAATAGCAAGCCGTTAACACAAAAGTCAGGCAGTGGTAGCATATGCCCTTAATCCGATCACTTGGCAAGCAGGGACTCTGTGTGTTCAACGACACATTAGGGAACAGACAAGCATGGTGACACACACCTTTAATCCTTGTACCAACCATAGAGACCTGGAGGTCTGTACAGACAGGCAGTAACAAGGAAGTGAGGTAGCTGGGCTAAGTGCCAATGAGAGGGCAGAACAGCAAGTCAATAAAAGTAGCTCTCTTGGGAAGCTATGGCAGCATGGTGAGTTAAGGTTAGCTGGTGGCTTTCACTGTTTCCCTGATCTCTAAGTCTTTCACCCCTATATTTGGCTCTGTGTTTCTTATTTAGTAAGACCATTAAGAAATTCATCTGCAGTATAAAATAAGAGATTGATGAAAAGGACAAGTGAATAGCAGAAAGGATCTTCTGATGTGATTATGGTGTGCATTATATATCTTCTTACCCATATCAAAAGGTGTCTAGGAAGCTTGAGGGTGTTGTCCCTGAAACATCTCAGCATGAGTCAAAGACATAGACAAAGGTCTGTGATACCGCTTTTGTCTAATGGACAAAAACCCTCAGAATTCCTCACAAGACCACAATGATTTCAAGAAATTTATTTCAGCCAACAATATTGCTGCCTTGAACTGAAAGAAACTTGGGGAGCACAAAAGGACAGATGTTTTAAACTCACAAGAAAAAAAAAAAGGCCTGGTGGGAAGAAAGCTGTTGGAACTACTGTACTATACAGACATATCGCCTCAACTGAGAAAGAGGGGAATCACTGATAGGTCAGAGGAAGAAAGAGCTGAGACAGGTCAGCCCAAACTAGGGTGGATTGTTCCTGGGCAATGAAAGCTACTCACCACTTGCTCCCCTGGATTCCACAACACTTACTTGTCTACTTATTTACTTTCCTTTGCAGTTATTACCTACAATTGATATCTTTTTTCCTTTCTTCTCCTGGTGAAATCTTGAGGAAAGATAGAGAAATGGGGGCTAGGGGAAATCAAGGGAATAAAAACACAGAATCTTGCTTTCCTCTCTATATAAATACAGGCAGCAACCCTAGATGACATCTTGGAAACTCATCCAAATCTGATTTAGATTTTTGAACTTTGAGTTGATACTATTTAGATAAGATTTGGAGCAGGTGTTAATATGAGATGTAGATACACATAGGGAGAGTTTTCAAAACTGAGCCACTGTTCTAATATTATGTAGCACTTTAGAATCTTAAGAAGGAATAAGTATAATTTTCAGAGAGAAGAGATATAAAAAATGGGTGGGTTCTTTTTTGTTGTTGTTGTTTTGTTTGTTTGTTTTTTGAGACACGGCTTCTCTGTATAGCTTTGGAGCCTTTCCTGGATCTCACTCTGCAGACCAGGCTGGCTTCGAACTCACAGATATCCACCTGCCTCTGCCTCCTGAGTGCTGGGATTAAAGGCCTGTGCCACCACTGTCTGGCTTTAAACAATGGGTGTTGCAAGGCAGTTGTAGTGAGTAGTAATATCAGGTGTTCCCAAGGTTTGACATTCTGCTTTCTTTATACTGTGAAGAATCTAATTCTTTTGAAGAATCCAGTTCTTTTGACTGTGGGTGGAATATGGATGTGTGATGAGGAAGCACTCTCATGGTTAGGTTTTGTGAAGTATGAAAGGGGAAGGGGTTTTATATGCAGTTAACATTGAAAGGTGAAATCCTTGAGTCTGCATTACTCAAAGAGTTGTTGTCTTATGATTAATGACTCTCAGACTTTCTTTGTCAAATAAAACTACCACAATTTCTCCAGCCTCCAGGATACTAACGGTAAATATGTGATGCTGCTCATAACCTAATTCCAGCTGCCACCTTTGCTTCTTTCTTGGGAGACCATGTACAAGCACATCAGTAAAGCTATTGGTAGATTGTGGGACAATAATAATCTTGCAATTTTGTAGTAATATGTTATGATGTAAGAGCTAACAATTACAATATATTGACTCCTTTAATAAGTAACAAATTCTCCTCTGACAAGCATTTGTTTTTATTTATTTATTTTTTTCCAATCAATTGTAAGTCATGATACATTTGTACCTTGGACTCAGAATGAGAATATGCGCATCTTCTATTTAAAGTATTAAGTGTTTTACAATGAACTGCATATAAATCACACAGAGTAGAAGAACAAACAGACTAACAAAAACCCACAAAACTTTGAAAGATCACCATATTACAATTTTGAGATTTAGCCAAAAATATACTCTACTAAGCAAGTTTCATCTTTGATGACAAACTATATCTATTCAGTGTTTCTGATGATAGCTTTTCCTTTCTATCAGAATTCATTTCTTAATTATTTATAAGGAATGTTTTGCTAATATTATAACCCCTTATCCCAATTACTGTCAACTTTTAGTACTGTTTCTATTCCTGTGTGTAACTAGATGCACTGCAACAATAAAGACAAACAGAAGGATGCCTTTTTTTCACATCCAACAATGTGTTAAAACTCACTTCTTATTTCCTCTTTCCCACTGTATTGCTTCAATACATGTTGAACTTTTAATTTACAACCATATGATATGACACATATCTTATAAAATGAAGCCAACTTTTTATGCTGAACAGTAATTTTCATACAAAAGCCAGAGAGAATCCTAGCATACAGTTTTAATACAACCCAATATATTTCTAGGAACCAATAGCCTCAGAGCAATGATAGAATCATATTTCTCTGAATGTTATTTAGCATAGAATGTTAGTGTAATGGCCAATCAGTTTACTAAAGGGTAACTTCAACTCAGATCACAATTAATATGGTTTAATTTGTGTCAGTCTTATTTACATGTAAACAGTAACTTCCTAACCTTGACGAAGTATGTGCCTCTAAAAATCTTTAACAGTTATTCATTGATATGAACTTGTTTTAAAAATTGTGTATAGTGAAAAATAAAGTTCTTTAATATTAATTAAAAGTAGAACACCACGATTTATAAATCAAAGATACTGTTGACATTTTTAATTAAAATTTTAACATTTTATTTGCATATATTAATTATAAAATAATGGGTTTCATTGTGACATTTTCATACATGCATATAAGCACTTTGATCATAATCACCTCTTATAAATTAAAATTTGGAAGTTTGTTCCTGATTCGATTTCCATCAGAAAGCAGATCAAAAGATATTTATAAGTATCAAGTTTGTCAACAAGAAATAAATTGATGTTAGTTCAATCTTCGAAATCAAAGGATGCATTTTTCACTGCCAGAACACTGAAGATTTAGTCTGTAAATACTCTGAATAATGCTAATGTTAAAGTAATATTGGCCAGACATGGGCATTATATCATTAGCTCACAAATTGAATACATGTTTAATTGTACTAATATAATGTGAGACTATTTTACAATGATTAAAACCTCAATAAGATAAAAGCAAAATGAGACATTGTTTTAGTTAGGATTTCTATGCTATGGTCAAACTCCACAACCAAAAGCAAGTTGAGGAGGAAAGGGTTGTTTTCATCTTACAGTTTGGTTCCATCAGGGAATTAAGGACAGGAATCTGGGGGCAGGAAATGATGAAGAAACCACGGAAAACTGCTGATCCCTGGACTCTTCCATATCACTTGCTCAGCCTACTTTCCTACAGCACCCAGGACCACCATTCCAGGAAAGGCAATCCTCACTGTGAGCTACACAGATAAAACATTAACGAAAATAAACCATATGGTTGCCCATAGGACCAACTGTAGAGTCATTGTCTCAACTGAAAATCTTCTTCCCAAATAACTCTATCTTGCATTAAATTGACAAAAAAATGATAACAACAACAATAATAGTAGTAGTAGTAGTAATACCTATTCGTATGACAAGACAAAACACAGAACAAAGATTTAAATATATTTTATTGCAATTTATTTATATGCTTTTAGAGACAATAGATTTATTTCTCATATGATATATTCTAATTAGTTTCCCTTCCCTCTGCTTCTCCCAGTTCCTTGCCACTTCTCCCTTTTGGTTCTACCCCATTTCTGTCTCTCATTAAAAAAAAACAGAGAGGAGTCTAAGAAATAATAATAAAATGAAATGAAGAATAGAATATAGTAAGTTAAAACAAAAAAAACTAACACATCAAAATAGGAGAAAGTCATGAGAAACATAGACCCAGTTGTTCACACTCAGGAATCCCATAAAGGCACTAAATTGGAAGCCATCATGTATACAGAAAGGACTAGTAGGGTAAACAGAGAGAAGAAACACACACACACACACACACACACACACACACACACACACACACACGTGGGGCATACATGAGCTATAAAGATGGTGCCCAGAGGACTTTAGCCCAAGTTGTTTATGCTGAGGTAAGATACAAAGATCAGGAGATGATGTCAGTGCATAAACAACTCATAAACAAAGAAATGAGTACAGGGTGACCTTTAAAATGATTGGTTGGTTCCTTCTACCCCCTCCTAGGGTTCTGAGGTTTTCTGCTATAAAAGTGTCACTGCCTAACAATAAAGGAGTTCTTGCTTGACTTGACTCCCTGCTGAGTCTGATTGTCTCTGGGTAAGAGGATAGCTGGGAAACCAGGGAGCAGTGCACTTAACTTTCCTTGGTTCGAGGCCACCTCTTTAGAGGTGACCTAAGTTCTCAGTGGAGCAAGACCTCATAAATATATATTTAGATTTTTTTTTAAAGGTAAAACCCTGAAACAAGATTATAAGACAAAGACCTCCAAAGATGCCAGTTGAGTTTATTTTGTGTTAAGGACTGTTGGCATGCAGTCCTAAACTTAGGAGCAGTTTGTTTCCCCAGTGAGACTTCATTGGAGGAAACTAAATTTTCATTTGCAAGTGGTTATCAATTGGAGATTGTATCCGGACTAGGGATGGAGCATTGTGTCCTGTCCTTCTTTTAGATCTAAGACCCCATATTATGTAGACCCATGCAGGTCCTGTGCATGCTGCTGTGAGTTCATAAGTGTGCTGGTCCTGTTGTGGCTAGAGTGCCTTATTTACTTGGTGTCCTCCACCTCTCTGGCCTTTAAACTCTCAGCTTCCTCTCCTCCTCCTCCTCCTTGATTCCTAAGGGGAAGGACTGAACAGGGACATCCCACCTAGGACTAATTGTTTCAAGGTCTCTCACTCTGACTAATATCTGGCTGTGGGTCTCAGTATTTGCTCCTGCTTGCTGTAGGAGGAAGCTTCTTTTATGACAGCTCAGCAAGGCACTGATCTATGAACATGGCAGAATGTCATCAGGAGCTATTTTATTGGTACATTTTTGTTTTTAGAGCAGTGGCATTTGGTTTCACCCTAGGTCCCTGGACTATCTAGCCTCAAGTTTGTGGTCAACAGAGCGAGTATTGTATGGTATGTATTCTATGTCATGTGTGGAGTGGGTGTTAAGACAAAATCAGATGTTGGTTGGTTACTGCCCAGAGCTTTGTGCCACTAATACACTAGCATACCCAACAATCAAGACACCTTTGTAGATCAACATGTTTGGGGCTGGGTTGGTGTTTCAGTTTCTCCTTTGGTAGCCTGCAGAGTACCTTCTGGTACCAAGAACACTAGCCCATAGGGGAACAGCCTCTATATAGACACCTGCTTCACTTCTATATGTCCAATGAGTTGTGTAGAGGTTGTCTTCAGCAATGGGACCTTTCTGTCAGTTGGTGAAGAGCAACCTGCAGTCTTGGTAACAGCCTGGATTTTTTAGGGATTCCTTTCAGAACACTTTGGCTAACAACTGAGTTAGATATAACTCAATCTTGTTACATTTGGTGACAGGAGATACCCAGTTTGGGCTCTGTCTCCCCAGTTTTTTGGCAGTTTCATTTAGATCAACTTCTTACATGTATATATTTCAGAAACCTCTCCTACATTAGATTGCATTACTACCCCAAGAATGGCCCTTAATTGTAGATGCATATCCCCTATTCCTTCCCTTGTCCTGTTCTTCCCTCCTTCCTCTACTTGATTCCCCTGCTACAGCAGCCCTTCTATCCAAAACTATCTATTCTATTTCTATTTCCTAGGGCAAAGTATTTGTTCCCCCTAATCCATTACTCTACACTTATTCTCTGTGGTTCTGTGCATTGTAGCTTTGTTATCATTGACTTAGAAGCTAATATCCACATGTAAGTGAATACATATTATATTTCTCTTTCTGGGTCTGGATTACCTTACTCAGGATGGTTTTGTTTTGTGTGTGGTTGTTTCCTAGTTCCATTCATTTACCTGTGAATTCCATGCTTTTCAGTTTTTAATGGCTGAGTTATACTCCATTCTGCAAATGTAGCACAGTTTCTTCATTTATTCTTCTGGTGAAGGACATCTAGGTTGTTTCCCCTTTCTATCATTGATAAAGCAGAAATGAACATGGTTGAGCAAGTATTCCTGCAGTAAGATTCACTTTCCTTTGGGTATATGCCCAAGAGTGATATAGCTAGATATTGAAATCATTCTATTCTCATCTTCCCGAGAAACCTCACATTATTTTCCATTGTGGCTGTACAAGTTTGCACTCCATCAGTCACTGAACAAGATTTCCCCTTACTTCAGATCCTCACCAGTATGAGCTGTCACTTGTTTTGTTGATCTTAGCCATTCTGACAGATGTGAGATGAAATATTATTATAATTTTAATTTGCACTTCCCTGGTGTTGACTACTTCATTGTTTCACAGCCATATATGTTTCCTCTTTTGAGCATTCTGTTTAGATTTGTACCCAATTTTTAAATTTGGTTATTTGTTTTTCTTGATATGTAGGTGCTGTGGGATGTTCTGTATGGCAAATGTGTTGCTCTGATTGCTTGGTAAATAAAACACTGATTGGCCAGTAGTCAGGCAGGAGGAAGTATAGGTGGTACAAGGAGGAGAATAAAGCTGGGAAGTGGAAGGCTGAGTCAGAGAGACACTGCCAGCCGCCACCATGACAAACAGCATGTGAAGATGCCGGTAAGCCATGAGCCACGTGGCAAGGTATAGATTAATGGAAATGGATTAATTTAAGATATAAGAACAGTTAGCAAGAAGCCTGCCATGGCCATACAATTTGTAAGCAATGTAAGTCTCTGTGTTTACTTGGTTAGGTCTGAGCGGTTGTGGGACTGGCAGGTGAGAGAGATTTGTCCTGACTGTGGGCCAGGCAGGTAAACTCTAGCTACACGTAGGTTTTGTTTTTTTGTGAGGAAGGTCATATATAGGCATTAAGCTTTTATCTGATGTGTAGTTGGTAAGCATCTTTTTCCTTATTATAGATTGCAACATTTTCAGTTTTATGAAGGTCCCACTTATTAATAGTTGATTTTAGTATATGTGTTGTGTTCTCTTCCAAAAGTTTTTTTCCTATGCGAATGAGTTTAAGGCTATTCCCCACTTTCTCTTCTTCCAGTTTCAAGATATTTAGTTTGTGTTCAGGCCTTTGATCCATTTGAAGTAGAGCTTTGTGCAAGGTGATAAGTTGAATCTGGATTTTTGAATATGTAGCCATCCAGTTTGACCAGCACCATTTGTTAAACATACTGTCTTTTCTCCAGTAGGTTTTTCTGGCTGCTTTATCAAAAATCAGGTGTTCATAGGTATGTGAATTCATGTCTTTCTCTTAAACTCATTTCCATTGACCAATGTGCCTGTTTTAGTGCCAATAACATACTGTTTTCATTACTACAGCTCCATGAGTTTTGAAGTCTTCTGTTACTTCTCTTGTTGATAACCAGCTTAATCTCTGGTGGTCAGAAAGGATGCAGGGAGCTATTTCAATTTTCTTGTATCTATTGAGACTTGCTGTGTGTCTGAGTATATGTTTAGTATTGAAGAAAGTTCCATGAGGTGCTGAGAAAAAGGTATATTCTTCAGTGTCTGGGTGAAATGTTCTGTAAATATCTGTAAGGTCTATTTGGCTGATAACATCTGTTATCTCCAGCATTGTTTGTGTTTAGCTTTTTTGTCTGTATGGCTGGTTTATTGCTGAGAGTAAGGTATTTAAGTCTCCCACGATCAGTGTTTGAGGGTCAATATGTGATATTAGTTGTATTAGTGTTTCTTTTATGAACATGGGTGACCTGGTGTTTGTTGCATAGATGTTAATAATCTCAATGTCTTCTTGGTGGATTTTTTTTTTTGATGAGTATATAATATCCTTTCATATCTCTTCTGAGTAGTTTTGGTTGAAGTCTGTTTTTATTTTTTTAGACATTAAAATGGCTACAACTGCTTACTTCTTATGTCAGTCTGCTTGGAGTACCTTTTCCAATGAATCCTGTTTTCACATCTGTTCTGTTATTCTGTGCCTTTTCTATTGTGAAATTTAAGAACTAGAATGGTGCTTTGTTCCCATTACTTGAGAAGGGCTCATCTACCAAAGTTCTGTTTATAACGTGCTCAGTTCATTGTTGCGTTACCTCCAGTTCATGTCTCATGTTGGTGACAGAAGACACCAAGACATCACTTTCATTGGTATAATTCTTCACACCAGGCTTAGCCAGTACTCCAAGAATCCTTCCTTCTTCTTTTATGCTATGTCAATCATGATCTTCAGCTATAAACTAGAAATGCTCTCATATGTTGACTTTCTCAACCACAGGAAGCCAAAAATCCTCCTGAGAAGGCAGCGGCAGTCCTCTCTAAAATTTATTTAGCCAATAACTATGCCATTTCAAATGCTTCTTCTTTCATTGGACTCAGTGTTGGTTATTTTCTTTCACTTTGACCAAAAGACCCAACAAAAGTAATTTAAAGAAAGACTTTGGTACTAGCTCACTGCTTCAGGGGCCTCAGTATATCAAGGCAGAGAAAGAAAGGCAGAGCTGCTCAGTCCATAGCAGATGGCCAATGCTGTTCTCATTCAGTGATACAGGATGCAGGAAGAGTGAAGAAAATTGAGTCAGACATCATCATCAAAGACATACACACTTGCAACTTCTGTTGTCCTCCAGATCCACTGCTCCTTCATTTCCCTTCAGAAAAGAGCAGGCCTCCCAGTGATATCAGCCAAAATAGGGAGGAAGGAAGTGGGGGAAGCTGTGGTCTCAAGGTATTGTACAAGAGAAGAATTAAAAAAAAAAGAACAGAAAATATAATATATAAGCAAAAGAGTAAGAATAATAAGGGGAAAAAAAGCCCAGACAAAGCGAAATAAATCTCCACAAATTCCACTGAGTTCATTTTATGTTGGCCATTTACTGCTAGGCATGGGCAGTGTTGTTTCTATACCCAGTGAGACTCCAGAAAAAAATAATTTTTCCTTTGAGAGTGATTGTCAATTGGAGAAAGATTCTGGGTTAGGATGGAAATCTTTTTTAAAATCTTTTTGTAATGAAACTTTAATCATCTACTAAATGGGAAGGTATAATGAACCCCTCTGTTGCCTTTAGTTAATTCATCAGTTAGTAACTGACAACCATTTCTTCATATATTATCCTAGGAAAATATAACATTTTCTCTCTAACTATAGTGATAAGTGACTCTAAATTATAAGGTTGTTGGAAAATAAGGTGTATAACATTACCATGGCTAAAATAAACAAAACAGCAGCCTCATAAAAGAATAAGTCAATGTTCTCTTTAAAAACAAAACAACAGAGAAACTCTCAAGATCATGAGACAACCAAACCAAACTAGTGGGAACTCGTGAGGTGTGGACCAATAGCTGTAGAGCCTCCATGAGACTAGCCTAGGCTCTCTGCATAGGCAAGACAGTTGTGTAGCTGACCTGCTTAAGGGGCCCCCTGGCAGTGGGATCAGGATCTGTCCCTGGTACATGAGCTGGCTTTTTGGAACTCAGTGCCTATGGTGGGACACCTTGTACAGCCTTGATGCAGGGGGAGGAGTTTGGAACTGCCTCAGCTGAATGTACCAGGCTCTGCTGACTCCCCATGGGAGATTTTGCTTAGGAGGAGGAGGTAAAAATGTGGGGTGTGTTGGGGGAGAAAGGTGTTGGTGCTGGCGGGGGGAGGGAGGAGAGTGGGATCTGTGGTTGGTATTTAAAATGAATAGAAAATTTCTTAATAACAAAAAAGAAAAAGAAAAGAAAAGAGCAACACACACTAAACAAACATACAAACAAAAAGAACTACATATTTCCTCCTAGTAACCTTCCCTCACCTGAGCCTCTTCCCAAAGTTTCCATAATCTCCCTGGAGTACCTCTTTCTGGAGAATGGTCATACAAAGGATGAAACTGCTAACAATATTTCAGACTTGATATAGAAAAGAATAAAACTATGTAAAAAATGAGTTCCAGAATTTCATAACTAAATTCTCTATTAAATTTAATTTTGGTGAAAATTTTTTAAAGTAATTTAATTAATTATAACATACATAAAAAGCACTATCTGATAAGAAGTTGATTTTATCACCAAAATAGGTCATTGTTGAGAGACTGTTCTTTTACCTTTTCTTTTGGGTTACAGACATATCAGTCTGAAGTTTAAACCAGTCTTTATTTATACTACTTTCAAGGCTATGTACTCTGATTAAATTGAATTTACATAAATGTAAATAATAAAAATAAACAAATAATGTTAAATAGCATTTCCTTTCCTAATCTGTGTTTCCTATTAAGTTCTTTGTTTTTGTTTATTTTGAAAACCAAGTGATGAATGTCCAATGTGATAAAACTAAATATAAACTGCAGAATCATAAAACTGTGAAATAATGAACAATGGAATGATTGCTTTTCAGGCTGTTAAACCTTACATTGAAGGGTTCTTATAAACTTAAAAATTCAAACCAATTATTTGGCCAAACTTTGTGTATCATACAGGTAAATATTTTTGTTGAACCAAACTGATTTTAAGAAAATATCATTTACAGAGGACAGAAAATTAGAATCAAGAACTACAGATTTTTTTTTTATTTTAAAATATAAAAGTAACAGTGTTATTGTCTTTTAACATTATGCTATTTGATATTTCAAAGATTAAGTTATTATCGCTTGTAGAAACATCATACATAATCAGGGAACATTGACATCACTTCACGCCTGACATTTGATAAACTCTTAGTCCCTGATACAGGTGGGAAGTGATGTCAGATGCATTGAATTAAACAAAAATAAACTGATTTCATGGCACCCTGAAGAAACAGGTCATACATGTAGGTGGAGAAGTCACTGTACACTGAAGTAGATTTCAAAGTTCTACCCAGGCATGAGATTATAGGTTACAGATCAGATCTGAACAGGTCACATGTTATTTGCAATGAACTTCACAGGACAGCAGTAGTTAAAGGCATGTTAAACCAAACTCAATGATGCACAATACAATGGCAATGACCTGTAACCCATGAATAGACAGAACAGGCTATATTCCTTACTCAATGGAAAAACAGAGCTTCAATATGTTATTTTGGGGGACTAAATTTGACCACACTTCCTTGTTGTGGTAGAATTAGTTCTCTGAGAGAAGACTTTGAAGCTGCAGCCCATGACACATGTATATTTGTCACATATTAATTTTAAACAAAGGTTCTCAAAAACAAGAAATAAGACAATATAATGAAGATATTATCATAGAGATTTAGTAGGCAAATTTGAAGATATCCATTGAGGCATGACATCATGAAATTATTGATGAAGCATGATATTTCATACAGTTCATTTAGAGAATACCATTTCTACAAATATTGTGATATATATATATATATATATATATATATATATATATATATATATATATATATAAATGGGACTCCATATGTGTTACAGAAAAATACTCTCAACTCATTCAGAGATATTGTTTATAATTGTGACATTCATATTTACTCTATAATGCATTTTAGTGTCTTCCATTAAAGTTTCCTTTTAATTGGAGGAATAATTCATCTAAATAATCTTATTAAGCTAAAGAAATTATTCAGTGAATGATAGTTTTCAATGATACCACAACAGTCATTTTAGCCCCTCTAAATTTATTTTTTAAATCATCTTTTCTAATTTCAAACACATACAAGATATAAGAGCCTCTTGACAATTATGTAGCGCCACATGTCTTTCTCAGTATATGAACTTAAATTCAATTTGCTCACAAATCACTGGCCAAACAAATAATCTTGTCTCTAAATCAAAACCACCTACAGATTTAAGAAATTGGGATGATATAATGACTGTCAGAGTTTGTAACAGTATTTTGACAAATAGGGATTACAACTACTAATATTTCACGTGAGAGTGAACTGGCATCCCTGAAAGTTCAGCTGCCAGGGAGCAGTGTAAGCCATGCTGTAAATCCTCAGTTCTAGAGTATAATAACAGGCTGTCATAAAGAATCATCTAGGGAAGTCAAGCATTGAAAGCAAAAGATTTAAAAATTCCTAAATAATTAAATGTCCTACAGGTTTTGGGGGAAAAAACACACTTTTAGAAACAAACACATGTATAAAAAAAAAAACCTTCAATATGTAGGCTATTTTGTACATATATATATATACACATTTACAAACTTCATTATACATTAAATTTTCTCAAAATCAGTGAAACTTCATAGTTAATCTTGATGGTCAAGTAACTGGGGTGTAGTATTATCTTACAGAAAAACTGTACATGTCTGAAAGGATCTTTCACTATGAATTTAACTGAAATGGGATGGACAGCTCTGAATGAGAACAGAACAACAACATAGCTAGCATCCTAGACTGGACTGTAAGAAGAAAACAAGATCATTATTTCTCCCTTTCATTGTTTGGTTATTAAAAATTCCTCTTAAAGCCGGGCGGTGGTGGCGCACGCCTTTAATCCCAGCACTCGGGAGGCAGAGCCAGGCGGATCTCTGTGAGTTCGAGGCCAGCCTGGGCTACCAAGTGAGTTCCAGGAAAGGCGCAAAGCTACACAGAGAAACCCTGTCTCGAAAAACCAAAAAAAAAAAAAAAAAAAAAAAAATTCCTCTTAAATACATTACATCCCACCTGCAGTTCTCCCCCCCCACTCCTTCCACCCCCTACCTTCCTCTCCTCCAGATTCACTCCTTTTCTGTTTTTCTTCAATAAATAAATAGATACATAATAAATACATTAATAAACACATAAGTAAATACATAAATAAATAAAAGTAGGTCTTCCAAGAATATCAGTGAAACATGACATAAAAAGTTACAATATGAGTAGGTACTAACCCTCATATCAAGGCAGGTCTAGATGACCCAGGAGGAAAAGGGTCCCAAGCACAGTCAAAAGAGTCAGAGATACACCCCCATCACCCCCACCACTCCCACATCCCCCACCCCCACCCCCTGCGCACACGCGCGCCTCCTTCCACTGTTAGGGAGTACCACAAGAATGCCAAGCTACTCAGCCATAACATATGCAGGGGACCTATCTCAGACCCATATAGGGTTGATGATTTTCACTTTAGTTTCTTTGAGGCCCTATGAGCCCTGCTTAGTTGCTCCTGTGAGCTGTTATCCTGGTGCTCTCAATCCTTCTGGCTCCTACAATCTTTCTTTCCCTTCTACATGGTACCCCTGGCTCCAACTAGTGTTTGGCTGTATGTCTCTGCATCTGGTCTCATCAGTTGCTGGATGATGCCTCTCAAATGACAATAGGGCTAGGTACCAATCCATGAGTATAGCAGAATGTTGTTAAGAATCATTTCATTGACTTTTTTTTAACCAGTTGTGTTTGGTTATATCCTGGGTCTTTCAGCTGTTCAGCCTCTGGTTCCTGGCCATCCACACTTTGCTAGGTGTGGTCTCCCTCTGTTGGTGAGGGCCTCAAGCTGGACTAGTCATTAGTGAGCCACTCCCACAAGTTTTGATCAACCATTAGTCCAGTACATCCTTCAGATTATAGGTTGAAGTTTTTGTGTCTGAATTGATGTCCCAATCCTATTGCTGGGACCTTGCCTGGTTATAGAATATGGCCAGTCCAGGCTTCATGACCCACATTACTAGGAATCTTCCCTAGGGCCACTACCATTGATTCCATGGAGTTTCCATTGCACAAGGTTTCTATATTACCCTCTAAGTGCCTCAATTCAAGTCATCTCTCCCAGTTCTCCCTCCCTCCATGCCCCTGCCTGCCTGTTCCCTCTTGTTCTCATCCCTATCCACCCCAATGCACTCACAAAATCTTCTATTTCTGGTTCTCAGAGAGATCCATGCAGCCCCCCCTTGAGCCCTCCATCTTACTAGCCCTTCTCGGTCTGTGGATTGTAGCATGATTATGCTTTACTTAGCAACTAGTGAGTACATAGCATGTTTTCTTGTTGGGTCTAAGTTACTTCACTAAGACTGATTTTTTTTTCTAGTTCTAGCTCCTTGCCTGCAATTTCATGACGTCATTATTTTTAAGAGCTGAGTAATAATATACAGTGTAAATGTACTACATTTACTTTAACTATTCTTAAAGTTGAGGGATCTCTAAGTTTTTTCCAGTTTATGGCTATTACAAATATTGGAACATCCTTTCCTTATATGCCCAAGAGTGGTATAGCTGGGTCTTGAGGCAAATTGATTCTCAATTTCTTAAGAAACCTCCATACTGATTTCCATAGTGGCTGTTCAAGTTTTCACTCCCACCAGCAACTGTGCAGTGTTCCCCTTGTTCCACATCCTTGACAGCATGGGATAGCATTTGTGTTTTAGATTTTAGCCAAACTGACAGGTGTAAGATGGAATCTCAAAGTAGTTTCGATTTGCATTTCCCTGAATGTTAAGGATGTTCACCATTTCTTTAAGATTTCCCAACCATTTGAGTTTCTTCTACTGAGAATTCTGTTTGGATCTGTACCTGATATTTTTAACTGGATTATTTGATTTCTTGATGTCTACTTTCTTCTGTTCTTTATATATTTTGGAAATCAGTCAGATGAGGAAAGGTGTAAATCTTTTATCTTTCTGTAGGCTGCCATTTTGTCATTTAATAGTATCCTTTGCCTTACAGAAGCTTTTTAGTTTTATGAGGCCTTATTTGTTGATTATTATTCTTAGTGCCTGTGCTATTGGTGTTCTGGTCAGGAAGATGTCTCGTGGGCCAATGTGTTCAAGTCTATTCTTCCTTTCTCTTCTATTAGGTACATTGTATCTGGTTTTATTCTAAGCTCTTTGATCCACTTGGGCTTCAGTTTTATGCATGATAATAGCCATGGGCCTATTTACATTCTTCTACATACTGCCATCCAATTAGAGCAGTTTGTTGAAGATGCTTTCTTTTTTCCACTATGAATTTCTTGCTTCTTTATCAAAAATCAAATGTTCTTAGATGTATGGATTTATGTCTGTGTCTTCAATTTAATTCCATTGATCAACTCATCTCTTTCAATGCCAATATCTTGTGTTTTTCATTACTATAGTTCTGTAGTACTATCTGAAAGCAGAAAGGGTAAGACCTCCTGGCGTTCTTTTGTGGTTCTGGATTGTTTTAGATATCCTGTTTTTTGTTGTTGTTGTTGGTTGTTTTTTTTTGTTTTTGTTTTTTGTTTTTTGTTGATTTTTTCCATATGAAGTTGAGTGTTGTTCTTTTAATTTGTTTAAAGAATTGTGTTCTAATTTTGATGGGGAGTGGGTAGAATCTGTGGATTGCTTTTAGTAAGATGGCTATTCTTACATGATCTTTCCATCTTCTGATATTGTCTTCAATTTCTTCTTCAAAGATTTGAAGTTTTTCTTTTATGGGTCTTTTACTTTCCTGGTTAGAGTTACCACGACATATTATATATATATATATATATATATATATATATATATATATATATATATATATATATATATACATATCATTTGTAGCTATTGTGATGGGTTTTGTATCCCTGATTTCTTTCACAACTCATTGGTCATTTGCATATAGGATGGCTACTTTTTCAAAATTAATCTTGTATCCAGCCACTTCAATAAGGGTGTTTATCAGCTGTAGCATTGCCTGGCAAAATTCTTGGGGCCACTTATGTATATATCAAATAATCTGCAAATAACCATCTTTTACTTCTTTCTTTCCTGTTTGTATCCTCTTGATCTCCTTCAGTTGTCTTATTGCTACAGCTAGAACTTCAATAGTACATTTAGCAGATATGGAGAGATTAGACAGCCTTGACTTGTTTCAGATTTTAGAGGAATTGCTTTGAGATTCAGTCCATTTAATTTGATTTTGAATATTGGCTTGCTGAAAACTGACTGTATTATGTCAAGGTATGTCCCTTACAATCATAGTCTCTCCAAGACTTTTTATCATGAAGGTGTCAAAAACTTTTTCAGCATCTAATGAGATGATCCTGTATGCTTTTTGTTTTGCTTTGTTTTATATTTTTTCTTTCAGTTCGTTTATATGGTAGCTTACATTGACAGATTTTCATATGTCAAACCATCCCAGCATCATTGGGATGAAGTATAATTTACCATGGTGGATGATCTTGTCGATGTGTTCTTTGATTCAGTTTCTGAGTATTTTATTGAGTATCTTTGCATAAATATTCATGAGGGAAATTCGTCTGTAATTCTCTTTCTTGGTCAAATATTTTATGATTTGGGTATCAGAGTAACTCTGTCTTCATAACCTGGGTTTGTCAGTGTTTCTTTTGTTTCTATTTTTTTTAAATAATTTGAGTAGTATTGGCATTAGCTATCCTTTTAAAGTCTGGTACAATTCTGAGCTAAAGTCATCCGGTTCTTTGGAGAGTTTAATGTGTACTTCAATTTCCTTAGGGGTTATAGGTCTATTTATATTGTTGATCTAATCTTGATTTACTTTTTGTAGGTGATATTTATTGAGAAAATTGTCCATTTCTTTTTCCCATTTTTGTGGAGCGCAAATTTTTAAAGAATGACCTTTGGCTTTCCTTGGTATCTGTTTCAATGTCTCCATTTTTGTTTCTTATTTTTTTAATTTGAATATTATGTTTCTATCTTTTAGTTAGTTTGGATGGGGTTTGTTTATTTTGTTGATATTCCTAAAGAACTAACTCTTTATTGATTCTTTGTATTTATTTTACAGATTTTAGTTCTCAGTTTGATTACTTCTTGTGTTGTACTCCTCTTGGGTGTACTTGCTTCTTTTTGTTCTAGAGTTTTCTATGTGCTCTTAGGTTGGTAGTATGAGATCTTTTCAAGTTTTCTTTGTGTGTGTGTGTGTGTGTGTGTGTTTTGGTTTTTGGTTTGTTTTTTTATAGGCATTTAATGCTAAAAACCTTCTGTAGTTTGAATTTCCTTTGGGCTGCCAACTAGCTCTCAAATAAACACACAGAGGCTTATTATTATTTATGGATGCTCATCCTTAGCTTAGGCTTGTTCCATCAGTTCTTTTAACTTTATTTATTTATTTATTTAGTTTATTATTTATTTATTTATTTATTTATTTATTTATTTATTTATTTTTGGTTTTTTTTGAGACAGAGTTTCTCTGTGTAGCTTTGCGCCTTTTCCTGGATCTCGCTCTGTAGACCAGGCTGTCCTCGAACTCACAAAGATCCACCTGCCTCTGCCTCCCGAGTGCGGGGATTAAAGGCGTGCGCCACCACTGCCTGGCTTTTTTAACTTAATTTAACCTGTTTCAATTCATCTACATTTTGCCTCTGGGCTTTTTACCTTTTGTTCATTTTGCATGTCTTTGTTTGCTGCTTCTCTGTGTCTGACTGGCTGACACTTGGTACCTTCCCGGTGTCCGTTTTTCTTTCTT
Source organism: Peromyscus eremicus (assembly GCF_949786415.1). Taxonomy (NCBI): domain Eukaryota; kingdom Metazoa; phylum Chordata; class Mammalia; order Rodentia; family Cricetidae; genus Peromyscus; species Peromyscus eremicus. Next base: position 41,732,266 of record NC_081433.1, read on the forward strand.
CCCCTCCCTCCAAGCCTAAATTCCTCCTTCTACTTACTTTCCCTGCCCAGATATACCCCCTATATATGTCCCTCCTATACCCCCTCCCTATGGACCAGTCAGCTTGTTATTAGACCAATCAGGTGCCTTAGGCAGACAAGGTAAAACAGCACAACATCTTTACATAATTAAACAAATACAGCACATCTTTATATAGTTAAACAAATGCAACACATCCTTGCATAGTCAAACAAATATTCCACAATAACTTTGTTCTTAGCACTGCTTCCATGTTAACCCAGAAGTGTGGTTATGTTGTGCATTCATTTGCATTGAATTCCAGAAAGTCTTTAATTTCTTTCCTTATTTCTGCTTTGACCCAGTAATCATTCAATAGAGAGTTGTTCAGTTTCCATGATATTGTAGGTTTTCTGTTGTTTCCATTGTTCTTGAAGGCTAGCTTTAATCCAATTCTTGGAAATCTGATAGGATACTGGGGTGTGGTGTTTTGACTGTAAACAACACAGATAAGCTCATAGGGTGTGTATTAGTTGAAGTGCCCTTGATGGAGTAGATGTAACTTTGTTGGAGGAAGTATGTCACTGGTCATGGGCACTGAGATCTCAGAATCTCAAGCCAGGCTGACTGTCTCTTCCTCCAGCCTTCCTGCCATGACAATAATGAACTAAACCTCTGAACTGTAAGCTAGCCACAATTAAATGTTATCCCTTATAAGAGTTTCCAAGGTCATGGTATCTCTTCACAGCAATTAAATACTAAGACAGGGTGGTTATTTCAGTTTTCTTGTATCTGTTGAGACTTGCTTTGTGATCAAGTATGTTGTCAGTTTTGAAGAATGTTCCATGAGGTGCTAAGAAGGTATATTCTTTTGGTTTGAATGAAATGTTCTGTAGATATCTGCTAGGTTCTACTATTTCTCTGTTTAATTCTTGTCTGGATAATCCGTCTATTGGTGAGTGTGGGGTATTGCAGTCTCCCACTATCAAAGTATGAGGGTCAATGTGTGATTTAATCTTTAACAGAGCTTCCTTAAAAACATGGGTACCCCCCAAAAACAAAAAAACAAAAAACAAAAACAACAACAAAAAAACGTGTGCCCTTCTGTTTGAATATGTATTGAAAGTTTAAGAATTGAAAGATCATCTTGTTGGATTTTTCCTTGGATTAGTATGAAGAGTCTTGTCTTTCTCCATCTCTTTTGATTAATTTTGAAGTCTATTTTGCTAGATATTAGAATAGTTACACTAGTTTGTTTCTTAAGTCCATTTGCATGGTAATTCTTTTTCCAACTCTTTACTCTGAGAAAATGTCTATCTTTTATGTTGAGGTGTGTGTAGCAGACAGATAGATCCTGTTTTGGCATCCATTCGTTTACTCTGTGTCTTTTATTAGGGAATTGAGTCCGTTGATATTAAGAGATATGAATGACCAATGACTGTTAATTTCTCCTCTTTTGTTGTTGATGGTGGTGGTAGTGTGTGTGTGTGTGTGTGTGTGTGTGTGTGTGTGTGTGTGTGAATATTTCCCTTCCTTTGGTTTTTCTAGTGTGAGATTATTTATATATTGTGTTTTCATGGATGTAGTTAACCTCTTTGAGTTGGAATTTTCCTTCCAGTACTCTCTGTAGTACTGGATTTGTAGATAAATCTTGTTTAAATTTGAATTTATCATGGAATATCTTGTTTGATCCACCTATGGTAACTAAAAGTTTTGCTGGATATAGTAATCTGTTCTGGTGTCTGTGGTCTCTTACAGTCTGCAGGACATCTGTCTAAGCTCCTCTGGCTTTTAGTCTCCACTGAAAAGATGGGGAGTTTGCCTTTATGTATTACTTTTCCTTTTTCCCCTACAGCTTTTTATATTCCTTCTTCATTTTGTATGTTTTGATTATTATGTGGCACAGGTACTTTTGTTTTGGGTCCAATCTATTTGTGTCCTGTAAGCTTCTTAACTTTTATAAGTATGTTCTTCCTTAGGTTAGGAAATTTTTCCTCTATGATTTTGTTAAAAATATTTTCTGGGACTGACTTTGAGCTAGGGTTCTTCTCCTTCTCTTCCTATTATTTTTATGGTTGGTCTTTTTATAGTTTCTTAGTTTTTCTAGATGTTTTATGTCAGGAATATTTTAGATTTAACATTTTTTTTGACCCATGTACCTATTTCTTCTATCATTTTTGTTATTACTGAAATTCTCTCTTCCATCTTCTGTTGGTGATGCTTGTGTCTTCAGTTCCTGTTTCCTTACCTAGATTTTTCCATCTCAGGAATTCCCTCAGTTTTTTTTTTTAATTGCTTCTATTTCCATTTTCAGGTCTTGAACAGTTTTTTCAGTTTCCTCCAACTATGTATTTATTTGTGTATTCTGTGTTTTGTTTATTTCTTCTGGTTTTTGTTTGTCTTTTCCTCGATTTCTTTAAGATATTTATTCATTTCCCTTTTAAGAATCTTGATCTTCTTCATCAGGTTGGTTTTAAGGTCATTTTCTTGTGCTATGTTTGCGTAATAAGGGCTTGCTGTAGTAGGACAGTTGGCTCTGGTGGTGACATACTGCCCTGGATGTTGTTGATTTTGTTGTTTTTACACTGGCATCTAGGCACCTGAGTTTTGGGTGATTTTAGATCTAGGTGCTGATTTCTGAGTATGTCTTTGTCAGGTGGAAACTTTCTTCCTTGGTTTCGATTTACTCTTTAGTCTTCTGGCTTGAGTGGCTGTGGTTGAATAAAAGGCTTCTGCCAGAGTTGGGGACCGGATTTCTGGTTGCTGGCATGTCCAACAGCCCAGTCAAGTGTCCTCTACCAGAGTAGGGGGCTAGGATAAGGTAAAAGAATGGGAAGAGACTATCAGCAGTATGTTTGCAGATACTGAGTGTGGACACTGTGCAGGCAGGTGGGCTATCTGATGTTCTGCTGGCCTGGTGGCCTCTGGTGGAGCAGGGGGCTTCCACTACAGTTGTGGGCTCTATGTAACTAATTGCTTCACATGACATCTGTAATCTTGCTGGAAGAAATGAAGATATTCTAAAGAGAGAGATGGGTACCTCTTTCTTTGGCTTTTAAACTATTAAAACAATGATTCAGAAGAAATTGGAATTTCCTCAGAAATCTCATGCTATGACATGAAAGGGGAAAAGGTGTGGTGATATTGTGTCCCCCAATATATTGTGCACCTTAATAAACTTATCTGGGGTCAGAGAACAGAACAGCACTAGATAAACATAGAGACCAGAAAATGGTGGCACACACACCTTTAATCCTAGCATTCTGGAGGCAGAGATCCATCCAGATCTCTGTGAGTTCAAAGCCACACTGGAAACATCCAGGCATGATGACACAGGCCTTTAATCCCAGGAAGTGATGGCAGGAAGCAGAAAGGTATATAAGGCATGAGGACCAGGAACTAGAGCCTTTTTTAGCTTCAAGGCTTTTGAACAGCAGCTCAGCTGAGATTCATTTGGATGAGGACTCAGAGGCTTCAAGTTTGAGGAAACAAGATCAGCTGAGGAATTGGTGAACTGAGATTGGCTGTGGCTTGTTCTGTTTCTCTGATCTTTCAGTGTTCACCCCAGTAATTGGTTTGTTTTTATTAATAAGACCTTTTAACAATTCATGTTACAAAATTGACTCTTATAGATAGAAGATGAACCTTAACCCCAGGTAAATACTTTAAATAGTTTTTAATTTCTTGTCATATCATCTTGCAGGGGAGCAAATGATAGTTCAGTGATGATACAAACCACTTTCACCAAGAATGCCTAGGTATGTCTACTTCTAGCTCTCTATTTAAACATAAATATAATCTTAGGATTCTGAAAATGGATTTTGGTTAGGGGATCACTGGATATGTTTGTCCTTTTGCCAACATGGCCAAATTAAACAAATTTTCTTTGTATGTTTTCAACTATAATTTATCTCTTTAATTGACCAAATGCAGAGAGATGGGGATGGTCTGTGAGGGCTGCCAGGATCCATGCTTTGATGTAACACCTCTAATAACTCCAAAATCACACATTCACTGCCTTTACCCTCAAATAGCAAAAACAAAACAAAACAAAACAAAAAAAACAACAACAAAGAAACAAACGAAAAACAAGAACAAGAATAACAGCAGAAACCAAATATGCACTTCCTTAGATTATACTTTTTAAGTACTTTGTTGCATCAGTGGGAAAAGTATCAGAGGAGATTTTCTGTGACAAACCTGACTGCATGGATCTTTCATATTTGGAACTGGTTTTGCAGAGGAATATGGAAAAATCTGCATC